>NC_083237.1:26721606-27028416 GCF_032191835.1 Heteronotia binoei
GAGATAATCGTTTATTAATAGATCCATCAATAAACAAACATAATTGGATAACATAGCTGTCATTCAACATATCGCTGTCGTCGTGAATTGAAAATCTCGCTCCTAATTTATACCAGACACCGCCGCAGTTTCTTAAATCAAATTAGGAAGCTACCATTATCCAAGGGCGTCTGTGGATGCGGCAGAGTCTCTGTATCGATGTCATAGGAAGGAATAGAGAGTCCTTCACTGAAAGTTAAGACTCACAGCATTCAGAACAGATGTCGTAGAAAGGCATAGTTCAGTACCCGTACCCCCACCTCCAAGGTGTATTTCATTTTCTTGTATTTTGCAAACGCTTGCCAAATTTAGCCAAAGTACCACAGATCCCTCTCCTCATTCTGTCAGCCTTCATTCCCTCCAGTTTATGAAGCCCCTAAACCAAAAATGCAGCTTAAAATGGAAGACTAGAGTGCTTTAGGAGACACAGATCATCTCCAGGTCAAGAGGATTCAGGTCAATTTTCCTCTTGGGACATTATGCCACATGACTTTTTGGTAGAAAAAGCCCAGCGGGAACTCATTTGCATATTAGGCTACACCCCCGGATGTCATAATTGTTTTACATACAGCTTTTTTGTAGGAAAAGCACAGAAGGAACTTATTTGCATATTGGGCCACACCCCTGATGCCAAGCCAGCAGGAACTGTGTTCCTGCTAAAAAAAAAAAGCCCTGCCACAAAAATAAGGTTTTATGACAACCCCTCCACCCCCCCCCCCCCTCAGAATAATTGTCTTTTAAGATACTGTTACTGGCTTCTTCCCTCTCCAAGTGGCAGTCCAGTATTAATTATACTCATTTCACATTTTGTGGCTGAGCGTTGATGAAATAATAAGATTCAAACAAATGAGTAAAGAAGCAGATCTCAGTACATACACTCTCTAGATGAATGACTATACTGGTCCATTGCACACATTTTTATTGCAACTAAATAAAATGCCCCAAATGAGCACAGAACCCATGCAACATCTTTCCACTGGTCCCTTATATTTTTCCTTGTTTTATAACTGAAAACAAACGAGAGGGGGCGCTGTATCACATTGCAAAGCACCTTATTGCATTTTCAGATTTGGCAATGATGCCAGCCTCCAGGTGAGACCTGGGGATCCCCAGGGATTACAGCTCATCTCCAAATCAGTTCCTCTGGAGAAAATGTATGCTTTGGAGGGTGAACTCTGTGGCACCCTGTGAGGTCCTTGTCTTCTCCAAATCTCCAGGAGTTTCCCAACCTGGATCTGGCAAGCCTACTTTTTACCAAGTTTCTTACGTATTTTTACCCAGACCCTTAATTCTTATTCACACAAATAGGCTAATTCCAAGGTTGAAATTAAGCTACAGATTCACAAAAGATAGGAGACAAAGCCGCATTTTACAAAAATATCCCCTGTTCCTGCAGATATCCAGTTGGTTTCTAAGTTCCCATCTACCCACCTGGTTGCACTTGGGTCAATACTAAAAAAAAAAAAAATCAAAACTATTATGCTATTACATAAACATTCTGGAAGCATCCCTAAGTGACAATAAGGTTGGAGACCTATAAGGATAAGGTGCCCCAAATCTCTTTATGTGGGCACTGAAACAATCACTCTAGGAGTCAGGCTGGCAGGACATACTCCCTTAAAAAAATAATAACTGTGAGAGTAAAAGGCTTTAGTTTTCCACTCTCAGAGTTCATGCCAGGGTGCACCTACATTCAAGTCCGTGATTCCAGACATGGCTTGAAATATAAATCAAATTTATTAACTAAAGGAGTGTTGCAGAGCACAAATCACAGGAATAGAAACTTAAAACAAAGAAACCTCACTATTGCTACATAAAACCTGCCTATCTGAAAGCCTATCTGAAGTTTAGACCTTACTACCTTCTAGCATCTCCGCATGGCATTCTTTGGTCATCCGTCTTACCCATCTGACAGGATACAGGACCTCTTCATGTCTAGCTGATACAGTGTGGCATCATGCCAAAGTGGAAAAAGGGTAAGTGTCAGAACTTGAAGAACTTCAAACGAAACTCATTACTTTGTTTCAAAAGTATAAGTTGTTTATTGAGAATTGTGTTCAGGGAAAGCACAAGTTGACTCTGATAACGGGTTCAGCTATCGATACATTCTTTATGCAGTTGTAACAGAAACAATAAAACCATTTCTCACACTCTGGGAGACAGTTGTCTGTTCCCAGGGTCCCTTATCTCCAAGGAGGAGGAAGGAGCCCTGCTGTGATGCTCTGGCAGGCTAGCTTCAAAGGACACCTGCAGATGTTTTCCAGAGGCTATCTGTCACCCTTCAGTGGTTACAGTTTGTTTGAAATGCAAAGCATTTGGTTAGTAGGCCTGACTACAAGGACATGGGATTAGTAGGCAGTTACAATATGGAGTCGGTTAGGCTAATATCACCAAGCTCAGCATACATAACAGTTACAAGTTCTTACAGTAAGTACATTAAGAAACCGTCTTTTCCAGCAACCAGGGCACTACCTTGCTGCTCAATAACCAATCAGGGCTGTCCAGTTAATTAGCATCTGCTGTGAAAGGAACGCTAGAGAGGAGGGATAGAGACTCTTCTGTGAAACAGACTCTTATCCGGGAGAACTGGGTTTGATTCCCCACTCCGCCACTTGCACCTGCTGGAATGGCCATGGGTCAGTCAAAGTTATCCCAGAGCTTGTCCTTGAAAGGGCAGCTTCTGGGAGAGACCTTTCAGCCCCACCCACCTCACAGGGTGTTTATTATGAGGGAGAGAGATAAAGGAGATTGTGAGCCGCTCTGAGACTCTTGAGTGGAGGGTGGAATATGAATCCAATGTCGTCGTCGTCTTCTTGTTTTCCCTAGAAGTGTCTTGTCTAAATGTTTGGTGCCATGGGGAACTTAGAAGCCAGAATTCTGGGAAATGTTAGAGAATGGTAGTTCCACATGGGCAGGCATGGCTCCTTTGTCCCTAAACCTCCCCTTCAAGAAAAATCTAACTTTTGGATTAGAATGTCTTTCAGAATGAAGAGGCCTGGCTTCGTAAGGTAACAAAGACCTCTCTCCCCTTAATAAAATAAAGAACAGAAGAGCAATGATTTGGATTAAAATTAGATGAGACCAGTTCTCAAGGGAAGGCCTGGAGATGTCCTGGAATCACAGCACAAAGTTCCAAGCTGCAGACTTAGTTTCTCTGCAGGGTAATGGAAGTTTGGTGTGAGTGAGAGCTCAGAGCCTGGTTCCCTTGGGATCTCATCTTTCTTTAGACTTCTATTTTAGATCTTAAGCAATTTGTCCTGTCTGGATATGGCAACCCCATTCAGGAAATAAAACTAACTGTAGAGAATATGGTCTTGCCCAAAAGATCAGATCTCTGTTAGTGTGACAAAGTCTGCCACCTGTCTGGCCAAGGTGGGTCAGCAGACTTGTCAACTGATAGTCCAACACAGGTCCAAAGTCTGGTATTTCCCCCAGAAACATCAGGAAGGTAGGTTGCCACCAGATTGGATAAATGCTTTAGCATAGAGGCCCTAGTCAAGCCTCTGCCTATGGTTGCCAAGTCCAACCCCAGAAATATCTGGGGACTTTGGGGGTGGAGCCAGGAGACACTGGGGTGGAGCTAG
Source organism: Heteronotia binoei (assembly GCF_032191835.1). Classification (NCBI taxonomy): domain Eukaryota; kingdom Metazoa; phylum Chordata; class Lepidosauria; order Squamata; family Gekkonidae; genus Heteronotia; species Heteronotia binoei. The sequence continues at coordinate 26,725,230 of NC_083237.1, forward strand.
GGGGAGGGGGGAAACGGTGCCAGGGAGCGCGGCGGCCTCGCCCGCTCCGCCTCTGGGGTGGAAGCGGAGGGGGGGGTGGAGGCGGGCCGGGGGCGTGGCGAGCCGCGAGTCCGGGTCCTAGAAGGGCCCGGATTCGCAGCTCGCCATGCTCCTGGCCTGCCTCGCCCTCCCCTTCTCTGGTTTTGCCTGCGCTGCTCTTGGCTGCTCCTCCAAGATGGGCTCAGCCTGGGCCCATCTCGGAAGAGCAGCTGCGGTGGGAGGGGGTGGCAGCAGCGCGGCGTGGTGGCCTCGCCCGCTCCAGGATAGGGCGGCTCGCCATGCTCCCCGGTGCCGTTTCCCCCCTCCCCCCGCTTCCGTTTTTTTGGGGAGCAGGGGAAGAGGGTGGAAATCCTGGGGTCCCCTGCCAGGGCGGGAGGGTTGGGAAGCCTACCTCTGCCTATTAGGAAAACTCTAGAGAAAACTAAGCCACACCACTGCAGCAAGGGGTTCCCCAAGTCAGTTTTCACAAATTGATAGTAGGTACTTCCAAAGGCTAGTGGATAAGTTTGGTTCAGATTGTGGTGGCCTGAAGTAACTAACCACACAAGTAAACTTAAAGAAAGTTTATTTTACAAAATAGGCATGAAAGCATTGGTTTTAGTGAGTTGTTCAATGTAATTAGCTAACTGCGTATAAATTCAGAGAGCTAGATATTAGCATACAGAGTTCAAATGTCCAGATGGAATCCAAGGGTTTCCCCGAATGGAATTATGTCAGGAGGCTGTTTAGCAAAATAGGCTCTAGTATAGGTTAGGCTAGGCAAAGAAATGTACTCATTGTGTTATTTTTCATGCCTCCCAGACCCTCCTGGTATATCCAGTTAAGGCTATTCAGTTATTTCAGTACTAAAATTAGTTGGTACATGGCTACTGCATTACAGTCAGCCTAAAAGAACTTAGGTTCAGCTCTTTTAAAATGCAGCAAGGATGCAAATTAAATAAATGCAATTTATTGTCATGATTGAGAGAGAGATTCAGAGAGTTGTACCTTTATTTTCACCTTTAAAATGCCAGAATCAAATATCTCTGAGAAAGAGAGATTAAACTAGTTTTGTTAAATATTTACTGTTTTAGTTCTATAAATTTCAGGCTCAAGGAAAGGCCTCTGAGTATGTACAGAGAGTGCCTAAATCAGCTCCAAATTGGAGCCTGGTTTAGGGAAGTTAAAGATTGCAAATTTGCAGTCCTGCCCTTCCCCCACAAGAATACCGTGGCACAGAGTGTTAGAGCTGTAGTATTGCAGTCCTAAGCTCTGCTCACGACCTGAGTTCGATCCCCAGTGGAAGCAGGGTTTTCAGGTAGACGGCTCCAGGGTGACTCAGCCTTCCATCCTTCCAAGGTCAGTAAAATGAGTACCCAGCTTGCTGGAGGGAAAGTGTAGATGACTGGGGAAGGCAATGGCAAACCACCCTGTAAAAAGTCTGCTGTGAAAACGTTGTGAAAGCAATGTCACCCCAGAGTCGGAAACGACTGGTGCTTATGTCACCCCAGAGTCGGAAACGACTGGTGCTTGCATAGGGGACTTTTCCCTTCCTGTCCTCCCCCATTGGGAAGGAATGTTAATCCCCTTCTCTTTTCTCAATCTGAAATCTTCAACAGAACCAGAAAAGGGTAAAATGAATAATAATTTTTAGAATGCAGTGCCCTGAGATATTAAGAAGGAAAGAAAATTTTCACCTCAGGTCTTTCCTCTTGAGGGCACAAGCAACCAGGTGTCATTACAGAAAGAGACCTGTCTTTTTATAGATCAGATCCATAACCAGAAAAGGTACATAGCCAAATTTAATCTTAATTGTAGAAATAAGAAGTGTAAAATCTAAACCCCCACCAGGCAGATATATCTCATCACCTTCCCCATCTTGTGTTTATATATATGCCCCATGGTATCAAAGGGGGGAAGGCACAACTGAGATATTTTTCTGAATTCTCATATTATCCTGATTTTGGGTCTAAGGATATTATAGCATTGGAAAAAATGCAGAAAAGGGCAACTCGAATGATTAAAGGTTTGGAACACTTTCCCTGTGAAGAAAGGTTAAAACGCTTGAGGCTCTTTAGCTTGGAGAAATGTCGACTGCGGAGTGACATGATAGAGGTTACAAGATTATGCATGAGATGGAGAAGGTAGAGAAAGAAGTACTTTTCTCCCTTTCTCACAATACAAGAACTCGTGGGCATTCAATGAAATTGCTGAGCAGTCGGGTTAGAATGGATGAAAGGAGGTGTTTCTTCACCCGAGGGGTGATTAACATGTGGAATTCACTGCCACAGGAGGTGGTGGCGGCTACAAGCATAGCCAGCTTCAAGAGGGGGTTAGATCCATGATGGCGAATCTATGACACGCGTGTCACTGGTGACACGCGAGGCAATTTGGCTGACACACCGGAAACCAAGGAGCGTGGCGAGCCGCGAGTCCTTCGGAGGCTGCTGAGCCCATCTCGGAGGAGCAGCAGCTGCTAAGGTGAAGGCAAGAAGAGGCGGCAGCAGCGCAGCGGGCCGCCGCCTCTTTCCCCGGCTCCAGGCCGGGGGTGGGGGTGGGAGGGAAGGTTGGGGGTGGGAGGGAAGGTTGGCCGACGCTGCCAGCACCTCGCCTTGACCTGGGGGTGGGAGGAGACAGCCTCCTGGGGCAACCCGTCCCCCACCCAAAGCAGAGGCAGCCAAACGCGCCTCCTCCTCCTCGCAACAGGGCCGAGCTTTGCAACCCCCATTTACCGCCCTCCCTGGGGCCTGAGGAATTAGGTGGGTACAGCAAGAAAGAAAAAAAGAGCATTGCAAAAAAAGAGGCAGGGGGGGAAAGAAGTGCCCTCCTTGGCGGGTCGCGCCTTTGCAATGCCGGGGCTTTGCAAATGCAGGAGCAAGGCAGGCGTGTTTTTTTCCGTTTGTTTGCACGGAGCGGCTGGGGGGGGGAGGCAGAGATGGCATTGCAGCAGTGTGTGTGGGGTGCAATGCCCAAGGGGGCGTTGCTCTTGGGCCTGTTGTGGGGCTGCCCCCCCTCCTCCACCCGGTCCTGGGTTTTTTTTTTTTTGCAACCAACATGATCTTTCTCACTTTGCTCTCTCGCTCTTTCTCATGGCCGCCTGCCGGAGGCGGGGTTTCAGATTTAAAGGACAAGTTGCCCTTTTCAGCTTGGAAGAGGAGGAAGGGGGTGGGCGATGGGGGCTGTGTGTGGGTTGCAAAAGAGCAAGGGGAGGGGAGCATTGGGTCTCCCCCCCTTGGCTTCCCTTGGCGAGCGCTGGAGGAGAAAAGGCGGGAAGAAAAAAAGATACACCCTTTCCCGCAGGGTTACCAATCCCCAGGTGGGGGCAGGGGATCCCCCTCTCCCCAAAATACCCCCCAAGTTTCAAAACGATTGGACCAGGGGGTCCAATTCTATGAGCCCCAAAAGATGGTGCCCCTATCCTTCATTATTTCCTATGGAAGAAAGGCATTTTAAAAGGTGTGCTGTCCCTTTAAATGTGATGGCCAGAACTCCCTTGGAGTTCAATTATGCTTGTCACACCCTTGTTCCTGGCTCCACCCCAATGTCTCCTGGCTCCACCCCCAAAGTCTCCTGACTCCGCCCCCAAAGCCCCCAGATATTTCTTGAATTGGACTTGGCAACCCTAGTCTGACCTAGGCTGCAGACCGCGCACTGGATCGTTTGTTGATATTTCTTGAAGTGACACGGTGAAGTGACACGCGACCCGAGGAAGACTACACTTTTTTCCGATTTTCGACACACCAAGCTGAAAAGGTTAGCCATCACTGGGTTAGATAAAAATATGGAGCAGAGGTCTATCAGTGGCTATTAGCCACAGTGTGTGTATATAGAAATTTGTTGGCCACTGTGTGACACAGAGTGTTGGACTGGATGGGCCGTTGGCCTGATCCACCATGGCTTCTCTTTTGTTCTTATGTTCTTAACTCTCCAGCCTGGAGCTGGTATCCCAAAGTTCTACTTACAGCTAATCTTTCTCTGCCAGAGAAAAGACCCTGCCTGTAAACTGCCTTGAGGCTAAGAGTTCTTCTAGATTAGAAGCTATTCCTCTGATAATTCATTTCTTTTCTTTTTGCTTTACCCTTTTGAGTCTGAGAATAATTTTTGATGGTTTATTAGTTTCCCTTGTACTTAGATTGTGTAGTTTTAATTTTAAGGGGAATATTTTTAAGATATTTAGCTTGTGATCTCCTTTGTTTTAAGGAAATGGTACACCTAACAGATCTCTTGTTAAGTTTTTTTTTTATCTGGGACAATGGGTTGGAAGTTTATATTTGTAATCTTGGGTTTATATGGAGCATCTATTCTGCTAAAGCAATACAGTATCCAACCTTTTGGAAATTTTATTCTCTTGTGATTTTTTTGTTAAGTACATCTCATACCAGAAGCATGTGGTCTTCAGGTGTTGCATCTGGCAGTTTTTCTGTCTTATTTGGGGTTGCTTCCCAACCTTTTCATTTGAAGTTATAACGTGTTATACCTTTTCTTGGGTAGAACTCCCCTCTCATTGTGCATCTTCTCTCTTAAGTCTTGAGAAATTAATACTTTGTTATCAGAGATCCAGTTATTCTTAGGGTGCAGCCAGATGTACCATTAGTGGCGATACAGCTCCGTCTCGCTGACGGATTAAATGTGTTCGTTCAGACATCCACATCTGGCAATCGAGCGTATTGCAGTGTCATCCCGGCTTGCTACGCATCTATGGCGCATTAATTTGACAGCACATAAAGTCCAGTCCTTTTTCAAAAAAGCTGCACAAGATCGGCTTTTTCCTGTTTGGACAGCTCACACGCGATACTGCCTCACCTTTTTTTTAAAAAAAAGCCCCAGCAGACATGCTCATTCCCAGATCATCCAGGAATCTGAGGTGACGCTTCTGCTTCTCTAATCAACACAGGATCGGAGAGGGGGGGGGGGAACGTTATCCCACTATTTAGAACAGGAAAAAGTCTCTTTTTTTCAATGTGGAGGATTTCTGGAAACTCCCCCCCCCCTCTGAAGTAACGTTTGATTTCCCACCTCCAAACAGTTGGGCGCATGTTCAATGAACACCCCCCTCCCAGAAATCACCACCTGATCACACATGCTCCAAGAAAAGAGTGTGATAGTATTGGATGTCTGAACACTCAACAACAGAATGAGTCGCATTCTTGGATGCTCGTCTGAATGGCCCTGCATCGAATCAATATTCAGCTGTTCAAATTTGAGCGCTACACACACACTTTTAATGTGAGGTGTGACCACACCCTTAGTGTCATATTTCCTATGGAAATACCCTTTCTAGATTTCTTAGTAATTTAGTAGGCAGGATTCCTGAAAACTCTTGGTCTTCATTGGAAATCCGGACTTTAATAATGTTCTGCATTCTTCAAAATGCATATCTCCATTTGTTCTCTTGATGTCATTCATAGTTATGATCCATGTATGAACTGTGCATATTAATCTTCATATTCAGATATAGTGTGAACCTCTTACTTGTGGAAAAAGGCATCCATATGCTTATTCATCATATTTTATGCCTTCATCTATAAGTATCTTGTTAGAGCATGACTTTTCCTGAGTGTTATATGAACATATGAAGCTGCCTTATACTGAATCAGACACTTGGTCCATCAAAGTCAGTATTGTCTTCTCAGACTGGCAGCGGCTCTCCAGGGTCTCAAGCTGAGGTTTTTCACACCTATTTGCCTGGACCCTTTTTTTGGAGATGCCGGGGATTGAACCTGGGACCTTCTGCTTCCCAAGCAGATACTCTACCATTGAGCCACTGTCCCTCAAGATCCATGCATCACTGTCCCTCTTATGTTCAAGAAAATTCTATGTTTCATGTTCTTACCATGGTAGGGCTCCAATTCTGTTTGATTTTGTGTTTCAGTCCAGGCTTGCTACTGGATAACACATTTCCACTTGTTTGTTTTAAGTTTCTGCCTCTCTGTTATTTCAGCCTTCTTTGTCAAGGTGTATTAACCAGAATTTGCCTTCCAGGATTGTTTTGTTATATATATATATGAAGAAAACCGGGATCTGCAATTCAAGTTTAGTGCATGCACATTATTATATAGTAATTTTAAGAATTATTGGTATGTCTGCTAAGAATTGTTTAACTATTATTTGCTTTTAGGATTTTTGTTGTTGAAGTTTGATGAAACCCACTCTCACACCTACGTGAGACCCACAGAACAAATTTTGGATGAGCTGACATGGAGGAAGAAGGGGTTCAGTGGGACTTGAACACCCCACTGAGGTCCAATGGTTTAAATTTTTTAATCCAGTTCTCTAATCATTTTTGGGTCTGATCCCTCACATACATGTATGATAAAAGCTGGCATTGTTCTATTGAGGCCTCAGTTTTGTTTTGTTTTGTTTGTTTTTGAAGTTTTTCTTCCCTTTTTGTGACCATTTTTCATAATCCAGGGGTAACTTCAACTCTGGTAATTTCTTTTTGGAGCTCCAAATTTTGTGCACAATTTCATGTTTTCTTTTTAAGATTCATATCTGTTGCAACAAAAATAAAAAGCCTCTCATGAGCCACTAGATGCTTGTTTTCTATATGGATATGCACTAGCCTGAATCATGAGAAGTGATGCATGGATTTATATTGTGGATTTGTGTTCTGCATAATGTATGTTGTATGAAATCTGTCCTTTAACATTGGAAAGGTAGAGACCTTGTCAAACTGAAACACCATGTGAGAAGGAGGAAGTCTCCTGTCCAAAGCAAGTATGGTAAATTAACTAATGTATGCAAACCTATTTCAACAGGGTTGGAATCAAGTTATGGCAATTTGTGGACAGCCAAGGAAAGCTTTAAAGGGAAAAAGCACCTATTATTGCTGTTTTATTTGTTTGTTTCTCCAAGTATGTTTTCCAGGCTCTTCCATATCTACCTAGAGGTCCTGAAATTTGCTTGGTCATGCCTCATTGATGTTGGAAGGAAGGCCCCCCCTGAGAACCCCATCCAAATTGAGTTGTGGAGAAAACTTATTTCCAGGGAAATTCCTCTGCCTAGGAAAAAGGCTGGTTGCCTAAGCTGATCATGACAGCAGCTACATCGCCACTTTACAGTTGTGCTTCCAGGAAAAGGAATTCCTTTTGGCTGCAACAGAAACAGATTTCCCTGTGAAAAGATTGTCATGCATAAAGCACGCAAATTCTCCATAAACTCAAGAAAGAAGACTTTTGTTAGACTAAGGGAGAAGGGGAATAAGGAATGAACAGTGAAATGGTTTTTATATTGTAATAATGAGCCAGTAAGGACTGCCCATTTCTGGCACTGCTTTTATTTATGTTAATATGGTTTCTGGCCATGCTCTCACTTATGTCTGAATGTGTGTATCTTAATCACCTAGGCTACAACAAGGTGTTTGCCATAAAGGCACATAAGTTGATTCAGTTTATAGCATGTCATTTGCAAATGTCCCTTATGTGTTTTAGAATTGAGATGAGTTCTTGTATTCTTGCATCATAACTAGTAATGTTTTATTGATAAAAAAATAAGTTCTCTGGTATCCTTCCAAGATCTATGTTCACAAATTTAGACTGGACATATGTAATTATTCAATGGATATACCATGAGTGGATTATTTTATATTTTTACTCATGTATAGCCTAATTTTGGTAATTGGCATTCCTAAAACCCTTTCCCTTTGTCCCAGCTGTGTCTCAGCCCTGGTTGTTTGAAGTCTGATCAGCAGTGCACTATGAAATGTGAGACACCCCCTCCAAGGACTGGACAGTGCAAAAGAGGAGGAAATGATACCAGAGTGCTGCCAAATAAAGAGAGGAGCCTTAAAAGACATGGGGGGCCCTCTCAAGCTAGTCTGTGTGCCCAGAAAGCCCCCATGATGGAGACCAGGAAAACTCCACATTGAAAGGCTGGGCTGCATAGCCAAGGCATGCCTCTGAGTGACTTTCTTCCCCACATACACCTTCTGTAGATGGAATATACTGGGATGTGCCAGTGTGAATGGATAATCCCATCACTGTCTCTCTCCTCCTGTGACCCATCTATACCCCATCTCTGTCAATAGACTATTGTATTAACCCACTGTCATGTCATTTCAGTCTTTCTTGGGAATGTCAAAAATCAAATTGTCACCAGCTGCCTTTCTTGAGTGGGCATACAGAATTGATTTGTTCAATGATGATGATGGTCAGTCTCCTTCAGATTTTAAAATAATAATAATAAACTTTCAGAGACTGAAAGGGGGGGTGAAGGGGAGACCCCCAAATAATTAATGAATACCCCTATAATAATAATAAATGAAAATATGGGTTTGTGCCTTCAAAAGAGAATGTCTGATGCAACATTTAGAGTGACTGTTAAGAGGCCCCTCAGAGGAGCTTCTGATAAACTTAAAAACCAGACATGCTAAGGGTGTGAATCCAAGATAACAGGAGCCTGCTGAGAAGGAACTTTTTTTGTTGACAAGCAAAGGAACACAGCAGTGGAAAATGACAAGAAATTACTGAAGGGAAAGCAGGAGGTGGAGCATTTGAATTAGATAAGGACTGTAGGCTAGTCTGCTTGTTTTGGGGACGAATAAAATGGTCAGAAGGCTGATGATTTTAACTTTGTCGTTTTGAAGCTTATGCTGACAAGGTTCATTTTGATATCAAAGTAAAACATCTCTGTTTAAACCAAGCAATGTGTGGGGCCTCATTATTCTACTGCTACAATATGAGTATTGGCACATGAGAATACATTATTCTACTGCTACAATATGAGTATTGGCACATTTTTAAACAAAAAAAGCTCTAAGCGACTCAGTGTCAGCCCCCCCCCCCCAACGTCTTACAGATCTGTACTCTCAGGTTAAACACAGCATTTTAATTTGTTGGAGGCCCCCCACACACAAAAAAAATTCAGCAAATTCTAATTTGGGCATGAATTCTAATTCTAATCATGAACATGAAACAACCCTAATGAGGTATGGATGTTTAGACCAAACCTTGACAGATGGCACATCGGCCTATAAAAGCCACAAATTCTTTCAGGGTCTGCAAAAAACAGTCCACTGATTTTTCAAAATGTCACAGAAAGTCATGGAGCCCAGTGAATGTCTGGTAAGCACATCCTACTTCAGTATTGCTGTGTCCTAAGTACATGTGCACTCTGGGTAACCCTAAAGGCAAGGAAGGTTTAAAAAAATAAAATTACAATTAAAAAGTCGCAGTAAAACAAAAATTTGCTAGTTTGGTATAGTGGTTAAGTGTGTGGACTCTTAACTGGAAGAACTGGGTTTGATTCCCCTCTCCTCCACTTGCACCTGCTGGAATGGCCTTGGGTCAGTCATAGCTCTGACAGAGATTGTCCTTTAAAAGACAGCTGCTGTGAGAGTCCTCTCAGCTCCACCCACCTCACAGGGTGTCTGTTGTGGGGGAGGAAGATAAAAGAGAATGTGAGCTGCTCTGAGACTCTGAGTGGAGGGCAGGATATAAATCCAATATCATCATCTTCTTCTATGTCCACAAAACACCTTTCGCAGAGGCTACTCAGAAGTAATCTTAATCTTGAAATATCAGAAATGGCAGAGTACTTCAGTAGCCATTCTGTAAGAAATCTCTCTCTGGCTGTTGCATACTTTGACAGTAGAAAAATTGGAGGGGGAGGGGGGCGGTGTTCGCCCACTGCCATTTTTTAATCTTGAGTATTTTATAGACCTTTGAGCCATCTGGGTATGTTAAATTATGTTAAATTATTGAACTGTAGAATGCTTTTATTGTTTTATCTGTAATTTTAATCTGTTGTGAGCTGCCCTGAGCCCTGTGTGCAGGGAAGGGCAGGATAAAAATTCAAATAATAGATTAGACAGATAGAGATATGGGACAATGCAGCAACCACTGCCGAAGGACAGACACAAAAACGCTGGTCTGGAGTTATTTTATGGAAATGACCCTTCATTTAGTCTGTTGGCAGCTCATTGCAACATGTGATTATATATGACGGCCTCAGTTTTGGGACTGCCAGCGTATTGAGATAGTGAGGCAGATCAAATTTAGTAGAATAGTTAATTCCCAGATGGAGCAGGGAACATTTCTATGTAGCATTTTCTTGGAGGGAATCCCAGTCCTGTTTAAGCAGTTTCTGTATAAGTAATGCTTGTCTTTCTTGATTTCCATAAACCTAACTGGTTTATTTCTATATCCATAGTTCTATTCCATTTTGACCAACAGTGCTCATGGGCTACTATAAAGGCAAGGAAGGAAAGCACTAAGCATCTTGCACAAAAATGATCCTTATAAGTATGGATAGTTCCATATCTGCAGAGTGGCCATACGTATTGCTAAGTGAGTGTTAAACCACACATGATGCTGGAAAGGAAGGGGAACTTAAGAGTCACTCTCCTCCATTTCATGATTCCACCCCACTCTGGATCCAAGTTGGGCTTCATGCAGCCACTATGTCGTAAACAGGGCTTACAACAGAAAAAGCCCAGCAGGAATTCATTTGCATATTAGGCCACACACCTCTGACACCAAGCCAGCTGGAACTGTGTTTCTGCTCAAAAAAAGCCCTAGTTGTAAAGAAAAATGCCCTGGAGGCATAGTCATGGATCTTCTAACATCTGGTCTGGACTTTAGGATTGCCAGCTAAGGGTTAGGAAATCCATGGAAATTTGGGATTGCAACCTGAAGAAGCCAGGGCTTGGGGAGGGGAAGGACCTGAGCAGGGTACAATGTCCTGCAAATTAGCCATTTTCTCCAGGTAACTGATCTCTGTAATTTTGGGAGATCTCCAGACTCCACCTGGAGGCAGGCAACCCTTGGTCTGTTTTGACCCCTAGCTATTCCAAATCTACCTTCCTGCTAGGGGGAAATCACCCAGATAAGGCTTTTTGTCTGTTGATCGCCTATTCATCAGACAGTGCCTTGGGGCCAGAACTATCTGGAGTCACTCTCTGCTATCCAGGCTCTATAGAAAACTGGTGCTGCCCAGCAAGAAGGGCCTGTAATAACTCCTTGAAAACTGGAATATCTTTCTCTCCCTGCTGCCTTTCTTAAACCGCCCCCCTCCCCAACAACACATTATTTCCCTAGGAGTGAAGCAAGGAGCCAGACATCTACCTTCGGGAGCTCATTGCAATCATTTCCTGGGCCAGGTTCAGAATATATACCAGTTGACCATCCCTGTACTACAAGATGACTGAACAGTTGCATCTCTTATCACCAAGTACTAAAGAGGTGGATCACACCCTATGCAGGCAGCTGTGGTATGCACTGTGTTTCTTTGGTTTGTCTTGGCTTCTGAATATTGAATGTTGGAGGGGTGGCCGATACACCCTTTGCTAATATAAAATCCAAGGCCAGATGACTTCAGCAGCTAGTCAAGATCCTGGGCCTGAAGGATGGAATTCCAAAGGAGCACCTAAGACCTGGCTTTGGAGCCCCGGCAACACAGGAGAAACCATGCAAAGAGATCCATGAGTTTAAAGGGGAAGGAGAGCTATCCAGTGACCACAAGCTCACAGCTTTCTGGTAAGGCATCTTGCAATTTTGGGAACACAAACAGGATATAGCATTTGCTCTTATCCAGGAGGAAAGAACTAAACAATTAAAGTAATTCCTGCATGCTAATTACATGTATTCTAATAGTTCCTATCTACTAGGGACTTTCCTTGTTTTCTAATATCTACCCCTACAAAAACTCTCCCTCTTATTTGGAAAGGCATCCCCTAAAGACAACGAAGCTATTGAATCACTGTGGTATAGTGGCAGTCCCAGGATCAAATTTCCATTCTGCCATGGAAGCTCAGTAGGTGACTTTGGACCCAGTCACTCACTTTCAGTCACTAACCTACCTCACAGAGTTGTTGTGAAAATAAAATTGAGGAAAGGACAATGAGGTGAACTACTCCCACTGAGGAGAATGGTGGAGTATAAATGAAGTCAGGGGTGGCCAACGGTAGCTCTTCAGATGCTTTTTTGCCTACAACTCCCATCAGCCCCAGCCATTGGCCATACTGGCTGGAGCTGATGGGAGTTGTAGGCAAAAAACATCTGGAGAGCTACTGTTGGCCACCTCTAATAAATTGGGAGCATCTTTATTTGTTTTTTGTTAGTATGTGTGCAACTGCAAGAAACTGCTCTTGTTTCCCTTCTGTGCTTTTCCCCATATCTGCCTTTGCAGACAGTAAATATTATTGAATGTGCCTAAATTTCAGCTAGCTCAGTACAGTCAGACTTGTCAGCAATTGAGCTAGGGATGTCAATTTTGGATTGGGAACATTCTGGTAAATTTAGGAATGGAGCTTAGGGAGATCAGGGTTTGGGGAGGAAACCTCACCAGGGGATAATAGAGTCCATTCTCCGATTTAGCCATCCTCTCTGGCAGGACTGTTCTCTGTTGTTTGGAGATCAGTTGTAATTCTGGGAGCCTTCCAGGCCCCACCTGGAGGGTGGCAACCCTGGATGAACAGCTTGCTAAATGTTCTTAAAGGGCTCCAGAGGGTTGGAAAGCAGGCTATAAATTTAAGAGAAAAACAAAACTTTTTCTCTCTTAAGAGCAGGAGCAGAACAGACAATTGTTAGAATACCTGAACAGGGCAGGTGGAAAAGTGCTTTCAGCAGTTCATAACCAGCTAGGACTGCGGGTGTTACTAGTACACAAGAGTCCACCTGTTTCCATCTATGCCATTTTGTAGTCTATGGGTTATATCCTACCAGCTTTTTAACTCGGTCTCACCTGCTTCTGATCCTCATTGGAGCCAGCATTCCACATGGGTTTTGTCTGCAGTTCCCACAATCCTGGACAGGGCCAGCCCTGCCACTAGGCAAACTAGGCGATTGCCTAGGGCACCAACCTTGGCACCCCCATGTGACTCAGTGATGTTATAATTGGGGGGGGGGGGGGAGAGCCAGAAGTTAGCCTTGTTTAGGGTGCCAGATAGTCTAGGGCTGGCCCTGTTCCTGGTCATAGGCTTTTTTGCAGGGATGGGCTCCTGCTCTTGCCAGTGGAATAGCTGGTAGGATTCAACCCTATATTACACTACAAGCATGATTGCCTTATTGGGAAATAAAGGAATTGTTTGTGAAAATTGCTTCCCCCGCTTCCATTCCAGTAAGAATGTAACTTGGGAGTGTGACTTGCCAAGCTACCAGCATTCTGCCTCAGTCTTCTTTTCTTCTGTTAACCTCACTTTCACTCAATCGCAAAACCATTCCCTTCTTAAAAATATACTCTGCAATATCTCTTTTTGTCTGTTGTTTAAGGTGAAACTTCTGTCATCTGTCTCCAGTATTAATTGCTCTATCACCAAGTTTTCTGGAACCACTTATTCTACACCTGGAGGTGACCATAAATGCTAATTGCCTTCCAGTAATGTCTGGTGCGGGGTGGGGGGGGGCGGTACTCAAAGATAGCAGCTGGCCGCTATCTTACCTGGACTTTGTACCAGCCTGTACTGGCTTACTTTCATTCTTTCCCTCACCTTTTGCAAAATCCAGCCTGTATTAAAATGTGCCCTGTAGCCATACAAAAGAGATCCCTTATTTCATTAAAGAGCATTTGTGGTTGTTTGAAAGAATATTGGGTTATTAAAGAAATGGCCTACCATACATAGATAGCCTGGGCTTAAGCAGAGTTGATCTTGGATAGGTGACCACCAAGGAATACCAGGGTCATGGCACGGAGGCAGGCAACAACAAACTACCTCTGAATGTCTCTTGCCTCATAAACCCCGTGGGGTCACTATAAGTCCACTGTGACTTGATGGCAAAAAACAGCAACAAAAGAAATAGCAAGGGTGATATAGATATAGGTTTAGCAAACATTTCCCATGTATATATGCTAAATTATTCCCTCTAACTAGAATGGAAGTCTGCAGTATGTTAGCATCCTCTACTGGATATCCAAGTAGCCCCATAGTGCACAGTGGTAAAGTTGCAGTACTGCAGTCCGAGCTCTCTGTTCATGACCTGAGTTAAATTCCTGGCGGAAGCTGAGTTCAGGTAGCTGGCTCAAGCTTGACTCAGCCTTCCATCCTTCTGAGGTTGATAAAATGAATACCCAGCTTGTTGGGGGGGGAAGTGTAGATGACCGGGAAGGACAATGGCAAACCATCCCATAAAAAAATCTGCCGTGAAAATGTTGTGATGCGATGTCACCCCAGAGTCAGAAACAACTGGTGCTTGCACAAACCTTTACCTTTTTACTGGATATCCAAGGAAGCAACAGAAATCTCATCTAGCCAACAGCCAATGAGAAATGAAGAGCAAGCCCTTTCCTCAATCTCTAAAGAAGAAGAAGAATACCCTCCCACCAAGGAGGAATTACAGTCATCGAGACCTGCAGCATCAGAGTCACTCTCTCTTTTCTAGGATCTCAGCAAGATAACTAAGTTCTCTCAGAAATATTCCATAGATAGAAAAAAAAAATTCTAAATGCCCCTTGTAAGATTTGTTACCCTTATGCAGTAAAAGGTGGCTTAAAGACAAAGTAGTATGTGGGTTGGATCCATCCAGCTTTTCTGCTGGTGAGAAAGGGAGGAAACAGGTGTCCTCTTGGGCACCTAAAACGGCTCTCCCGGGAGTCATAGGCTCTGCATGGCCAAAAGCCACCTGGGATGGGAAGCTGTAGTAAGGAGGAGATTGAGCAAAAAACGCTAGCTGGATCGGACCCCATATCTCACAGGCAGCTGTTTCTAGGACTATAATTTTGTTTGACTGAATCTTCCCAAGCCCCTTTTGCACAAAACTGTAGGAGCTGAACACAGGGTTGCCAGGTCTGTGTTGGAGACTTAGGTGGTGGATCTGGGAGAGGGCAGGGTTTGGGGAAGGGAGAAGCCTCAGCATAGTACAGTGCTGTGCCATAGAGTCCACCTTCCGAAGCAGCCATTTTCTCCAGGGGAACTGATCTCTGCCAGCTGAAGATCAGTTGTAAAAACGGGAGATCTCCAGGCCCCACCTGAAGGCTGGTAACCCTAACACAAATATGGAAGATATACTTGTAAATATCTCTCATGAAGGTCTGCTTGCTGCTTCAGGCATTCAGTATACTTCAAGGCACAGAGAAAAACTTTAATCAGTCTCTCCTACTGCTACTGGTGATCTGATTTTGAGTCCTCCGCACCTGTTCTAAAGTTAACAACAACCAATAGGATTGTGAATTCTGGTCCTAGTGACTTGGTTTGGATTTATATCAGTGATCTGATTCCTTAATGTGGTTCCCCACTGTGCTAATTTTCTTCTTTGACAAAGCATCTCCTCCCCAAAGCAAGTAGCCAGTCCTGACTTTCCTACATTGGAGGAGATGGTGCTCAAAACAAACACCTCTTGGCATCTGGCCTCCTTCATACAGGATTCTTGGCTTGCAGTTCCCCAATATTTTGTGAGTGGCTTCAGCACCCCACTGCCATTGTGTGGTGGTGCCAACTTCATTCTTAGAATTCTGAAATTGCTCTCAGGCTCACCAAGATTGGGAACCTTTGTCATATGAGCATATATGAACATATGAAGCTGCCTTATACTGAATCAGACCCTCAGTCAATCAAAGTCAGTATTGTCTACTCAGACTGACAGCAGCTCTCAAGCTGAGGTTTTTCACGGCTATTTGCCTGGACCCTTTTTAGTTGGAGATGCCAGGGACTGAACCTGGGACCTAGATGCTCTACCACTGAGCTACCATCCCACATACTTGTTACCCTGCGTGTAATTCACCCTTATACTGGGACTTGTTATCCTACATAATTATCACTCTGTGACTAATTCACCCCAATATTGGGTTGTCCTACATAATTGTCACCCTGTCCCCCAATATCAGGGACCATTGTCCTAATTGTTCCCTTGTGATTAATTCTCCCCAATATTTTGTCCTACATAATTTTGTCCCATGACTAATTCACCCCAATACTCAAGAAGTGACAGTATGCTCATTTCTACTCTGTGAAAACTTTCGGCGACTAGTTTCTATACTTCAACAGATGTCTACCTGAGCCATTTGTTGGAGGCATGCATCTTGCAGATATCACAAAATCACACAAGTCTTTAAGCCACAGCCAGCTTCATGCATAATAAAGCATGCTACTGCCATCTTTTGATCCATGGGTTGTAAAATGTTACAAGAGCATCCATTTACCTGGGGCAACCCTGGAAGGTATGGGATTAACTCCAGATGCTTCCATTCAGAATTCCTATCAAAGGCTTGTTTTTTTCGTGTCTCCAGGGAAGTTGCAGGCCATCAGTAGTCTGATTTGATATTCCACCAGGACAGACAGATTTTAAATTGTTATCCATAAATGACAAAGAACACCCACTCTTTTTGTTGTTGTTGTTCCTTGCTTGTCAACAGCAGCTCCATTTTGTGGGACATAAGCTTGGGAAACTTGCATAGAGAGCCACACCAATCATGTGCCAAGCCTCCCGTGGGTGCTGTATCAGGAAAATACCATGGCACAATAATCACAGGGGTCAACTGTAGGAGGGGCTGTATGTGCTGATACCAACCAGTCTACCCTTTCATTTACAGTCACGCCCTTACTTAGTTAGGCCTTTCTCAAACCATATTTGACTTAACCAGGGCTTTTTTTTTGAGCAGGAACACAGTTCTGGCTGGCTTGGCACCAGGGGTGTGGCCTAATATGCAAATAAGTTCCTGTTGGGCTTTTTCTACAAACAAAGCCCTGGACTTAACTGCAACCATTGTCCTGTACAGTTTCACCACTTCCTATTAAAACATCCTTGAGACATTTTTACTGATTTCCATTATCGCCTTCAGTGCTGGACTGAGTCTATTTCTGTCAATACAATACAGAGTACTGTGGCACCTGAGAGGTTAACAGATTTGTTGTGATGCCTGCTTTGTCAAGCTTGATTCCAGTGTAGCAGCACAGAGACCAATAAGATTTTCCAGGATTTAAGCAGTAAAGAGCCAAAGCTTTGAGGTAGGGTTGTCTGCAGTGTTCCCTCTAAGCCGAGTTAGTGTGATAGCTCACAGATTTTTAGCCTCCAGCTCACACATTTTTGTCTTAGCTCAGGAAAATTGGCCCCAGAGCACACTAATTTATGCAGTAGCTCACAACTTTAATACCAGTAGGTCACAAAGTTGAATTTTTGCTCACAGGACTCTGCAGCTTAGAGGGAACATTGGTTGTCAGGTGAGTCCTGGAGATCTCCTGCTTTTACAACTGATCTCCAGTGGACAGAGATCAGCTGCTCTGGAGGGTGGACTCTATGGCATTATAGCATGCTGAGGTGAGGCCCCTCCTCCACCCCAAACCCTGCCCTCTTTGGGATGCACCCCCAAATTCTCCAGGTATTTTCCAACACAGACCTGGTAACTCTACTCTGAGGAAGGGTACAGGGTTTCCGGGTCCGACTCAGGAAATATCTGGGGATTTTGGGAGTGGAGCCAGGAGACTTTGGGGGTAGAGCCAGGAGCCAGGGGTTGACAAGCACAGTTGAACTCCCAAAGGAGTTCTGGTGATCACATTTAAAGAAACCACATGCCTTTAAAATGTTTTTCCTCCAATTGGAAATAATGAAACTAGGGCTGCCAAGTTCCTGAGCCGGGCAGGGGTTCTCCCGCTCTGGAAGTTCCCAACCTGCCGGCCCATATTGGGCTGGTGGGGAGATCCTCCTCCAACATAACTGGTGCAATGATGTCATTCGGAAGTGCCATCATTGCACTGGCAACGTCACATGCTGGCCACTCCAGGAGCGTCCAGGAAAACTCTATGGTTTTCCTGGATGTTCCTGCAATTTGGGAGGAAAACTCTATAGTACACAAATTGCTAGAGCATCCAGGAAAACCCTAGAGTTTTCCTGGATGCTTCTAGAGCGGCTGGTGCACGACATTGCCGGCGCAATGACAGCACTTTCGAGTGACGGCATCGTGCTGCACGTGTAAAGCATATAAGTCCCCTGACAAAGCCTGTGGGGGACTTAGCAACCGTAAATGAAGGATAGGGGCATCTTCTTCTTTTTGAAACTCGGGGGGTGTTTTGAGGAGAAGGACTGGATGCTATACTGAAAATCTGGTGCTTCTGCCTAAAAAAATCAGACCCCCCCAATACCCACTAATCAATTCTCCATTATACCCTATGGGAATCAGTCTCAGGGTATAATGGAGTGCCCAGCAGACATTTCCCTCCCCCCACCCTGCTTTCTGATAGCCCAGAAGGTGGTGAGGGCCTCCAAACCATGGGCTCTCCTTTCCCCACCTGGGGATTAGCAACCCTGCTACCAACAGACCTTGTTGGGATATAATGCCATGCTGCGTACTCTCCAAAGCAGCCATTTTCTCCAGGGAAGCTGATCTCTGTCTGGATCGGTTGTAATTCTGGGAGGTCTCCAGGCCCTACCTGTTGGTTGGCAATGCTAGTACAGACAGTGAGGGAGAGTGAGAAAAGTAATTACATAGTACGTTCCAGAGATAAGTACTCAACATCTGTTATGCAGTGGAAGACAAGAGCCTGTCCAAAGGGTAAATGATCCTATCAGACTGGGAGTCGAATTCTACATGCTTTTGATGAATTAGCAAAGCAGGTCGATGTGCATAAATCTCTTGACAAAGAACAACGGCTTCCTTTAAAGACCCACCTATTCACAGCCTCCACTGAAACTTTAGTGTAAAATTTGTCATTTTTCATAAATAAGAAGTTTTAATGAGAGGTTCCAGCAAAAGGCAGCTGAATAGGAATTCATATGCATATTAGATCATATAAGTCCCAATAGAACCTGTGAGTGGCTAGCTCACTGCAGAAAACAACTTCCCCTTGTATCTGTGGATCTGTGCACTATCAGTGGATTTCAGGCTGAGAAAGCACCAGACTGCATCTAAATGTCACTGCTCAACCAGTGAGTGTCCCAAATGAAGATGACACACTAACCACTAGGCCACACAGGCTTTGTATTGGTTATGGAAAGTGCCATCAGGTTGCAGCTGACTTATGGCAACCCTGTAGGGTTTTCAAGGCCAGAGATGAACAGAAGTGGTTTGCATTTTGCCTGCCTTTGTGTAGTGACCTTGGGGCTTCGTTGGAGGTTTCCCATCCAAGTGCTGACCAGAGCCAGCCTGGATGCTTGGCTTCTGAGATCTGCTGAGATTAGGTAGCCTGGACTATCCAGGTCAGGGTTTTGTAATACAAAATCAAATATTGACTATAAATATTTAATAACATAATCAAATGCAGTATCTTGACAATATGTTATAACCATAACTATAATTGCATTAATGTGAAGATTAGTTACAGCCAAGGGATAGTAATAATAGTAATAATATTTAATTTATATCCCACCCTCCCCGCCGAAGCAGTAGAATGTTTCCTACAGGAGATTTTATTTTTCTAGTTTTCATTGCAAGTACTAAGAAAAAATTCAGATCATATGACCTTAGTGGGTATGAATTCTCAGTATTCATGTATTTAAAACTACGGTTTGCTGGACCTGGTGAAATGGTGACTTTCCCAGCCATAGACATAGCGTGAGAGGGGAATTTTGAGGACTGGTGATAAGGCTACCATCTAGTGACAAAAAAAGAAGCTGCATTGTAAGAATTATTTCTTGTTCAAAAAAGTTTCAGAAGTTCAACCAGGTTGGTCTGCAGTAGAAAAGCTCAAGTAAGAGTCCAGTAGCACATTAGAGACCAACATTTCCAGGGTCAAAGTTTTCGAGAGTCAAAAGTGGCTTCATCAGAAACTTACCTTGAGTGTCTCTGCAAGAAATCTGCATGGAAAATACTGACTGTTCATCTAAACCAGATCAAACTTGCTTAACGTAAAAGCCACATAGAATAAATACCAGATGTTTGAAAGCCCAAGACATCAGTTTTTTGAGAGCTGGAAGGAAGGAAGGTATAGGAGGGAGGGAGAGGTGGAAAGAAAGCAACTTTAAATGAACTCTCCAAGCTGCCAGTTGACTTGGCTTAGAGAAGAGATTTAAAGAAAGAAATGATTTCTCCAAGCTGGCCGAAGGGGCGATGGGGGCTTTTGAGAGCTGCACAATATATGTGAAAGAGCCAGATGTGGCTCCTGAGCTGCAGTTTGGACACCCCTGGTCTAAAGCAACCAGTGAATTCTAATCACACTTCCCCTCTGAGCCACAGGGTGGGCTGGTCCAGGTCATTTAAAATATGGTCACAATTGCAAAAAGTTTTATTTAGGCTGGTTGTGGAGCCCAGCCAACAAAACAGATGTAGAGAGAGGAAAAGAAGAAGCCAAGCATGAAAAACATTTGCAGTCTGTGATAGAGCAAAAGACATCTTACCCAGGGTATCAGACCTCCAAGGGGAAGATGCTAGACCTGGAATACAATGTTTCTCTAATGATAGCAATTTGTTTATTCAAGGCAGTTGTGGAAATCATTCATGCCCTCCAGCTGTTATGTCAAATTAACCATTGAAAGGTTTATCTAGGGTATGGGGTACCATAAATGGTGCTCCTTGGGAACAAAAGTCACCCATTAATTATGCCATCATGCTGCCCTTTGCCCAGTGTCAGAGTTAGGGTGGGACGATCAAAAAGCACTGCTGGAACACAACACTTTCTACCCTCTAGAGAAAACAACAGGTTCCTGAATGTGTGGGCAGATAATCCCCAGGTAAGGAAGATTCTATGTTGCATGGCACCAAAGACAGAAGGAGGCAAAAGATGAACTGGAAAATCCAGAGCTGACTTCCAGACAGCATGGGAGCCAAGTCTGTCTACGAATTTCCCCCCTGCAAGATCCCCCTCACTACTACAAAGGTGACCTTTTGCTTTAATTCTTAACAGGAGCCTTTCCTGCTGGGAGCTGGCTGAATGGGAGGCGTGGCCACAAGGTTTTATGTATACCCTCAGGGGAACTTGCTTTATTATCAAAGTAGAAGTTCTCTGGAGAGATGGGGCCTTGCCTTTGATAACAGGTAGACCCAGCAGAGTTCTGGTTTGTAAGTCTAACTGAGGTTCCCACAAATCCTGGCTCTAGTTGCCCACAAGATTTATATCTTATCCATTCTGCTGGGATCTTATTTGACCAAACCCCTCAAGGTCACAAAGCAACACTTGAAGGCAACAGATCTGGTTGCTTCTCGGCTTTAGCCCCATCTCATTTCCCAGTGAACTCTGGAATCCTGCCCTACAGACCTCTTTTTGATGCTCTCCTTTTCTTTTTTGTCTCCAGGTCTTCTGCCACCATGTGGGTCTGGGCTTTGCTTCCAGTGCTCCTAGCTGTAGGGGGTAGTGTCGGCTTCTGGGTTGTGTGAGTAATCCAAAGAAGGGGACTGGTTGGCTTTGAAGGGGCAACTAGATTTTGGCCTCTCTCTGGGACTGGTTGGATAGGATATTGAAGAAATGGGA
This sequence comes from Heteronotia binoei, assembly GCF_032191835.1. Lineage (NCBI taxonomy): Eukaryota > Metazoa > Chordata > Lepidosauria > Squamata > Gekkonidae > Heteronotia > Heteronotia binoei. The sequence continues at coordinate 26,746,516 of NC_083237.1, forward strand.
TGTGTCAGCTCAGATTTGGAAATTGTGCACTCTGTATGTTAGCAAAAAATTCCCCTGGAGAAGAAATTCACCAGGTAGAGGCTGGTGTGTCAATCTTGGCTGATGGAGAAAAATAGGATGTGGATGTGAGCATTGTTAACACACTGTCATATGATCATCATTATTATTACTTTACCGGATGATGGGCAGTTGTCTGTTTTTTTAAAGTGCACTGAATTATTCAGGAGTGTAGCTGCTTTGTTCTGAAGTAGGCAGCAGAACAAAGTCTGAGCCCAGTGTGTATGCACACAAAAGTTGACACCCAGAATAAAACTTTGTTGTCCTTAAAGGTGTCACTGGACTCAAAACTTTGTTCCAATGAATTATGTCCTTTGGGTTTTTCTGCTCATTTTCATGGCATTTGAATGCTTTATTTTAACAAAACAAGAATCTGCAGCTGCATATCTGAAAGTGCTCAATCTTCACTTTGCCCTCGGCATTCTAAGCTCAATCAGTGGCCTGAGGAAACATTCACTCTTAGCCCAAATCTGTCAAACAGAGCTAATAATACTGGCCTGTTTTCTTGGGTCACTGTAAAGACAAATGTGTGTAAAGTGCTTAAAATTCTTTAAAGTGCTATATAAATTCTGCATGTTGAAAGCAGGCTGTTTGCCTATCAGCTCAGTTTGTGCCTATGTTTTTAAAGTACCTTACATCTTTAGAAAGCAGATAAAATGGAACTATTAATACAGGATTTTTTTTTAAGCTGTCTTATGTGATTTCTGTTTCCTTAGGTATGTCATGGCAGTTGCAAATGGCTCTGTAAATATCACAGAAAGCTTTCCATACATCAGGTATGTTTGATTGTTGGTAGGAAGTGCCATCAGGTAGCAGTTAAGTTACAGCAATCCTGTAGGGTTTTCAGGACAAGAGGTGGTTTGCTGTTTTCTATCTCTGCATATCATAACCTGAGTTCGATCCTTACAGAAGCTGAGTTCAGGTAGCCGGCTCAAGGTTGACTCCGCCTTCCATCCTTCTGAGTTCGGTAAAATGAGTAACCAGCTTGCTGGGGGGAAAAGTGTAGATGACTGGGGAAGGCAATGGCAAATTACCCTGTAACAAAAAGTCTGCCAAGAAAACATCATGATGTGATGTCACCCCATGGGTCAGTAATGACTCTGTGCTTGCTCTCTGTCCTTTACCTCTGCATAGAAACCCTGTGCTTTCTTGTTGTCTCCCATCCAAGAACTAACCAGGGTGGTTGACTCTGCTTAGCTTCTGACTAGATTGGGCTAGCCTACATAGGTCAGCCAGCTCAGGGTTGGGAAATACCTGGAGATTTTTTTGAGGAGGAAGGGGGGAGCCTGGAGAGGATGGGTTTGGAGAAGGGAGGGATCTTCACAGGGTATAATGCCACAGAGTCCACCCTCCAGTGCAGCCAGTTCTTCCAGGGAAACTAATCTCTGCAGTCTGGAGATCAATTAGAATAGCAGGAGATCTCCAGATGCCACCTGGAGGGTAGCAACCCTATCTTATTAAGGTCATCTTTAAGAGGCACTGCTCCAGGTTTCCTACATTCAATATTAATTGTCATCAAAGAGCAGGGGCCTCCTATGTGGTCGCCCCAACCTTAACGTATCTTTCCCAATGGGTATGCTTATATTTTTTGTTCCTTATGTAAGTTATGCTTACACAATATTTTCTCGTTTGTAAAAGCCTTTTGAGTATGCGAAGTGAAAAAGATGAATACTTGAAGCCAGTTTGATGTTGGAGGAGGGGTTATTTATTTATTTGCATTAACAGTTTTTAGTGAGCTAGGAAGTGACTTTAAAAATATTATAAGCAATTATGGAAAGGCAGGATGAAACATGTCACCAATAGATTCAAATTGGATTTCTGTCTTTGGGATAAATGCAAATAGGGACCTGCATCAGGAAATCTGGCGCCAGACCTCGCTGGTTGCCAGGCATGGCTCACTACCATATAGCCTGGTTACCAGCTTCCTTTTTCCGGACAGCTGGATTTGGCTTTGGATTTCTAATCAGCTGCCCAGCCAGTTACAGGAGGGAGACAGATGGGGGACTTGCCTCTTTGACTGTCAGAAAATTGGTCCCAGTTATCATATTAGTCCTGAAAAGGCACAGAGACAGCAAGAATTGAAAGGCAGGCCGAAGCTCCAGTAGGGCAGCTGCCAGTGTTTCTAGCAGGGCCCACTACCACCCACCAGTGCGCAATTCCCCTGCCTGCCCACCACCCATGCTCTTGGCCACCTGCATCATCATGGGACCAGCTGGTGGGGATTCTGGGGAAGGACACACGGGTGGGCCATTGGGAAGGGACCTGTGGATTGGTGGGTAGAGGGGCATGGTGGGAGGCAGGGGAGGAAGTCTGAACACTGCTTGTGGCTCCCAAAAACTGGGAATTGGCCTTGGGCAGTGGTGTTGAGAAGGGCGGGGGGCTGCAGGAAGGAGGAGGTCTAGAGTCAGCTCCAAAGAGCCAGTTTGGTGTAGTGGTTAAGTGCACAGACTTTAATCTGGAAGAGCTGGGTTTGATTCCCCACTCCTCCTCCACATGCAGCTGGGCAAGCTAGAGTTCTCTCAGAGCTGTTCTCTCAAGAGCAGTTCTCAAAAGTGCTCTCTCAGCCCAGCCGACCTCACAGGGTGTTTTCTGTGGGGAGGGGAAGGGAAGGAGATTTTAAGCCACTCTGAGACTCCGAGTCTCTCTTTCTCACCGCCTCTCCCAGTGACTTGCATACCAAGTTGACTCTGTTGATGGTGGCAGGGAGTGGAAGATGATTCAGAGCCAGAGTCTAATTTTAGTACCAGATGCATGAAATTTGCCAATGCTCTGTCTCTCTCTGTCCAGCACTTGCGGGTCCTACCCACCACAAAGCTGCATTTTCGGTCAAGTCCTGAATATAGGAGCCTTATTAGGTAAGTCTGCTCTCCTATCAGCTGGTTTGGGGTAGGGTTGCTAGCCTCCAGGTGGCTCCTGGAGATCTTCTACTATTATAATTGATCTCCAGATGACCAAGATCAGTTCCCCTGGAGAAAATGGTTGCTTGGAGGGTAGGCTCTGTGGCATTATGCCCCCCTGAGGTCTCCCTCCCCAACCCCGCCCTCTCAAGCTTCCAGCGCCCAAATTTCTAGCTATTTCCCAACCCAGAACTGAGAATCCTACTTAGCAGGGCTTTTTTTTTGTAGCAGGAACTCCTTTGCATATTAGGCCACACACCCCTGATGTAGCCCTGGATTGATGTAGCCAATCCTTCTGGAGCTTACAATAGGCCCTGTACTAAGAGCCCTGTAAGCTCTTGGAGGATTGGCTACATTAGGGGTGTGAAGCCTAATATGCGAAGGAGTTACATGCAAAGAAGAGAGCCCATCAGGGACTGTGGCTTTTCCATGTGTCCCACCTGTCCTGCTTTTCTGTCCTGGGACTTTTCCTAATGCCTTCAGGAAATCAGCATTCAAATGATATTGGGATACACTGTCTAAGGTTTTAATTCTCTGAGGTTCAGCTCCCTTACCAGAATTTTTTTAAAAATGAATCTCCAGGGATTTCCCAAACTGGAGCTGGCAACCCTATGTCTTAGGGACAGCAGTGGGTTGTTGCTGGCACAGTCATCCATTTAATCTTGGCCTTCTCTCTCTCCCAGGTGTGGTCATCTGTTGTCTGAAATACCAGCAGTTGAGGGATTATGGCTGTAACTCACATTTAAACCTAGCAGGGCTTATTGCCGGCCTATTTTGCGCTCTTGGCTCATCTGTTGTTGGCAACTTTCAGGTAGGAGCAGAGACAAGCCTATAGGAATATGCAAGAAGCGAGGATACTGCCTGCCTACTTGGGGGGAGTTGCTGTTCTGACCACCTATTCCATTGTCTTTACCATTGCAGCAATATAACCAACTGGAAACCCATTTGTTTGGTGCCTTCTTGGCCTTTGTGGTGGGTATCCTTTATTTCTGGATCCAAGCAGTTCTGACCTATCAGGCAAAGCCGAGACATGGAGGATCGTGGATTGGGCCTCTCAGGTTCTGCCTCAGTGCTTGCGGCACTGCCCTGCTCATTGCCAGTATCCTGAACTCATGAAGATGGGGGAGGCAAAGGGAGGTGTGCATTCTTATGCAGGTGGGTCTGGGGCTAGTTGAGGGCTGGAAGGACAGGTTTTGCTAGGGTTTCCAAACTCTGACTTGCAATGGAACACCAGATGAATTCCCCTGAGGAAAACAGGTGCATTGGGGGCAGGGTAGGTTCTGAGGCATTACATCCTGCCATCTCTAGTAGAGATACCAGCCTCCAGGTGGGACCTGGGGATCCCTTGGAATCTCCAGACTTCAGAGATCAGTGCCTGTGGCTGCTTTGGAAGGTGGGCTCTATGGCATAGTACCCCACTGAAGTCCCTGTCAGTCTTCCCTCTAAGCCGAGTTAGTGTGAGCTAGCGCACAGATTTTTAGCCTCCAGCACACACATTTTTGTCTTAGTTCAGGAAGGATGACCCCAGAACATAATAATTTATGCAGTAGCTCACAACCTTAATGCCAGTAGCTCACTAAGTAGAATTTTTGCTCACAAGACCCTGCAGCTTAGAGGGAATATTGGTCCCTGTCCTCCCCAGACTCCATCCCCAAATCTCTGAGTTTCTCAATTCGGATCTGGCAACTCCCTACCACCCAACCCATTGGTGGCCAAGATGACGACCATAGATTTATACCTCGCTTTCTCTCTGAATCAAAGTCTCAGCTTACAATCTCTTTTATGTTCCTCCCCCACGACAGACACCCTAAGGTAGGTGGGGCTGAGAAAGCTCTCACAGAAGCTGCCCTTTCAAAGACAACTCTGAGAGCTATGGCTAACCCAAGGCCATTCCAGCAGCTGCAAGTGGAGGAGTGGGGAATCAAATCTAGTTCTCCTAGATAAGAGTCGGCGCACTTAACCACTGCACCAAACTGGGACCTGGCAGCCCTACTTCCCGGAGATGGCAGGCCTAGTTCTTGTTGTTCCAGTTTTTTGTTTAGGAACACTGTGTATTTCAGATCCTGTGCGAAACTAGGAAAGCATTCCATGTCGTTAGGCATTTAAATGGCTAGGGTCCCTTCCACCCCGCTCCTCTTTTAGAGTGACATGCAGTGGTTCCAGACCTTGACTCCTCAACTCCAGCATGTGCTCTCTTCAGTCTGGGACTGGACTCCGAGTCGGCCTACTGTGAATGGGCCCTGGCCATGGATCTGTTCCTGCTCTTTGGCCTTTTTGCTGTGGATTTCTGGCATGTGGGCTCTTGCTCAGTCCACGTGCAATACTGCATGGTGAATCGAGAAATCCTGGACATTCAGGCATCAACTCAGACTCTATCGCTTTGATAACACCATGGAGAGAAAGGATTGTTGTGAACCTGTCTGCTTGGATGGATTTCCACACCAGCTTTGCTGGTAGAACTGATTATTCCCTGCCATGTCCTTTCTTTGGCAGGCAAAGTAGTCCTTCTTGGGGGGAGGCATGGGACCCTTGGTGGACAGCCCAGATATGTCCTTTTGTCTCTTTGGAAAGTCTCCTCCACTATGACTCCCCCTGTCAGACCAAATCTCCTCTGCCCCTGAACAGAACTATGGATTTCCTTTGTAAAATGCACTGGGCCCTTCCTGCTGAGAATGCCAGCTTTTTGATTCTTCTCAGAAATGGATCCACCAGCCACTTTTTCTACTTGACTTCTGGGGAAAAAAAACATTTTTAAAGTATCTGTTTTATTTTGCCATTAGCATCTTCTTACTGGTGACAGCAAAAGGCCCTAGTTTTTATATCACCCACTCCCATCCTACTGTATGAAATACAGGGCAGTGGAAGGATCCATTATCAGTCTTCCATATGTGTGTTGCCATTCGATGTATCCTTCCACCTGTGGAGCCTTCTCTTTTCTACCTCATGGATGGATCTAGAAAGAACTCTTGTGGTGTAGATGGATATAAAGCAGCTATTTCTCCATCTACTCCCTCCATTATAATATAGATTTAATGTGTGAGGCAGGAGGAAAAGATTCCAGTGAGACTTTCCCCCACAAGCCGGAATGCATTGAATGGAAGTTGGTGCCATGTTACTGCAACTGTGGTCTGACCGTACTCTTATGCCAGTTAAAAAGCAGCTGGCACTCTCTACCTCACACTCCAAGGGTGGCTTGTTGACACCATCCTGTGTGGGGAAAGATAATAGTGTCCTAAAACTCAGGCCTAAAAGACCAATTCTTTCCCCTGTGTGCATACTGCTGTATGGGGGCACCTCAAAATACTTTCCTGTCATAAACTGTAGTGCTACGTCCTTGTGTGAGAAAGTTTGTGCTGTCCTCGTTTTTCCTATCCTGTGATGAACAGGGGAGGGTAGGGGTAAAGGAAAATTGACTATCTTAGGTGAGATAGATTCCAAGACTTCTCTTATAGTTTCCCATTATGGCACTGCTAAATCTGAATTTCTCAACAAAGGGAAGACTTACTCCCCTTCAGATTTTAACTAGTTTTCTTGCTATAAATTCTTCCTGCGCAGTCTCTCTCTCTCTTTTTTGTGGGGGGAGAATAAAAATCTTGGCTTCTCACCATCTGCTAATTCTGTCCACAGAAGAGTGTATTTTGTTGCCACAAAACCACACAGTTGGTGTTGTGAGAATATGACAGCAATCTAGCTTCTGGTGCAGTACTTCTCAAGTGTTTGTTGACGTGTGTTTTGTAGAGAGTGGGAAGACGGCGGGCCTGTCTCTTTCAGAAAGCGTAGGTGATGGGCAGCCTGAAATCAGTTGGCAGCTGTCCTGGAAAAAGAGAATCCAGCAAGGACGATGGTATTTGGGACAAGCAGAGAAAAGATTTCCAGGTAGGATGTAGTGGAGGAATAAAGGCAAGGGGATTCTGTCCCCACAGAAAGGAATATGATTGGTTTCTGGTGACTACACAGTTTATGAGGTAGCAGCAGCAGCCACCAAAGGGAATTAACCAGGACAGGTCTGGTTCCAAGGGTACTGAGTCCATGCAAAATGACGGTGGTGTCTAAATCCAAAAGGGCGCTTGTATACTTTTTCCCTCTTACATGCAGACAAAAGTGCTTATCACTCCAGCTCATCCTCTCATGCTTGGGCACTGCACACCCACCAGCTCCCATTCTGTCACACTTACCACTGTCGTGTCTACAACTCATTCACAACTTACTCTGTGCACAGAGCAGTCAGACTTTGTGTGAATGGCCCACTCAACACCACCTATCTTGCTTGTACGTAAACATGCAAAGAATACCCACACCCCGCTCTTTTGCTGTATGCATGCTCACTCATAGCTTCTTCTATCTGTCGCATTTCATTTGTGGGAATCTCTTCCTTGTGGTTTCTTATCCTATTCCTTCTCTGGGTTGGGTGCGGAGGGGAGGTCAAGTGACATTTGGATGGAAAGGAATTACAGCATTCACTCTGCTGTGGGTCCTCTATCTAGATCTTAGCAGAGCAGTATGGGATAAAGCCATGAGCCAAAATTCCCAATGTAACACAAAAATTGGGCTTTGCGCCCTTCCTCGTATGCATACATACATTGAAGATAACCTACCCACATTTTGCATATGCTCACAGCATTTCGTAGCATTTCTTTCCATCTCACAAATATGCAGCAGCTAAGCATGTACCCCTGCATCTCTCCATCCATCATCCACTTGCAAAACACATCACACTTGTTCTCCTCCACACAGCGTGGCCAACTCCTATGCTCATAAACCCACAGGGCATGGGACACCTACTCAGCTACGCACAATATTCACCTGGCAGAGTCTTTGTTTCACATACATTCATACATACTATCGGATCCGCGCAGTGTCCACATACCTTCTAAGGATGGTAGCTCAGTAAAAGCACTAGGGGAGAGAACCCCAGGAAGGGGTGTTGGAGCGACACCACAGCTTTCACTTATGGGCCAAGGCTGCTAAAGACAGGACCAGCTCCAAATTATTGTATATCTGGAACCATCTCACAGACCATCCATGCTTCAGCGCTTGCCTGGATCAACCAGAACTCCCTCACCATGAATGGAAAGCGGTGGTTCCCACTTTGCAGACAAGAAGCAGTACCTCCCAAACATTGACCGGAAATGACACGAGGTGGATCCGGGCAGCCAGGGAACATTTCAGTGATTGATTGTATTTTTTTTTTCTGAGCAATAATTAGACCCCAGAGATGACATGAAATAGGAAGGGTTGGATGGTTGCAGGGAGGGAGGGAAGAGAAAAGCAAGGGCATATGTGTGATAAGATTGGGTTCACAAAAAGGAGAGAGGACAGATGGACACGGGGCCAGAAGATGAGATGGGACTGGGGTGGGGCTACATACAATTATCTCCTGTTCATGTGCACGCCCGCATGCGCCATCGTCCACATCCAGCAGTGTCACTCCCACCAGGGAGAGGAGAGTCACCCAGAGCCACTGAGGAAGGAAAGGAGGTTGGAGGGAAGGAAGAAGCAGGATTGCTTTTGTAGATTTCCACCACAATTCGTATTGCTCAACGGCAGTCTCAAGACCTTGAGTCCACCAGAGCTGCCAGCCCTCTAGACAGATTCATCCCTTGCCTACTCCCACATTCAAAAGAATACATGTAAGAGGCTTGATTGGAACAGGTATGCTGCTAGTGCTACTATCCTATATCAGCACCTTGCCTGGCTTCCTAGCCCTCCCCCTCCCCTTCCCGCAAGCCCTTCTGGGCTCCATCTCTGTTGATATCTGTGACTCCAGTCCATTTTCCACCACAAATGCTGCCCATGGGATCAAAAGGAATCCTGCCTCCAGGTCTGTGGTAATTATATTGCGGGTGGTGTCTGCATTTAGAGGGCTAGGTTGGGTAACATGAGGCTCCTCTGCCTTCCATCTGAGACACAGCACTTTTGAAAACCCAGTGCAGTGGTCGCCGCCTCCTCCTCCCTCCCATCAGAATGCCTTGTGCAGATGGATGCAGAGTGTTGGGGGGGGGGGGACTTGGGGGACAGGGAGGGGGAGAGATGAGTCATGTTACCCACTCAGAGTTCTGACAGGGTTGCTAAAATTACACGAAACAGAGCCAGTTAGAAGAAGAGTTTAAAATCAGCAGGTAAATAACATCCTTTGGAATTTTGCAAAGCAGCTGATGGAATTTTAAAAATGCCAATTACTTAATCGGGGAGGGGGAGTGTCACTGGGAGCAGGAATAGAATAGGATATTATTTTACTGAAATGCATCTTATATTCCTTTTAAAACAAATTAGTGGTTAAATAATTTGACAAGATGTCCTTAGTAAAATAATAATTTGCCTATTAAAAGTGTGAGAGAAAGTAATTTAAAACCTGTTCTTGCTTGTTTTGCTTACACAATGCATGATGTTCTAACCTCTGGAAGAGGGCTGGTATAAGCTAAAGATCATGTGACATCTTTTAAAAAATATGAAAAGAGAATTCTCTACAGTGGAGTGAGATGCAATTTTAATAAGCACATATTTGATGGGTACAAGGTTGCTAATTGTTAATTACCCCTTCCCCAACACACAAGTTATCTGTTCTCACTTTCCCTCTCTGTAGCACAACACTTGCATAGGAATCACTAAGACCTTTCAGCAACCATTTTCATCTCCACTGTAGGATTGCTTCCACACACAACCACTTAGTTGGGAATAGCCATAAATTATTGACTATGTTTTAACCAAATGCCAACCTACTACATTCCAGTGTCTTCCCTGTTATCCTCCTGCCTTTTTGCAGACCTGATTTGTGCAGTTTAAAAAAACAACAACATAAAGAGCAATTGCAGCTCCATGCTGCCTAGTGTGGCTAGTCAAAGCATGATTAACGTTTGGCCTTTTTCTTCCTTTCCTTCCACTTGCAGCTTAATCAACTGTTATCAGATTGTGGGGGAGGGGGGCAAGATTAAGTAGTGCTTTTCACTTTGCAACCAAAGCTACTCAATTTTTTATTATCATTACAGTGCTATTCAGGGGTGAAATTCTAGCAGGAGCTCCTTTGCATATTAGGCCACCCCCCCCCCCCGATGTAGTCAATCCTCCAAAAGCTTACAGGGCTCTTTTTTGTAAGCTCTTGGAGGACTGGCTACATAAGGGGTGTGTGGCCTAATATGCAAAGGAGCTCCTGCTAGAATTCCACTCTTGGTGCTGTTATAAAACTGTGATAATAAAAATTACATAACCTATCCTTCTTGACTACAAAGTTAAAAGGCAGTATTTAAGCTGGTCCTGCCACTGCCCTCCCCCCACAAGTGCAAGGAATGCTGCAGCCAGGGAATGGAACTGATAAGGTTGTAAACAAAGGAAGAAAAGTAACTCCACAGGGAGAAGCAGGACCTTTGCTGAATGGAACTTAATGCCTAGTAAACATTTAGTAGGATCTTGGTTGTGAGGATAGAAAGCATTGCTGTATTTCCATGAGAATATAGTGCTATATGAAGTGCTGTGTGGAACCACGTTTCAATTCCGCATGCAGCTGATTGTGGAAAAGGAATGCCTGAGCCCATGAGAGGTGATGGATTATACAAGTGTGACACTATAAGAATTGGGTTTAATCAAAACGGAGCATCCACACCAAGTTAGAATCCAGAACCCAGTTTTTAAAAAAGAAACTATAACCATGTTGTGCTATAGAGGTTTTGCAAACTCCAAGACTGGTCATTTTTCATATTGCTGACTGTTCTGTCACTGAATGGGCACACACACTTCCTCCCCCGCACCCCTTTCCCAAATTAAGAAATTTACATTTTATAAACTGAATTATTTTTAGTTTCAGAATGTTTAGGTAAATGTGGTTTTAACTACATTTTTCTATCCTTGTCATTTTATTAAACTTACAAAATGCTGGCTTTCAATAAATACTTTAATATAATCACAACTGTGTCCATTTTGGCTCCGCATTTGAAAATCAGATTTTTTTTTAATATTGGCTTTGGGAGAGATTTTTTTTTTTTACATTTTGGAAGAGGTTTTTATTAATGTTCTAATATTTTAAATTCCATCTTGTTCAGCAATAGTGCTTTTTTCATTAAAAAACAAAAGAATTGCCCCTGATTTCTGGAAACAGGAAAACTAAAAGAAGAAAAATAGGAAGGGACAGGGTTGGGTGCCAGAAACCTTTGAATTTCTCACTCAAGCAAACTTCCTACTAGCTCTGTCTCGTGATTTTAGTGGGTTCTGCCAAGATGCCATGAGTAGGTTGGCCTCCTACAGGCCACAGAAGGAACGGCAGAAGAAAGAAGATGTCTCCTAATTGGACTAACTGAAATCAGGAGAGAGTCTATGAAAAGGACTGAAGTAAATAAAGACGCTCCCCCCTTCCCTCCCTCGCTCCCTCCCAAACCAAAGGAATCAGAGTAAACATCCCAGCCCCCACCGGCTCCTGCCCGGCTTCTCTCCTCCTCCTCCAGGTTTGTTTTGTTTCTGTCCACCATCTTCTTGCAATTGTACTCTCCCCTCCCCTTTTGTTCTTTTTCTGGATTTGTGGTGTTCTTTTTTTTCTGTTTTGTTCTTAATTATTTACAAGTTCACAGTATGGGCTGCTCCCAAGATGGCAACTTTTCCGCCCAGGGGTGAGACGAGCTTCTTAAACTTAAACCACCCCCCCCTTCCCCTTTGTGTCTTTGGTGGGGCCTTGACCCATCCGTGCCTTGAGTTCATTGGCTCCATCTGCCCTGCTGGGGCGGCTCTAGCGATTCCCAGGGGCACGGAGTTTGCACTCCTAGCTGCTCTGGCTCCCGGCTGCCCCTGCGCTGCCCCGGTTGTCACGGCTGCTGTGGGGACGGGGGTGGCGGTTGCTGGACTTGAGTCCCATTGGATGAGACCAGCTTCTTGTCCTTAGAGCCACGTCGATGGTGCTCAGAGGAGACGTCGGATTCAGAGCGCCGAGATGTTTGGCAGCTGCGGGTTGGGGTACATGGCAAGCGGCACAGTTGCCCGTTCTTCTCATCTGGAGTTGGAGACAGAAGAACAAACCATGTGAATTTCACAAACGGGTATCACTTAGTTATACTCTGAATACTTTTTTTTTTTTTTAAAAATGCTTCTCTTCTGGTTTTTATTCATGTCATTAGAGTGGCCTTTTACTATTTACCCGATAGTTAATAATTAGAAATGTCTTACTACCATTTTAAGAATGATAACATAATTTAAATGACCAAGTTAAGATTCTTAATTTAGATTAACTACAATAATAGTAACATCTTTAAGAGATACTGTTATGATCATTTTTTTCCTTTCTTCTTCAGAATAATGATAGAAATATTCCTCTTATATTTAGTAATTCAGCATACAATAAAACTTTTAAAAATTATAATTACAGTGGGCTTAAAAAGTTTTGCTTTTTTAAAATTAGTGTGGTTATGTTTATGGTTATGGCCAATAAAGTCATACCACTGAAGGAAGAAAGGAAGATAATGTTAACAGTCCAAGAAAACAGCAACAGTTGTATGCACAAAGGGGCCACCAAGTCACAGCTGACGTATGACAACACAGTAGGATTTTCAAGGCAAGAGATGAACAGAGATGGTTTCCCATCGCTGGCCTCTGCACAGCAACCCTGGACTTCCTTGCTGGTCTCCCACCCAAGTACTAGCCAGGGCTGACCTTGCTTAGCTTCCAAAATCTGATAAGATCAGGTTAGCTGGGCTACCCAGGTCAGGCCTTTAAAAAACAAACGGACACAAGATGACCTCTTTCTGATCAGTTTTTGCTATAGTTGGAGCTGCTCAAACCATACTTGAAATCAACACGTCAAAGAGAAACTGAAATATTCAACACTTTAAACATTAAATTCACAAAGAACCCAATAGCATGCTGAGATCTGGAAGTGCTCCAAAGCAGTGACTCCTTCAGGAAAGACCAAAATCGAGCGTCCATGGTCACAGAATCATAGAGTTAGAAGGGACCTCCAAGGTCATCGAGTCCAACCCTCTGCACAATGCAGGAAACTCACAAATACCTCCCCCTAAATTCACAGGATCTTCACTGCTGTCAGATGCCCATCTAGGAGTGGTAGCATACCAATGAATTCCAGTTGCTGGAAGGAGTGGTAGCATACCAATGAATTCCAGTTGCTGAGGTCAAACAATAGCAGGAGGGCTATTGCCTTCATGCCCTGCTTATGGGCTTCCTAAGGGCTCCAGTGGGCCACTGTGAGACCGCAAGGTAATGGAGGAGGTGGATCTTTGGTCTGATCCAGCAAGGCTCTACTTTCTTACAAGCTGGTATGATGCCAACATTAGGCAGGTGCGTGAAATGTCAAGCAAACAATGCAAGTGTCTCTTAGAATATTGACTGCAGCTAGGGACATTACCTAGCAAACTGTTGGTACCCAGTCCGAGTACGGATCCCGAACACCCACCTGCGAGGGCTTGCACGGAAGGCTGGTCGTGTGTGCTGAGCAATTGCGCCTGGATTGTTTCCACAACTCGCTTAAACCGGCGGCTGGGACCTGTGGAGGCAGACAAGGGCTTTTAGATCGGGAGGGGAATTCTCTTGAGAGAGTCCCAGACCCTGGGGCAAAAGACACTACTGAAAGGGGTTTATGGTGAGAAGCTGCAAATCAAACATGTCTCATAAAAAGGGATCTGTGGATTCCAAAGTGAGGCTGGTGCCAAAGCTCTGTATTTTCCACGTTCTTTGAGATTCCAGGTCTGGATTACCCTGTAGCAGCAACCATTTGGGGCTGTTTGGATATGGATCACCAGATGAAATGGTCCTCCTGCCTTTTCATATTCAAGGTATATGCCTTATTGTCTCATGTTAGTTGAGTAAAATGTGATCTTCCCCACAAGAGAGCAAGGACTGAATCACTCCTTGCGGGCATATCTACACAGCAGACTTAGTGTAATATATTCCTGCTGCCCACCTAAATCTGGGAACTACAGTCCTCTTAGGAGAGCCAGTGTGGTTAGAGTGTAGGATCCCCATGCTGCCACAGAAACTTGCTGGGTACCCTTGCAACATGCTCCTTCAGCTCAGTCTACCTCACAGGTTGTGTCAGGAGAAAATGAAAGCCGAGAAAAAGATTCTGCAAACCAGGCGTTTTTTGGTAGAAAAGCCTAGCAGGAACTCATTTGCATATTAGGCGACACACCCCAACATCACTGGAAGTGATGTCACCAGGGGTGGAATTCTACCAGGAGCTCCTTTGCATATTAGGCCACACACCCCTGATGTAGCCAATCCTCCAAGAGCTTACAACGGGTGGCCAACGGTAGCTTTCCGGATGTTTTTTGCCTACAACTCCCATCACCCCCAACCATTGGCCATGCTGGCTGGGGCTGATGGGAGTTGTAGGCAAAAAACATCTGGAGAGCTACCGTTGGCCATCCCTGGCTTACAAAAAAGAGCCTTGTAAGCTCCTGGAGGATCTGCTACATCAGGGGTGTGTGGCTTAATATGTAAAGGAGCTCCTGCTAGAATTCCACCCCTGATCCAGTAGGTTACTTTCTGCATACTGACACAGAACAGTACAGTGCCATCAGCTGCATTTCATGGATGTGTTCTCACACAGCCCCCCCCCCCCCCAACACAGCAGGAGAGAGAGCCACACGCAGTGGGCATCAGCAGGCCCAGCTTTTCCAGGAAGGGGGCACTCATGGGCAGCTCCTCATCTCTCACTCTCTTCACAAGCCCATTGGAGGCTGGAGGTGGCAGAGAGGATGGAGTTGCCTAGTGCCTTCCCTCTGCCTGAGACCTTTTTTAAGCTGGAACCCTGGCCAATCCAGCCGGAACTGCATTCCTGTGTGTTCCTGCTAAAAAAAAAAGTCCTGTTGCAAACTAATTTGAGTCTGCATTGGGGAGAAAAACAGGGCATAAATATCTAGAGAAATAAATAGGCAATGTTGGAGAGTCTCTGCAGTCTCATCAAACCATGAATTCCCAAGATCCTTTGTGTGAAGCCCTAACAGTTAGTGTGACAAAAGTTTGTAGTGCCTGAATATACCTTGGATATATCTAAATTTGCTGTATATCCTCCTGCCATTCATATACAGCTTTGTGATCAGTCAGGAACAGTCTTAGCCAATGGACATGGGGACAGCTGCTGCAGGCCCTGTGCTGGTGGGGGCCTCAGCACAATCCATAGCCTTACCTCATGAAGGAGAGGGGAAAGAAGAAAAGCAGGCTCTTGCCATCTGCTTGCAACCACTCCCATCTGGGGCTTGGGCACAAGGGGCAGCCAGCTTCCAGCAGCAGCTCCTGCCCACTTTGCACAGCCCCGATAGGAGACCGGCACTTATTCTAGGGCCCCATCCTGGAGTTGTGCCCAGGGCTCCAGAAGCACTAAGACTGTCCCTGGGAACAGGTCTCTAAAATCCATCAGCATCACACTTCAGCCTTTGGGAACAGAACAATAAGTGATGGCACTGGTGGGGGGGTCGGTAAACAACAGGGCAGGCCCCAGCCTACTGCCTGGGATGATCCCACACGTTCCCCAGCGAGCACTGAGATCGGGAACTCAAAATCTGGTTGTCCCCGGGCCAAAAGAAGCCCGTTTGAAAGCTACAAGGGACAGGGCCTTCTCCATAATGGCTCCATCTTGGTGGAACCAGCTGCCGGAAGAGGTAAGGGCCCTGCGGGACCTTACCCAATTCCGCAGGGCCTGTAAGACAGCCCTCTTCCGGCTGGCCCACAACTGACTGGCACTGAGTACTGAACACTGAACACCGAATTTGAATTGAGCGTAACTTAAGACCGCTGAATGATTTTAATGTTTTATGTATGTAACAAATGATTAGATTTTTAACTATACATTATGTAATGTTAATTTTAATGCTTAATTTTATATTTTATGTTAGTTTTACATGTTGTAAGCCGCCCTGAGCCACCTAGTGGGAAGGGCGGGATATAAATCTCAGATAGATAGATAGATAGATAGATAGATAGATAGATAGATAGATAGATAGATAGATAGATAGATAGCATTATTCCAGGGCACCAACCTGAGATGAGAGTGAAGGTGACTGAGTAGATCCCACTGTCTTTGTGTGCCTCCCCACCCTCGGAGTAGCTGATGTCCACTTGGAACTTGACGGGTTTCTGGAAGACCGAGGGGCCGCCTGATGACTTGTATTCGGCCCGGAAGCTTGTTTGAGACACAACACTGTGACTCAGGCTGGGAATCTGTGGAGATGATCGAAGGGGCATGTCAACTCGTGAGATGGAGATTATCCCCTCCCACTGTCCTCCCCAAAATTCTGACACGGTCCAAACTCTGGCTTCCTCAGCTCCCCACTGGCCTCTTCCTTCTCACCATCCCAGTTCCATTTTCTGTCTTTTTCCCTGCCCTACCCCAAAGTCACACTCTTCTTCCCTGACCCTCGACACTCACTGAGAGGAAAGCATGAACAATATCAGCTTTGATAGAGCTTAGGGGCTTGTCTTTGATGACCACAAAAATTTGCTCCTCTTTGTCTAGGTTGATAAAATTCCCAAACCAGGATTTCTTGGCTAGTCTGAAAGAGAAAAGCAGAACAGGGAGGGGGGGGCAGGCTGAGTTGGTTCTGCAAAGAAACATGGCCCAGAGAACTGGCAGTTGCATCAGGTTGTCAATGATGTTGCAAGAACTAGCCAATAGATGCCTATGGCCCCCATAAAATCACATTTCACACACTGCTCACTATTGCTAGTGAGCCAGAAGCAAGATATTTAGAATCCAGTATCTGTGCATTCAGCATGACATACAATTTAATTTAATTTTAATGTAATTTTTAGATTTATATTCCACCCTATCCCGCAAGCAGGCTCAGGGTGGCTTACAACAATACAACAACGGAGTTAAAATAATATCATAAAAACAGATATTATGAAACAGGAGCAGCACAGTAAACAATTACCACCTAGAAAAGTGTTTGGATAAGGGAAAGGGCCTGAATTCCCCCAGATTCCATACCATCACTGTCTTCTGATACTCACTCAGGGGACGACTCTGGAGTCAGACTGGACATTTCCTCTGGTGTGGGAACTGTAGAGCAAGAAGCATTAAGACATTCAACAAGAATGAACAGGGCCTGTTTTCCCCCCAACACAGCACAGCCCTTCAAAGCAATGGCTGCTCTCCCCACCCCCCAACTGGGGAGCATCTGTCTGGACACAATGGGAAACAGAGCTGGGCTTGGACTGAACAATCCCATCAGGGCTTGCTCTGTTATTCCAAGGCAGTTGTAAGTAGGGTTATTCATCTCTATAAGCAGAGAGCTGCATGCTACCGAGATGTTTCTGAACTCTCCCCCCCTTGGGGAGGAACATCTTCTCTTGTACATCCCTCTTCATAATGCCCCTGTATAAATCAATAGTGCGGCCTCATTTGGAGTACTGTGTACAATTCTGGTTGCCGCACCTAAAAAAAGATATTATAGCATTGGAAAAAGTCCAGAAAAGGGCAACTAGAATGATTAAAGGGTTGTTGGAACACTTTCCCTATGAAGAAAGGTTAAAATGCTTGGGGCTCTTTAGCTTGGAGAAACGTCGACTGAGGGGTGACATGATAGAGTAGCGGTGGCCAACGGTAGCTCTCCAGATGTTTTTTGCCTACAACTCCCATCAGCCCCAGACAGCATGGCCAATGGCCATGGAGGGACGGTGGGAGGGACGGTGGCTCAGTGGTAGAGCATCTGCTTGGTAAGCAGAAGGTCCCAGGTTTAATCCCTGGCATCTCCAACTGAAAAGGACTCAGGCAAGTAGGCATGAAAAACCTCAGCTTGAGACCCTGGAGAGCGGCTGCCAGTCTGAGTAGACAACACTGACTTTGATGGACCGAGTGTCTGATTCAGTATAAGGCAGCTTCATATGTTCATATGGCTGATGGGAGTTGTAGGCAAAAAACATCTGGAGAGCTACTGTTGGCCACCCCTGTAGATAGAGGTTTACAAGATTGTGCATGGGATAGAGAAAGTAGAGAAAGAAGTACTTTTCTCTCTTTCTCACAATATGAGAACACGCGGACACTTCATGCTGAGCAGTCGGATTAGAACTGATAAAAGGAAGTCCTTCTTCACCCAAAGGGTGATTAATACGTGGAATTCACTGCCACAGGAGGTGGTGGCGGCTAAAAGCACAGACAGCTTCAAGAGGGGGGAATGGATAAGCATATAGAGCAGAGGTCCATCAGTGCCTATTAGCCACAGCATATTGTTGGAACTCTCTGGGGCAGTGATGCTCTGTATTCTTGGTGCTTGTGGGGGGGGGCACAGTGGCAGGGCTTCTAGTGTCCTGGACCCACTGGTGGACCTCCTGATGGCACTTGATTTTTTTGACCACTGTGTGACACAGAGTACTGGACTGGATGGGCCATTGTCCTGATCCAACATGGCTTCTCTTATGTTCTTATGTTCTTGCACAGACAGTTGGCCAGGATTCCCCAGTCCTCCTGTGACAATCCCTGCACTCGTCACCCACGGGTGTCACACACAATGCTCTTCCCTAATGTTTTCACACCGTCACTCACCAGCATCAATCCACACATCCCACATCATTCACTCATAACCTTTAAACATCTTTTATAGCACTGTCATCAAAGTTCTCCTTCACACAACCTGAGTTTCAGAATGCCAGGGGCACAAGGTGAACGTTCACTCACACAACCCTTCATTGTTTCCTCTGCCACAACTTCATCCATGGCTTCCTCTTTTGCAGTGAACTACAGCTGGCAATCACACCTAAGCTGACAGACATGGATTGGCATTTGATTTACAAGCTGGAAAATCCCAAACTGAGAGCAATGTGCCGTTTCCACATAACTCTGCTTTCCCACTAGGAAGTTGCTAATTGGTTTTCCACAGGCAAGGAGAGGAAGGGGAACGGCTCCTCGCACTCGTCATCTCCTTGATCATCCACAGTCAATGGTACACAATTCTATGGCAGCATCTCTCTTCCTGAATACCCCATCCCAGACATAATTAGCAGCCAGGGACTGTCCGGCACCCTAGGCAAGGCTAACTTCTGGCGCCCCTCCCCGCACTGATAACGTCACCAAGTCATATGGGGGGCACCCAATATGGTGCCCCCAGAAGACCAGCACCCTAGGCAATTGCCTAGTTTGCCTAGTGGCAGGGCTGGCCCTGTTAGCAAGCCATCATCATCATCTTCTCCAATAAGAGTTCTTGAGAGGCTCACTTAACACAACTGGCAACACTACTGAGTCGACCAGCACAACCCATCTAACCCATCCCTGGCCAATTTCCACCCCACCCTCAGCAGAGAGTGATAATTATACACTCACCTTGCAGTTTCCGGCGGTGGAAGCGTGGGGAGCCAAGGAAGCTGTTCTTGATGGAGTTCAGGCGGGTTTTCCACGCCACGCCGGCCACGCCAGGGCTGCTCGGTGGCGTCCCACCAGGAGTGCCGGTGGGACTCTCTTTGGGCGTGTGTACGGGGGTGCCGAGCGGAGTGGGGAGGGGGCTTCCCCGAGGGGAGGGGTGGGGGGTGACCTGCAGCACAGATTTGGGTGGGGGTTTAGTAGAAGGGAAAAAGCAACGGGGAGAGGAGGGTGGGTGAGGAGGCGGGGAGCTGGGGGGCAGGGGGAAAGGGGCGGAGCATCGGCTCTGCAGGGCCCGTTCCCCTGCCGGGCTGCCCTTGGCTGGGAGTGTCTGGGTCTTTGCAGGGGCAGGGGGAGGCGATGGGAGGGAAAAGCTGAAGATGGGGCTCTGGGTGTGGGGAGAAGTGGGGGGGAGAGAGGTGAGGAAGGGGAGAGCCGTGAGATGGGGGTGAGTAATGGCAGGTGGCATTCCCACACTCTGCTCCCAAAGCGAGTCTTGCTCCACGGTCCCTAACTCAGGTATCCTTGACATTTTCCACTGTCCCATGCTCCTCAGGGAGGGCCCAGCTTGATCTATCGGGAGGCTCTACATGGAGGGACCAGCCTCTTTGCGTGCAAAGCAGACAGCATGGGGGAGGGGTATTTTTTTAAAAAAAACAGACCAAAAACTGAGCGCACGGGTGAGGGGAGGGAAACCCTGCCCCCTCCCCCCTGCCTTACCTCACTGTACTCTGTTGCTTGAAGCATTTTTCTTCCAGCGTGGCTCACTTCCGGTATCGGAGTCAGGCGTGGAGAAAAACGCTTCAAACAACGGAGCACAGTCGGGTCAGGCAAGGGAGATGGCAGCCTTCTGCTCCCCTCACCCGCATGCTCTAGTTTGGATTTTTAAAAAAAGGATTTCCCCAACCTCCACTTTCCATGTGAAGATGACAGCACAGGAATACTTAAGGTGTGGGCACAGCTACCTGGGGTCTCACTGGACTCTAAGACTCGAGGCTCTGCTTCTCACGGGCTGCGCTGTGGCAAACCTAACACCCCCTTGACACAACCAGGAACAAGCCCCTCTGAGAAAATAAACCAGCTGTGTTCTTGAGGTATCCACATATGCCATTGCTTATACTTTCTGACAGGAAGGCAAGCTACCCTTGGACTCAAAGCCTGAGCCTGTTCTTTGGGAATCCATTTTTCTTGACAAAACTAACTAAATAAAGCCAGACGGGGTTAAAAAGGAGAGGCTGTCTTCTCTAAGGGTTTCGACTCCCTCACTCACCCCCGTGTCTTTTAACAACTTTGTGGAAGGTAGTAATTTAGTCACTGAAGCTGTGCTTGCTTCATTTAAATGATACATAAGAGAGAAAAAGTTGCCCCCCTCTGTCTCCTAAGAGTAGAATTCAGAAGCCTCCAAAGAAGTTGACAGGCAGTAAATTCGGGACAGACAAAAGGAAATCTTTCTTTACTCAATGAGTAATTAAATTGTGGGATTCACTGCCAGCGGATGGAGTGATGGCAACAAGCAGCTTTTTGGAGAACACCATCCTTCAGGGGCACAGCCTTCGCTGGCCTGGTGTCAGCAGAGAAAGCTGCACCACTTGAATCATTTCTGCCTGTCACGCAGCCACCTGCTACATTAACCTTCAGTACGGTCTAGCACCGTGTCTGAGAGTCAGTGATCCACACTGGAAGGTGTGCACACCCCAGTTTGAATCTCACCTCTGTAGATAGCCACAAGCTATTCTCCACTGCAGCCCACCCATCTGCAATATGGAGGTGAGAATGAAGCCCTGCTTTACAGGGTTTATGATTTTCCCCTGCCTACAACCAGCCAGATCTCACGACAGGCCTGCCCACACTCTCAAGACACTCTGCTCTGACTCCCTAGAGCTTGTCCCCACAGAATGTCTGGCCCTGTCCCTGTCCTCCAGCCTGACCCTCCACAATCCAGACATTTTCTTGGCTTTTCCTCAGGGCTTTTTTTGTAGCAGGAACTCCTTTGCATATTAGGCCACAAACCCCTGATGCAGCCAATCCCGCAAGAGCTTACAGTAGGCCCTGCAAGAAGAGCCCTGTAAGCTATCAGAGGACTGGTTATATCAGTATGCAAAGGAGTTCCTGCTACAAAAAAAGCCCTGCTTTTCCTCAACAATGCTGCATACCCCTCTCACATGGTTCACTGACAAAGCCTGAAAGCTACTCAGCCAGTGGAAATTCAACAGGTCCAGCTTTCTCTAGCATGAATGCAATGGGATATGTGTCTGCATGTGAGCTGCATCTGGTGAAGTTCTATCTGTCAGTTGTGAAATGCCACATTCAGTGTCACCCCACCTCCCTCCCAGCAACCTGAACTAAGTGCAAGATGGGATGTGAATGAGGGTCCTGAGGCTGTGGATTGGTTTCCTGACTCCCACCCCCTCAAGACCCAACCCCTTCCCTCTCCGTCGGTGCCCTCCCACAGCCACCTCAAACTGCTCCCCCGCATCATCTGCCCCAGTGGTTCACCATACCTCCCCCACCCCACAGTCTCTTTTGAAACCCTTCTACTCACCCTGGGGCTACTGAGGGGGCTAGAGGACAAGCCAGTGGAGGCACCACTCACAGATCGAGACCTGTTTGTGAGGAAGAAGAGGCAGATATGGGGGAGGGAGGGGGGGAAGATGAGATACACAGAAATGCAGTTCTTAGAATTATCAACAGGGGGCAGCAAAGACTTGGGCATATCTACATCTTTCCGACTCTGGGGTGAAGTCGCATCACAGCATTTTCACGGCAGACTTTTTAATGGGGTGGTTTGCTTCTGCCTTCCCCAGTCATCTACACTTTCCTCCCAGCAAGCTGGGCACTCATTTTACCGACCTCGGAAGGATGGAAGGCTGAGTCAACCTTGAGCCAGCTACCTGAATCCAGCTTCCACCGAGATCGAACTTTCATGAGCAGAGAGCTTGGACTGCAGTACTGAAGTTTTACCACTCTGCGCCACGGGGCTCATCTAACTATATCTATAGGCAGGAACACACAGGAATGAAGTTCTGCCTGAGAGGGGGTGTGGCCTAATATGCAAACGAGTTCCTGCTGGGCCTCTTCTACCCAAAAAAAGGCCTTTCTATAAGTACAGTATACATGGGTCGCAGCAAAGTAAATGTACATTGCAGGGCAAGCAAGTATTAAAATATTTGCAACTTCCACCTCCTTCTAGTAGTACGGGAAAGCCTACTGGAAAACCTACAATGCTTCCTAAAGCCAGACTGCAACAGCGTCTCTCTTCTGCTAGATACATATATTTATGGGCACTCACCTCTGGCTATGTTGTGCCATCTCTATGGCCCGTCGGGCCGGGACTGGGGAACCACCATCTGTGACACTCAGAACTTCCATGGACTTCCGTTCCGGCCGGCGCTTCCCATGTCGGTTCAGCATGGGTGAGTCGACTCGCTTTCGAGGGGGGTCTGAAACAAATCGGGGAGAAGAGACAGATTGCGGTTATCTTTTGGGTAAGGCATAGGAGCTGCCAATTACATGGGGATTTCTTAGTATTCGGGGCAAGACAGCAAAGCACTACAATGTCCTGGTTAAACTCTGCACCTGCCAGCACTGTTTTGACCTGTCTATCTGCGGGACTGCCTTTCTCCGTATATTCCCCAGAGAGCACTGCGTTCAGGGACGAAAAATCTACTGTCCATCCCGGGACCAAAAGAAGCCAGGTTGTGTATGACACGAACTAGGGCTTTCTCGGTGGCAGCGCCAGAACTCTGGAATGCTCTCCCGGAGGCCATAAGGGCCCTGCAGGATCTGCCTATGTTCCGGAGGGCCTGTAAGACCGAATTGTTTCAACAGGCCTTCGATATCTAACTGAGAGAGAGCTGCCACTGGACATCATATAGAGCACCAAGTAGAGTACTGGTAGTCACAACCGAATTTTCAGAACCGCCTATATTGTACTGTATTAACCCAGCACCATAAAATGGTTTTAAATAATTTAAATATGTAATTATGCTTTATATGTTTTATTGGTTTAATGGTAGTAATGTGATGTTGTGAGCCACCCTGAGTCCGCTTGCGGAGAGGACGGGATATAAGTTTAATGTAATAAATAAATAATAAATAAATTTGATGGGGCAGGGTTGAGTGGGGGAAAGGAAGAATTTAGAGGTGGTGTGAACAGTGCGATGACTTGGTGAAGCATGGCTTTTGGGGTGCCTCCTTGATTGCAAGTAGGGCTAGTGAAATGTATGGGAAGGGGTGTGCATTGGTCTTGCTGTCTTCCCCTCACATCCAGATGGAAGTCTCAATGTGAGATATGGAGGAAGGAAGAGAACGACAATTGTCTAGCAATCCAGCAAAAAATCCCTGGGTCACAGCTCCAGGACATTCTGGAAGGTTCTTTTGGCCCTTCAGCAGAATCCTGTCCCTGGAACCTTTCTGGAAGGTACTAGAAACTAGTGAGCCATGCCCTCCCTCCCCTAAATGTGTGTTGGGAAAGGGCCCCCTAATGTCTCACCAACATCGTTGCGTGGAGGCAGATCTTCATCCTCGCAGCTGGGGTATCTCTCCTTGCGGTCCAAGAGCAGATAATAAATCATTTTTTCCTGGTTTTCCCTGAGGTAGAGAGGGAGAAAATTGGGGGAGTGGACTCAGGGTGAGGAGGACCTCTCTGGATTTAGAATGGAAGTAACAGATTTCCCCCGCTCTGCGCTCTTTACACTTTTCTCCCCTCTTCCCATCTGTAACTATTTCGCTCACCTTGCTTTCAGCCACACCTCCCCCTGCTCCCTCCTTTTAGAGTGAATCAACAATAGAAACCTGCAGGGGTTTTGACCTAGAGTAACCATTTCAACTTTCAGACCTGTTAAGAATCTAACAGTTAGACTGGCAGACAAGGACTAGGTTTCACCCTGGCCTAGATGGCCAAGGCTAGCCTGACAGTTAGAGGAGTTCCTCAGTGGATCAGGCTTCCTCGGGAGGTGGTAGGGTGTCCTTCCCTGGAGGTTTTTAAACAGAGGCTAGATGGCCATCTGACAGCAATGTGGATCCTGTGAATTTCCTGCATTGTGCAGGGGGTTGGACTAGATGACTTCGGGGGTCCCTTCCAACTCTATGATTCTATGATCTTGTCAGATCTTGGAAGCTAAGCAGGGTTGGGAGAACACAAGGACATCCAGGGTTGCTATGCAGACTAGGCAATGGTAGACCATCTCTGTTGGTCTCTTGTTTTGAAAACCCTACGGCAGGGGTGGCCAAACTTGCTTAATGTAAGAGTCACAGAGAAAAAACATCAGATGGTTGAGAGCCACAAGACATGAACATCGGATGTTGGAGGGGAGGGGGGGAGGGAGGGAGGGAGGGAGGGAGGGAGGGAGGGAGGGAGGAAGGAAGGAAGGAAGGAAGGAAGGAAGGAAGGAAGGAAGGAAGGAAGGAAGGAAGGAAGGAAGGAGAGCAGCTATCGCTGCTGGGGCAAGAAGTTGTGATAGCCAAGGGTACTGGGAATCTCCACAGCCGGCATGCAGCACAGAATGTTGCCTCTGAGCCATTACAGAAACATCTCACAGACTACAGTCTGCTAGGAATTTCTCCTCCTGAAATAGATGGGGGAGGGAAAGGTAAAAAGAAAGCAACTTTAACTTTAAATGCATTCTCCAAGTCACCAGCTAGTTAGGCTTGGAGAAGTGATTTAAAGAAACAAATGCATTCTCCAAGCTGCCCAACGGAGCAGTGGGAGCACAATATGTGTGAAAGAGCCACATGTGGCTCCCAGGCCACACTTGGCCACCCCTGCCCTAAGGGAGTTGCCATAAGTCTGCAGTGACTCGATGTCATGAATGGGAGACCACCAAGGACATCAAGGGCTGCTCTGCAGAGGCAGGTAATGACAAATTCCCCTTTGTTGACTTCTTGCCTTGGGAACTTTATGGGGCTGCCATAAGCCTGCTATGACTTGACAGCACTTTTCCCCATCAGCTGAATCAATGCTAAGACTTGTTGTTTTGTACTGAGACTTCTCTCCCAGAACCACCTCAGCTTTCTCGCATAATTCCATTTCCCAGGTTTCCCTAGTCCATGATAACAAGTGTGATAGCATCAGGGGCAGCCTGACGCCCCATGGCACCCTAGGCAGACTCACTGCCTGGTGCCCTACAAGAGCCCCCCCTCCCCCCCGCCTCCTCCCTTCCCCACCGCGCCTCCTCCCTCCCTTTGGACCCTTTCCCATCCCAGCATGTCAATTTCAATGCCGGAACTGGCTCTAGTGCTGCATTCTGGATCGCTAAAGCTCCCCTCCCCCGGCCGAACACACCAGTCGCAGTTAAAACCGCGCTGTGGGGCCAGGCTGTGCTCACCGTCTGTCCCTCAGGAACAGTGTCCTGAAAGAGTGACCCCCCGCTGAACTCCTCCCCTCCCATCCAGGATGTGGGGAGGGAAGGAGTCAGCTGTAGCGGGGGTCGCCCTTTCAGGACCGCGACTGGAGTGTTTGGCCGGGGAGGGGGGGGCTGTAGAGAGCTGGAATGCGGCGCTAGAGCCGGTTCCGACGTTGAAATTGACACACCGGGGTGGGAAAGGGTTCGAAGGAAGGAGGAGGTGACGCAGGGGGGAGGCGTGGTGGGGAGGCGCAAGGGGGAAGGAATGGCGGGGTGGGCGGCGGCAGTAGCGGTGGAGGGCAAAAGGCAAACTAGGTGTTTGCCTGGGGCACTGGGAGGGGGTGGGGAGCCCAATTTTGCGCCCCCACCCTCCCGGTGCCCTAGGCAGCCGCCTAGTTTGCTTAGCGGGAGGGCTGGTCCTGGTTAGCATACTGCATCCCCAGCATGTAATGTGCAAAACTTAAGGCAGACTCTCATCCCCACTCCCATACACCCTAAATTTTCACCCCTCGTTCTGCAGCTCCTGCTTCAGCTTGTTCTTGTCGCGGAAACAGCCCAGAGAGTGCATGCTCTCCAGCACGTCAGGATCCAACTCGCTGACCGACTGGATCCGCCGGATCGCCACCTTTCGAGGAATTGGCTGCTCTGGCTCCGGTTCATTCTTGCCTCCTCTGGGAAAGATGGACAAAAATGAGTTAAAAGGAGAGCAGCTACCGCTGCTGGGCCAAGGAGTTGTGATAGCCAAGGGCACTGGGAATCTCCATGGCCAGCATGCAGCACAGAATGTCAGCTCTGAGCCATTACATAAACACCTCACAGACCAATCTGCTAGGAATTTCTCCTCCTGAAGCCCTGTTAACATTCATCTTGTGCTAGTTGTTTCTATTTCAGTGAAGCCTGTACAATGGACGCCCCACTATTATTGGCAAGGCTTTTTTTTTAGTAGGAACTCATTTGCATATTAGGCCACACCCATCTGATGTAGCCAATCCTGTAAGCTCTTGAAGGACTGGCTACATCAGGGGTGTGTGGCCTAATATGCAAAGGAGTTCCTGCCACAAAAAAGCCCTGATTATTGCTATTATTATCCATTTAAAGTTTCTAGCTCTCATGCGTTAAGAACTAAACCCAGGGGTTAACTAAGCTGGAAACTTAGAAATGTCATCTAAAGGAAAGCTCACAGTGGAACATTTATACTCTGTTCATCTTTTGAACTCAGCTCCTACATGCACTGCCTAGGCTCCATTCCACATCTTGAGTGATAGTGGCAAACCAGACAATATTAGAGATCTCAGTTCAGACAAGGAAAGGAACAGAGAGCTGAGTGGAAATCAAACGGAAGGATCTGGGAATACTCACAAGAACCATGGGTGCTTCTGAATCTGTTCTAGCTACAGCCATCGCATGAAAGGAAAAAGAACAGGATTAGTTGCCTTTTTTCCATGCCTTATCAGCAACACCTAACACTCCATCACCACCACTATCAGAATTTTATAAAACCCAAACCCCTCCCATGCTTTATGTATTATCCCCATATGCTCAATGGCATAAGAAAGGGGAAGAGGATGGGGAAATACATTGTAGAAAAATCTGTTTCTGTATTTACATGTTCATCAAAGGATTGCCTAATAACCAAATCAGAAGGGTTATCCTCCTTTCCCCACTGACTGCATCCACCCCTCACCTACACTCCTGGTGTTTTTATTTGGATGCAAAAATGATAGGCAAAGACCGAATGCCAGTCTTTCTGCCACATCCAGGGATAACAACAGCATAGGGGGAGTAATGAGCAAAAGAGTTGCGGAAACAGGTTTAAACTTTCCTCTCCTCCTGCACCATGTCCCTGATCTGCCTTTGCTGCTTTGTGGCTGGAATTGCCACAAAAGGCATGGATCTCCCAGCGTCATGTTCAGCAGGGCCCTAAGAGAGCTTTAAGCTCAGCGCTCAACAGCACAGTGCCTGCAGTGGCTGGATGACTCACACTGAGGCGCTTCTCAGGTTCCACCTCGATCATGCCCCGGAGGAGGTTCTGACAATCAGGTGGGATGAAATGGGGCATGTGGAAGATTCCTCGCTTCACCTTTTCCAATAGCTGCCGTAGGTTGTCGTCATCAAAGGGTAACGCCCCCTGCAGGACAAAAGGCAGGAGAGTTCAGCTTTTTAAAAAATGCACATGCAAATCCAACCAATCTGCAATCTGATGGGTGTGTGTGTGTGTCTACACCTGGAAGTCATGGCGATTTCTAATGACTGACCCCTACTAGGGGCCTGGAGGATATTCAGAGAGGTGGCTGAATAAAGCCTGCCCCTGTCCTCTTGACTGCTGGTATTCCATAGAGGTCTTCATCCGCATATTGGCCAGGGTCAACCCTGCTTTAGCTTCTGAGATCTGGTGAGACTGGGCTTGCGTGGGCTAGCTAGCTCAGGTTTGCATTGGAATTTTATTGGAAGAAAGCACACTTTTTAAAAAATCGAATGTTTTAAAGTTAAAGCAATAATATTAAGCTGAGCCTGAAAATATTGAGAATGCCTTAGAGATCAAGCTCAGTTTTTTGGAAACCAGCATCAAATTGTTGAATGTTGCTTCTGCACAGGAACGTATAAACATTGGACTCTTAAGTGCCAGCAACAAAATGGCTATAAATACAGGAAACCTTGTTCCTGGGACTTCTTCAGCAGTAGAATTTAATATTCATACACTAAATTCGATGGTTCTACATGTTTGTTTTAAAACTCAACATCCAAGAGTGTTGGTGTCAAACTCAATTTCAGTGTGTCAGACATTTTACATGGAAGCTTTTCTTCTTGCCACTTCTATCCATGAGCTTCACTCTGGTTGCCCCACCTAGAGGCTAGCAACCCTATTTGCTTGACTGGAGTGGTTCAGTGCCGGTGGAGAGGTGAAAGGACAGTGCTTCAAGTACAGGGAATCTCAGCACCACAGGGCCAAAACACATGAAGCAGCCCATGTTCTTTGTTTTACCACACACAGAGTTGCTCCTGTGGCATGCAGGACTGAAGTGAACTGAAGTGCAGCATAGTAGGTTGAATATTATTGGACACTGACAAGGAGACACAAATCTCTCCTCAGATTTGAGGTGCCTTAAAACAAAGACAGTTATGTGGGCTGTCCTATCCGGACTGCAAAGGAATCCAAAGATGGCTGGGCAGAGGATCAAATAACTGCCTCACAGTGTCCCTGAACCCTCACAGTCAGAGGTGTGTGACATAGAGTGCAGGCAGCTTCACAGTTTTGGAACCAGGGAGTGGGTGTCTTACCACCAGCAGGGCAAAGAGGATGACTCCACAACTCCACATATCAGCGCGGCGTCCATCATACTTCTCTCCCTAATGGACAAAGAGCAGAAATATTTTGGGGCTGGCCTCTGCCCAGGGGTTGGGTGGGGAGAGGGAAAAAGGGTTGTTAGGAATGATGAGAAATTAGAGTTAAACGTGGGAGGCAGATGTGAGTGGCAGTGGCAGCCAAGGAGGAATCTAGCTGTGCACAAGGAGAACTGTGTCTCCCCCATACCCATCTTCTTTAATCCAGTTCATTTCTAGGACATTTCTAGGAAATCTCTCATCCCCTCAGATTTAAGAACTGTTTCCAATTCCTGTTTCCTGGGGCAAGAATAGCACTTTCTTTGCCTTAGCCACCTGATTCACATATTTCTGAGGAACAAACTTATTTGACTTATCCAAATCTGGAACCTCTGGCATAAAGACTGTCGTGCTTTAGGAAATCTGAACTTTTCTTCCTTGATTAAAAACACCACAAGTTTGAGTCACCAACTTCTAGAGGACAGATTCACCATCGTATAGAGCAGGGGTGGCCAACGGTAGCTTTCCAGATGTGTTTGCCTACAACTCCCATCAGCCCCAGCCAGCATGGCCAAAAGCTGAGGCTGATGGGAGTTGTAGGCAAAAAACATCTGGAGAGCTACCGTTGGCCATCCCTGGTATAGAGGACAAAAGAAGACAAACAGCTCTCTACCCCCACATGTAATGCTTCCGTCTTAACCCATATGTAATGTAGAGCTGTCACCTGATTAACACAACTGTATAGCGATAAGTTGAAGAATCGCTTCATTAACAATGCAATCTTAAGAACACTTTCCTGGGTTGCAAGCTCCATTTGAGTAAAATGGGGGTTACTTTTGAGTAGGCCTGTTTAGGAGTGCTCCCTAAATTTACATTATATAGAAAGAAAAATGTTCTGCAGGATTCAAAAAAAGAAAACCCTGTGTTTTCTTGGTTTTGGATGAGGCACATATGTCTTGCAATGCACGCCATTTTAGAGGAGGCATCCCTCCCTTGAACACAGCAAGCTGCCTTTATATAGAATGAAACCCTTGGTATGTCAAGATCAGTATTGTCTACTCAAGCTGGCAGCAGCTCTCTGGTGTCTCATGCAGAGGTCTTTCATATCACCTACTACCTTTTGTCAAAAAGGGAGATGCCAGGGATTCAACGCAGGACCTGAATGTCAAGCCAGTGTGCTCAACCACGGAGCCACAAGTCCTCTTCTTTTCTTGCATTCAGCAGGGAATGCATGTTTTGTAAAGGAACTTGACATCTGCAACTTTTCAAAGTACTTGTATCATTTTTTTTCAAAGCCTGCAAACCAATTTATTAGAAGCAACTTTTTTAGTGCTTGAAACCGATTTGTTCTAATTAATCAAGTGCTATTGATTCTACATGCACACACACAATCCATCTTCCTTCCTTCCATCCAAATACTGTTCCCTCCAGGTATCTCTTCCCCCAGTTCCTCCTGAAATCAGTCTTTTTTGTTCACCCAACACAGGCTTGAAAAGCCCCCAAACCAGATTCAGGACTACCAGGGAATTGCCCATGGCCAGGTTTGATGCGCCCACTGATCTGATCCTTGGGCAATGGGGAAGGGAAGAGGATAACAGCATACATCAAGTGAGAAGAAAGGTGGCTGAATCCTTACCTTGATCACCTCAGGACATGCATAGTGAGGAGAACTGCAGCCCAGCATTGAGGGCAGAAAAAAGAAAGAAAGACAGAGACAGAGGAAGAGTGAAACGCAGGAGAAAGCTGATCCGTGGGGCCATCAGGGGGGCAATAAGCACATGCAGCTTTGACAGTAGGATGCTGTTCCCTCCCCAAGCTAATGTGGCCTGTAGGAAGAAGCCCCCCAATTTGTCATTGCTGCCATATTTGGCCATTTCACTTGTCGCACCTGCAAAGACTGAGGGACATCTGCCCCACATGATAACTTGCCTTTGGCCCTTTGAGATGAAGATGTAAAATCTACTCAGCCTTTACGTACACCCCTAAGATATTCCAGGAAGGGAGGTGGGGAAGGAAGCCCTTTGAAGTTGTCTAGCAACCATGCAGTTCTACTTGCTTCCTGCAACTTCCCAACAGGCTTTCTAATGGACAAGTGGGTCTGATTTATTGTCATATCTACACCCTGCCTTTCTCAGGGCAGACAACAAAAGAAATATAAGCAGATCAAGATCTTGTTCTCTCTTCCAGTACTGAAGAGTTTCTATTCACCAATGGAAACTGAGGCCTTAACTAGATAAGATGCTACAAGATCTACAATGGAACATTCCTAGTATTTTTTTTCTTCATAAACTGCAGCTGTACAGGGCCCTTCAGAGAGGAGTTTTCCTTTTCTCCTTTGCTGTTGTCCCTAGCTGACATGGATGCACTTTTATGTTTCCCTCTGATCATTTCCACAGTAGTGACATTCCCCACATTGATGTTTTCTCCTTCTTACCCTGCATTTTTGGAATTCACAGTTTAGGTGAGTTCCAAATGTGTGTGGTAAGGAGGAAACTTCAGCTTTGTGCCTGGTGAGGAAAAATCTACTGCAGAGAATTTCACATAACATGCAGTTTTAAAAAATCAATGTGGGGAATTTCACGACTGTGGAAATGGTCTCAATGGAGCAAAGAACTCTGCAAAAACAGTTCAAATTATGACAGAGACATGGAGAGAGTAGAACCCCACCCTCCCCCAAGCTGTATTTCCGAGGAAAATCAGGGCCTCATGTGGTTGCTGTTTACAAAGTAAAAATGCATGGGGCTCTGCCCATGGAACTTAGCATCATCTCCAATTAGGCCCTGAGAGGAGAGGGACCAGGTGGTCATCAAGGAATGCCAATTCGATGGGCCTTTCTTTCAGGTTGATGATGCTTCCTTAACTCCTGCTCTAAGCAAAAATACCCCTTCTGTGGGTGACACATGATAAAATTGGTAAACATTACAGGATTACCAGCCTCAAGGTGGGACCTGGAGATCTCTTGAAATTACAACTGCTCTCCAGGCATCAGAGGTCAGTTCCCCTGGAGAAAACAGATACTTTGAAGTTGGGCTCTATGGTATTATGCACCAATGAGATCCCTCCCTGCCCCAAACCTCACCCTTCCAAGGCTCTACCCCTAAATCTCCAGGTATTTCATAACCCAGATTTGGCAACTTGGCAAACACAATCTCCAAATCCAGGTCCAGGAGATAGCATCAGATTTATAAAGGCTTGTGGCAAAGAGGTACCGTCTGTCAAGGGCTGTTTCCAAACTGGCAGGATGAAAAGCCAAGTGGTAGAGCTAATCTGGCATTTTCTGTAATAACATTTGGGGATGTCAAGACATGGGCATGGCAAGGAAGAGGTTGACCTCTCCATTCCCTGGGTAGGAATAAGAATGAAGACTGGGGACAGGTGGCAGACAGGAGAAGGTCAATGACAACCAGGGCTTTTTTTGTAGCAGGAACTCCTTTGCATATTAGACCACACATCCCTGATGTAGCCAATCCTCCTGGAGCTTACAGGGCTCTTAGTACAGGGCCTACTGTAAGCTCCAGGAGGATTGGCTACATCAGGGGGGTGGGGCCTAATATGCAAAGGCTTTCCTGCTACAAAAAAACCCTGATGACAACCATGGCGAACAGACTATGTCTTGTGCTCCACAATGAATGGGAATCTTATAGTGTCCCCTATCTATAGAGCTGTCAACTTCACCCCCATAAATTGGCCCCCTTCACTGCTGACATAAGACAGTTCACACTTTAAATTCCAGATGATTGTGCTGCATGTACATCCATTTCTCCCAGTAAACACGTAGCGTCTGAAGGGAAGATGCAACTTATAAGGAACATGGAGCCATGCGCAGGAGACTCAAGGCTAGACAGAGATCTCTGATATATGCCCGCTATGGGTTTCTAGACACCCCTCCCCTCCTGGTTTATGGCATTCGCTGCTGGAAATATTGCAAATGTGACTCATCCCTTTGCTGGTGTCTCTACAGCCCACCCCTGTGTAGAAACTGACTCACCCACAACTTGTTTCCAGCAGGCTGTCTCCGACCTGCAGGGAGGCCATGCCGAAATCCGCAATTCGGATGTTGTTCTTCTCATCCAGCAATAAGTTCTCAGGCTTCAAGTCTCGGTGGCTGCAGAGGTCCAAACAGAAGAGTAATAAACATCAGAAAAGGCACACCTCCTTTCTCACAACTTTGCCTCTTGAACCCACAGCTGGGTGAATCCAGACTTATCTCAGCAAAGGAGCTGTCTTTTTTCTCTGGATATTTTCTAATCTAAAGCTTTCAAAAATGTGCTATAAAAATACAACACACACACACACAAAAACCCCCCTGACTTCCAGAACAATAGAGAATCCACCAGAGTGCACAAAACACAACTCTTATTCTGAAAGAAGAAATTCGATTTTCTTGGCTATGGGCTCCTTTGGACATTCTGGATTTAGAAGCAGTTATTCTAGGGCTGCTACCCTGAGAAAACATTTTGTATATACAAGAAATTCCAGCATGTTTAATCTACTACATCTGGTAGGACCATTTTGGGTCAATTCACAGCATTAGCTGAGAATCTCACTGAATGGAAATAACAATCCCAGGTATCATTGAAACCCCACATGACCTTGGATAAGGGAGAGATGATCCATGAATTTTTAAGGCTGTTTCAGGCCACTGATTCAAAGTTGTACTGAGTAAGGAGACAGGAGCTCAGGGACTGCATCTCCTTTCATTGCTTTACTGGTAAGTAACTGTCACACAGAAGGAAAAGGCTCAATTTGGACTGAGGCCCTAGTTCAGAGGATGGAGGTTTAAATCCAGACAGGAGGCTCCCTGGCTGAAGTTCACTGCTCAAGACCAACAGGAATGTCCATTCATAGCTCTGCTAGTTTCTGGTCTAGACCATCTGACCTTTAGCTCACTCTAATTTGTATTCACCCTCAAGAATGTAAACCGGTAGATGCCGAAGCCAGTAGAGTGGCAGTTATTCCAGAACAACTCATGTCACAAAACAGCCCCTTCGAGAGTAGAAAACCACAGTTCGCAATTAACACATGGCCCTCAACAGCTGTCCTGCCAGTAGCAAGCAGCCACCATCTATGCCAAAAATGATGGACAGAGCAATCCTACACAGAGGTCTGTTACTCCAGCCTAAACTCTGAAGAAGTGCACATGCACACAAGAGCTTATATATACCTTGAATAAAACTTTGTTGGTCTTAGAGGTGTCATGGAACTCAGCCTTTCTGCTGCTTCAGACCAAGATGGCTACCCCACCTGAATCTATCTTCATTACAACAGAATAAGTCTGATGACAAGAGTCAATAGAATTACACCCTTCCCAATCCACTGACGCCAAGAAGAAGCACAGAAGGATGCAGCTCTGCTTAGGACTGCGCTGGTCTCCCAAAGGGAACAACATGAGTGGTTTCTTGGATCTACTGCCATTTGCAGACAGCGTGTGATTTCTAATTTGTCTACTGTGTGTTAGGCAAAGGGAGCAAGGCAAGGATAAAGTTTGCACACACAGAGAAATACACCAAAATACCAAACCCACTTCAATAGAATAGGACATGAATACAAATGAAGCTGCCTTATACTGGAATCATACCTGTTCATCAAAGTTAGTACCATCTACTCAAACTGACAACAGCTCTCTAGGGTCTCAGACTGAGGTCTTTCCCGTCACCTACTACATGATCTTTTTCACTGCAGTTGCTGGGGACTAAACCAGGGACCATCTGTATGCAAAGCAGATGCATTTCACTGGGCCATGGCTCCTCCCCTTCTGCAACCAGGCAGCACAAACTATGTATATTTTATATGCCTTTGCTTTGGATCACTCAGAACAGAAGTGGCCTAACCTCAGTTTTCCATTATGTATTTTTTTTAAAAAAGACTCCCCTGTGTTCCCAGTTTGTTGTAGTGGTTTGGAGTGGTGAACACTAATCTGGAGAACCAGGTTTGATTCCCCCCTCCTCCACATGCAGCTGCTGGTGTGACCTTGGGTCAGCCACAATTCGCTCAGAGCTGTTATCTCAAGAGCAGTTCTCAAAAGAGCTCTCTCAGCCCCAGCTACCTGGAAGGGTGTCTGATGTGGGGAGAGGAAGGGAAGGGGATTGTAAGCCACTCTGAGATTCTGAGTGAAGGGTGGAGTATAAATCTAATCTCTTCTTCATCCCCAGAGAGTTTTCCAAGCAGCGATGCACACTCGGGCTCTCTTAAGAGCTCAAGCATGATTAATCCATGTTTAGTGACCCTGAGTATGCATTCTTACTTAAGGACACAAGAAATGCTTTGCTGGATCAAACCAAGATCTGCCTAGAGTAGTATTCTTGGCAAGAATCCCAGCCAGCAGCTCCCACAAAAGTTAATTAATCCAACCTCCATTAACTAGGTTTTTCAAAGAAGGGGGTAGAAGAAAGGAACAGAGAGAGGGAAATGCTACGGAGAAATTTGCAAAACAAGGTTAGAAATGTGACTTTTAAAAAAGCTAAACTTTTTTGGTATGACAGTTTATGCAGATGCATAGAATGTGCACAGCACTGGTAACTTTTTAGGGGAACAAAGTTCCCTCAAATCATGGTGGGTTTTTTTATTAGCTGAAAACTAATTATCGTTTCCAGTCTATTTACTGGTGATGGGTTCTGTGCCTTTAACAGGGTCTGTAGACATCAGCAGACGAGAATACTCAACCATATCAGAGATAATTTTATCTAGGCAGATCAAGCAATTTTTTAAGGCACAGGAGAAGATAAAGCCTTGAGATTGTGTGTGTGTTATGTGTCTTCATAGGATGATATAATGTTTCAGGGATTCATAGGTGAAAGAAGCACAGGTTCAAATCCCAGGACTGGGGGAAGAGAGCTCACCATATAGAATAGCTGTGGCAGAAATCCAAGGCTGAGACAATTTGCCGAAAAAATTTCCTGGCTTCCTTGGGTGTCAGACGTCCCTTCTTCACCAGGTAGTCAAAAAGCTCCCCTCCCGAGACATGTTCTAAAACCAGGTATCTATCACAGAAGGAGTCCAGAGGCGGTGGCACCAAGAAGAGGAGAAAGGAAGGAAGAAGTAATGAGAATCTTGCAGGTCACAATAGAAACAACCTCACACTGAATTCCTGCATGGCAGAAAACACTGCCAGGTGGACAGGAAAGGAAGTTGAAGAGCCATCCAGGGTCTTTAAACTGCCTTTAGCAGGCTGTGGTTGAATTAACAAACTTTAAGCTAACCCATCATATAGACATCAGCAGTGGTCATCCAAGAACCCAAAACATGTAGACAAAAGATGTAGAGCTGCTTCAAAGATGACAACATTCTTGTAGCCATTAGAGTGTCAGACTAGGTTCTTCTAGGAGACCCAGGTGTGAATCCCCAACTCTGCCATGAAACTCACAGGGTAACTGGACCACTCCCTCTCACATCCTAACTTACCCCATAAGTATTTGTTGTTGTGAGGAGGGGAGAAAGTGATTAAGAAAAGCAGGGATATAAATATCTACATAAATTTATGCATGAGGAAAAGGAAATGCACAATTGTCCCCTGCATCACCACAGGCACACAACCTGTATGTGTGGAGGCAAATGCCCATAAGATGGTGAAAAACGATCAGGGATCTTTCCCCCCCTTTTTTTGCCATTTTACTGGCATGGAACAGGGGTTCTGGAGGTTGTTTCTTTGGATATCTGGGGTTTTGGGGGTTGTTTTTTGAGGTAGAGGCACCAAATTTTCAGCATAGCATCTGGTGCCTCTCCTCAAAACACTCCCCAAGTTTCAGAAAGATGAGCCCCAAAAGAAGATGCCCCTATCCTCCATTATTTCCAAATGGAAGAAAGGCATTTAAAAGGTGTGTGGTTCCTTTAAATGTGA
The DNA here is from genome assembly GCF_032191835.1 of Heteronotia binoei. NCBI lineage: Eukaryota > Metazoa > Chordata > Lepidosauria > Squamata > Gekkonidae > Heteronotia > Heteronotia binoei. Next base: position 26,783,254 of record NC_083237.1, read on the forward strand.
TGGCCAGAACTCCCTTTGGAGTTCAAAGACTCCTGGCTCCACCCCCAAAGCCCCCAGATATTTCTTGGATTGGACCAGGAAACCCTAAAAGGGCCTAACCTCTCCAACTTCTTCCCACCTTCTCTGCAGCTTCCACTCTCTCATTCCAGCACTGGGCAGCTGTCAGAAGAGGAAGCATGCTGTGAGAAGAGAAAGGAAAACCACCACTGCCATGGCAGCCACCCATGGAAAGGGCAAGCCAGCCCATTTTCTCCCCTTTCTCTGCAGCCAGCTGGTCCTCCAGCAGGCAGCTTGGCAAGGTCACTCTCTTGCCCAACTCACGTGCTTCATGCTGAGGTGAGAGGGGTGGGAACTGGGAAGGCAGAGAAGGAAGCCCTTCCCTTCACTCCGGAAACACAAAGGCTGGTGAAGGTTCAGCCGTAGTGGGGAGAGACAGACCTATGAGTTCAGATGTATTTTGATAATTTAAAAAGTTATAGTAACTTATATATATTATATTAATAGTTACATTATTTATTTGCCTCACACCTCATCTTTCTCCCCCTTGGGACCAGTGTTCCCTCTAAACTGAGTAAGTGTGAGCTAGCTCACAGATTTTTAGCCTCCAGCTCACACATTTTTGTCTTAGTTTAGGAGGGATGACCCCAGAGCACACTAATTTATGCAGTAGATCACAACTTTAATGCCAGTAGGTCACAACTTTAATACCAGCAGCTCACAAAGTAGCATTTTTGCTCACAAGACTCTGTAGCTTAGAGGGAACATTGCTTGGGACCCAAATCAGCTAGGGTTGCCAGGACTGTGTTGGAAAATACTTCGAGACTTTGGGGGTTGATCTGGGAGAAGGCGGGGTTTGGAGAGGGGAGGGGCCTCATAGGGATGCCCATCCACTGTTGGGGACAGAGGATCCCCCGGTTTGGAGGCCTTCCCCTCACTTCAGAGTCATCAGAAAGCAGGGGGGGGGGATGTCTGCTGGACACTGCATTATTCAATATGGAGAGACCACTCTGGCTCTAGGGGTCACTTCAGACATTCTGCAGCTCATGGACAGCCACATTTATACTTACTGACAACCAAAAGAGCCAGCTGTAATCCCTAGAGATCTCCAGCTACTACCTGAAGGCTGGAAACCCTACATGGTACCCGCTGGGGCCACGGGCCAGTGATGCTCTCCCTCAAAGGGCTGTTGTGAGGACCTAGCCAGTGTGGTCTAGTGTGGTCAGAGTATGTGACTGGGATCTGGGGTACCCTGGTTCAAATCCCCACTCTGCCATGGAAATCTGCAGAGTGATATTGGGCCAATCACAATCTTTCCACCTAACCTGCTTCTCAGGGTTGTTGTGAGAATAAAATGGTGGAGAATGATGTAAGCTGTTTTGGGTACCCATAGAGGAGAAAGTATAAATGAAGTAAATGAATAAAATAAAAATAACATGGGGGAACCACAGATGTCTGATCTCCTTGGAAGAAGGGGCAGGATTAAAATGGAAGGGACCAGCAGATAAACCCGGGAGTCTTGAATGAGCCACAAGACTCTCTGTCATCCTCTTACCTCTATTGTTTGTGTCTTTTAATTCTGAATATTTCCTCTGGGCAGCCTCTTCCTCTGGCCCCCGTGTCCCTCCCCACTCCCATTGTGTCAGCGAATGAAGGATGACAAAGAATGCCTATGTGTGAGGAATGCCCGTTGTCTGGCACTGCCTGGTATGCTGGGCAACTCAAGTACACAGACACATGTACACAGACTGCAGACTATGCTGCTTTTGCAATGTTAACACAGAGGGAACTACCTAGTAAGGAACCACCGCTCTGCCCCAAAGAACTCAGAAAGCAGAAAACGATCAGGAAGTTCATTGGACTGCTCTGCTGCTCTGGTTTTAATAACTGAGTGACATACAGAAATCACGTTTTCCCATCATGCAGCCACCAAAGTTCCAGCTACTCTTTTTCCCTTGTAAGACCAATGCTTAAAGGGACAGGAGCAAGGCCAGTTTAAACACTGATTTGCCCACTTGCATCATGAGCTGGAAAATGGGTAGTTTGGGTTTGAGGAGAGAGACAGAGCAGATGTGCCTTGGGGATGAAAGCCCAGAAAGAAGGCACCCAACGCTGAACTAAGTGGTTATGCACACTGGTTCCACCCAGCCTTCCATCCCACAGCTCTTACAAGAGGTGTACTTTAAAGGAGATGCTGATGGGAAAGATGAGCTTATCCAAGCACTCTTTCATGCACCCTATGTCTTGTTTAACCTAGGCTCACAGTGGCTTTGTGTGCAACTTCAGTCTGCCAGAAATCCATAGTCCTGATGAGTGCCGCACTGGCTGCCTACTGTTGCATACACACCAGGGTCACGCAAGTTATGGTGACATACTGGGTGCACAGAAGATCACAGGGGTCAGTTTTTTGTGCCCACCAATGTCATACTTAAATGAGGCCTTAGGCCTAAGTGATGAGGGAAGTAGGAGGGAGGCCATGTGTCATATGGTCACCTACCCTCTTCCCATCAATCAACTCACTGGAAAGTTCTCCTGTGTACATTAATTTCAATGAGGGTTACACCAAAGAGCTCGAGGATAATGGCTGATCACTCAGGTGCCCTTAATGGCATCCAACATCTGCGGTATGAGTTGACCATCACAGTTTGCAGTATGGGGGCTTCTGTCAGAACTTTTTAGTAGTTAGTGGCTTATGGGTCAGATCTTTCCATCTCCCTCCCCCCTGCTTCTTTCAGGGGTGCCCAACAATCCATTCCAGCTTGCCACATGGGGCTTCAACAGAACTTTCTAGAAGGTGGTGACTTATGGGTTAAATCTTTGTACCCGCTACTCCACTGCCCTCAATACTGGGTAACTTGCTCTCCCTCCGTTTGCTCACTGTAGCTCCACCTCGTTTGAATAGCTACATGTTATATTTATTGTCCAAACAAAGTGAATTTGGTAAACGGTATCCTGCCCTTCCTTCAAGAAGTACTCCTGGCCTGTCTGGAATCTTACACAAAAGCAGCCTAGGAGAGAGCAGCAAACTTTGCCTCAGACTTCAGATTCCACCGAGGATGTACAGGGATTCCTTACACGGGAAGTGTTCCCTCAGTCCAAGCTCTGGAGTGTCTGTCTCATAGGAAACATTATTCCCCTCACATGCATGTGCACACTCACAAGTGTGAGGGAAGACTGAGGGAGAATATCTGTAAATAAATACCTACAAATATTTTTTGTTCTCGTAGACGTCATGGAGTTTGAGGACATGGGGGTGTTCGATGAGCTTCAGAATGGCAATTTCCCGTTCCACCTAAAATGGGGGAAAGCGAATCTATGTAAACATGTCTGGGGATAGGAAGGAACTCTTTGCAATGTTTTTAGCATGCTGGAGAATCTCAAATAGAAACTGTTCCAGGGTTATGTCTGAAGGGAATGAGATCTTCATTATCTTAATGATTCAAGTCCAGAAGCGCCATAGAGGCCAACTAGATTTCCAGGGTAGAAGCTTCCAAGAGCCAAAGCTGTCTTCATCAGATATATCTGGTGAAAAGAAGTTCTGACTCACAACAGTCTGTACCCTGGAAATCTTCTCAGTCTCTAAAGTGCTTCTAGATTTGAATCTTGGTCTTCCACTGCAGAACAACACAGCTGCCCACTTGAAACCAATTATTTGCATGATATTTGTGCAGATTTTAAACTTGCCAGGATTGGGTTTCCAATCCAATCTGGATAAATAAAATATATTTATACATATATAGCCTGCTATCCATATGGACTGGTTTACCATTCAGCGGAGGTGATTTTTGTCCACATTGGCAGTGGTACAAGTTTTTAGAATGAAAAATGTGTACCTGTGTGGGGGCAAGAGGGTTGCCAACTTTCTGGAGATTTGGGATCAGAGGTTAGGGATGCTGGAGTTTGGAGGGGCGAGGAAGCTCAACATGGATGTACTCCAAGAGTCTATTCTCCAAAACTGCCATTTCCTCCAGGGGAATTAATCTCTGTAATCTGCAGATCAGTCGTAATTCTGGGAGAACTTCAGACCCCACCAGAAGTTTTGCATACCCCTCTGAGAAAGCTATGCCCTCATTTTAACATTATAACAGACTCTCATTTATTGCACTTCACACTCAGAATACTTAATGGGTTTAGTACATGGACATCAATCTGCTATTCCAATTTAATCACCCTTCGTTGTTGTTTCAGTCCAGTTAAAAAAACCTAACAAATAGCAGACCACAATTTGTGACTTTCTTAATCTGCTAAAAACATTTCCATGACTCTGAAAACTAACTCACTGCCCACTTTCTCTATATTTAGGACTGCTTGCCATTCCATACTATTGTCTGCTTCTAGCACACGAAAGCTTACATTCTGAATAAAACTTTGTTGGTCTTAAAGGTGCAACTTAACTCTGGGTTTATTCCCTCTGGAATCTGTTTTCTCTCTTTCTCTCTCTTCCTTCCTACCCCCCCCCCCCCCCAATTTACTTTGAACTCTTTACTTTGGCAGAGCAAACTGGTTGGCCTTTTAGTGGAAAAGATGGCAGGAATCTGTACTTTGGAATCCCCCTTTCCGTCTCTGGATCATAGATTTTACCAGACACCTCTCCCTCCGAGAACCCCACCCCCAATTGATACTTAAAAAAAGTAGTCCCCTGTGCAAGCACCAGTTGTTTCCGACTCTGGGGTGATGTCGCATCAGGATGTTTTTCGGCAGATTTTTTTACGGGGTGGTTTGCCATTGCCTTCCCCAGTTATCTACACTTCCCCCAGCAAGCTGGGCACTCACCTTCATTAGAACTGACTCCGAAAGCTTTTCCCGGTTCACAATCTTAATGGCCACTTTCTGCCCTGTGATGCAGTGCACTCCCAGCTTCACCAGACCTTTATAAACACACACAAAAATGTTTTAGAGAACTAAGTAATACAAGAAACCAGAATTGCATGAATGGGGGTAATGATAATGCAAGTGAAAAATTATATTATTTATTTATTCTTTGTACTTATATCCCCCCCTCCCTGCCGAAGCAGGCTCAGGGCGGCTATTATCTCTTTAACAATACGCCTTTCACTTGTACTTGTAGGATACATATAAAAATTTACAGATAAGGTTAACAACTGATATCTATTATTTTCCTATAGTAGGGGTAGTGAAGTGGTATCTGACCACATACTTGCTTAGCTCATCCTTTTCCATTTTTCTTGGAAACTTGCTTCCAAGACATAGTGCACAGTTGCCAAAGTGATAATCCAAATGCATGCGGGATAGGAACTATATGAAGACTGTGGGAATGTGCATACAAGTGAGGTGTCTGTCTGCGGTCCACTTAGCTGTGAAAAGACCCATTGAATGCAATAGGGCTTACTTACAAATGAACATGAATAGGACCCAGGTGTGTCTATGATATTATGTATTTCTCATTTAATGAGGAAATGTTTTTAGGCTGAAGTCAACACATTTCGAAAATGTGCTGGGGACTATGTGCAATCAGTTCCCTTAGAAATGACTTGCTCACAGTTTATTAGATTTTTTATTTAGATATTATATCTAGGGTTGCCAACTCTGGGTTGGGAAAAGCCTGGGGATTTTTTTTTTTGGGGGGGGGGGTAAAAGGAACAATGCCTTATTTAGAATTTAATATAAAAGCACAGCACATTATAATCAAATACTTTTAATAAAAAAGAAGAGATGCTCCAAAATCAACTTTAATATAAAAAGATAGTACATTATAATAAAATACTGTTAATGTCCTATAATGTGTAAGATGCCATTCCCTTATGATTTCACATAGTGGAGGGGAAAGCCTCCCCCCAACTAGGCAAATAACACCTCCCTTAGGCCATTTCATGTCAGAAAAATGGCATTGGGGGGAACATGGAAGCCCTTCCTTCCCCTGTGCCATGGTCCACCCAGGGCTTCTTTTGGTAGCAGGAACTCCTTTGCATATTAGGCCACACCCCCTGGCCAATCCCCCAAGAGCTTACAGTAGGCCCTGAAATAAGAGCCCTGTAAACTCTAGGAGGATTGGCTACATCGGGGGGGGTGTGTGTGTGTGTGGCCTAATATGCAAAGAAGTTCTTGATACAAAAAAAGCCCTCACGTCTCAGTCGGAAAAGATACAAGTCATGGCTTGCAGAATGTTCAGTCTGGAGAAGAGGAGGTTGAGGGGGGACATGATTGCTCTCTTTTTAAAATATTTGAAGGGCTGTCCCTTAGAGGAGAGCAGGGAGCTGTTCCTGTTGGCAGCAGAGGAGAAACCCTCGCAATAATGGGTTTACGTTAAGGATGGGAAGGTACTGGCTGGATATTAGGAAAAACATTTTTACAGTGAGAGTTGTTCAATAGTGGAATCGGCTACCTAGGGAGGTGGTAAGCTCCCCCTCACTGGCAGTCTTTAAGCAGCGGCTGGACAAACACTTGTCAGAAGATATTGTATTTATATCCCGCCCTATACTCTGAATCTCAGAGCAGTCACAATCTCCTTTACCTTCCTCCCCCACAACAGACACCCTGTGAGGTGGGTGGGGCTGGAGAGGGCTCTCACAGCAGCTGCCCTTTCAAGGACAACCTCTGCCAGAACTATGGCTGACTCAAGCCATTCCAGCAGGTGCAAGTGGAAGAGTGGGGAATCAAACCCGGTTCTCCCAAACAAGAGTCTGCGCACTTAACCACTACACCAAACTGGCTCTCTGTGCTAGGAATGTGCTAGGCTGATCCTGCACTGAGCAGGGAGTTGGACTGGAGAGCATGTATGGCCCCTTTTAACTCCGTCATTCTATGAGAAACATATTGTCTAATTCAGCTCACAATGTGCTTCTTATTTTGGATCTCTTGCAATGGCAACCCTAACCCCAGGAAAAGCCCAAAGGTTACATCCAGCACTGCTCCCTGAACTGTACAGAGTGAGGGGCATGACCACTGCTTCTTACCTCTACTTTTACAGTTAGGAATGCCTCCTTCTTTATGGACAAGACATCTTAACTTAACAGGCAGAAATCAGCAGATTATGTTTTCTCATTTGCAGCACTTCCACTGTGGAAAAGTTGCAGCACAGCCACTTAGGCATAGTGGTTAGAAGGCACACTTCAGTAGGAAAAAAATCAAATATATGGTAATGAGACCTGAGCTTGCTGAGACTACGAGGGAAAGAGACCTTGGACTTGTGGTGAATAGCCCAATGAAAGCGTCAAAACAGGCAAACTCCATGCTGAGGATAATTAGGAAAGGGATTGAAAATAAAACACCTGGTATTGTAACGCCCTTGTAGAATGCCATGGTGTAGCCTCATTTGGAATACCGTGTGCAGTTCTGGTGGCCGTATCTCAAGAAGGATACTGCCAAGTTGGAAAAAGTACAGAGGAGGACAACCGAGATGATCAGAGGGCTGGAGAACCTTTCCTGTAACAAAAACCTGGAAAGCCTGGGACTCTTCAGTCCAGAAAAAAACCAGACAGCTTAGGGGAGACATGAGAAAGGTTTATAAAACCATAGAGTAGATGAAGATTTTCTCCCTGTCCCATAATACTAGAACTTGGGGACATTTAATGAAGCTGAGGAGCAATAGATTCAGGATGGACAAAAGAAAGTACTTCTTTACGCAAGGAGTGACTAAAATGTAGAATTCACTGCCAAAGGATGTAGTGATGGACACAGGTGTAGATGACTTTGAAAGGGGATTAGACAGATTCATAGAGTTCAGGTCTATCAGTGCCTATTAACCATTTACAGTAAGCGTCTGAATCCCAGAGCCAGGAGGCAGCATCAGGGGAAGGCTTCAGCCTCTATATCAGGGGTGGCCAAACTTGCTTAACGTAAGAGTCACATAGAATAAATGTCAGGTGTTTGAGAGCCACAAGACATGAACGTCAGATGTTTGAGAACCACAAGACAGGAAGGCAGGCAGGCAAATAGATATGGGGGGGAGGGGAGGCAGGGAGAGGTGGAAAGAAAGCATCTTAACTTTAAATACATTCTCCAGGCTGCCCACTAGTTTGTCTTGGATAAGTGATTTAAAAATAGAAATGTCTTCTCTAAGCTGGCTGATGGGGCAGGCTTCAAGAGCCACAAAATATGTGTGAAGGAGCCACATGTGGCTCCCGTAGTTTGGCCACCTGTGCTCTGTACCCTGTGACTTGCCCTCCAGAAGGGTGGGGCCTCATCATGGTACAATGCCATAGATTCCACCCTTCAAAACAACCATTTTCTCCAGGGGAGCTGATCTCTGCCAGCTGGAGATCAGTTGTAAAAGTGAGAGATCTCCAGGCTCCACCTGGAGACTGGCAACCCTACCCTGAGCCCATTTGGGGGGTAGGACAGGGTACAAATTGAATGAATGAGTGAACAACCATTTGAAGGCTGCTCCTTTGCTATTCCCATTTTACAGATGGAGAAATGAGGCACATAGCTTATGAATCAAGTCTTCTCAATGAGTTCACTAGATAGACCCAAATTTCATTATCAAAGACTCAAGCTCAGCCACAATGGAAAAGAACTATTGCGGGGAGGGGGTGTTGTTTCCCTTTTTTTAAAAAAGCATATCTCATATAGCATTCATTACAATTACTGTCAGTGCCTTATTCCATAAAAAAGAGAGATTGCACACCATCCCTATTGCTTATCTTTCTAAAGGTTATAAATGGATACCCAATCAATTCAAATTTCCTGCCTATTCCTGTCTTTGCAAGGAATGAATCACCATAGAAGACTTCTAAAGAGTGAACTCTTCCAACAAATCTTGTCACTTATGACACTCACTCCCCCAGTACTCCACAGACCTACAACTCCCAATATCATCTTGTATCTGAAACTGGAACCTGTCATAACAATATTGGCTTGGACCTACCTGTAATTTCCTATAGAATAAGGAGCAAACAAAACCAAATCACTTTCCAGAATCAAAGTGCCAAAAGAGTTGTCATGGCTAAACAGAAGATTTGTATGGGTTATATATAAAAAGAAGATATTGGATTTATATCCCACCCTATACTCTGAATCTCAGAGCAGTCACAATCTCCTTTACCTTCCCTCTGTGAGGTAAGTGGGGCTGAGAGGGCTCTCACAGAAACTGCCTTTTCAAGGACAACTCCTATGAGAGCTATGGCTGACCCAAGACCATTCCAGCAGGCGCAAGCGGAGGAGTGGGGAATCAAACCCGGTTTTCCCAGACAAGAGTCCGCACACTTAGTCACTACACCAAACTGGCTCTCAGAGCTTTCACTTACAATTTTTTGGGGTTCTCATTCATATACTCCAATCTTTGAGTGAATTAAGAAAAGGCAGAATCCTACTTCTTGCAGAAGAAGGTGCTGAGTTGTTTGTTTCTGCCATTAACTCACAACCAACTTCAGGTAACCCTACAGGGTTCTGAAGGCAAAAAACATTCAAAGGTGGTTTGCCATTGCTTGCCTCTGGCATCATGATCCTGGGCTTCTTTGGTGGTCTCCCATCCGAAGATGAACCAGGGCTGACGCTGCCTTAGCTTCCAAGATCTGACAAGACCAGTCTAGCCTGGACCAAGTTCTAATTGAAGGTATTTGCTGGATGACCCTTGTTCTTGGCTCAAGCGGCATTAAGGTCTTAACCTGACATCAGCGGCTAGTGACTTTGACAGGAGTTGTTAGACACCTTGCCTGAGATCAAAAGATGCTTTCCACAAAAGTTGATGGGAATTAACCACATAGGGAAATGTACAGGGTGGAGGAGCAGCTTATCTCCTGCTGTTTTTCTGCTCAGTCTACATGAGGCATGGCTGAGGGAACCTCCAAGCAGATTAGCAAGTTTGAGCTAAAGGAGAAGTGTGATTAGATTACACTCTTCCTCTTTTGATTTCTACTTCATGGATGATAGTCAGGGCTTTTTTTGTAGCAGGAACTCCTTTGCATATTAAGCCACACACCCCTGATGTAGCCAATCCTCCAAGAGCTTACTGGGATCTTAGTACAGGGCCTACTGAAAGCTCCAGGAGGATTGGCTACATCAGGGAGATGTGACCTAATATGCAAAGGAGCTCCTGCTACAAAAAAAGCCCTCGTATCACCCTTCTTTAGATCTGAGACAATGGCTGGCCCATAACACATTCCAAGTTAAGTCATTAGCTAAGATCTTTCTTGTATAGCATTGCAGAAATATCCCTCAGAGGGATAGGCAGCATCACCAAGGGATCTGCCTTGGCTGACACCATGACCCTTCTAGAATTCAGTCAGGCAACTCCTTCTAGGTCCTTCCCTCCTCCAGTCCTGCCCTATATGAAAATGATCCATTCTGTATAAGTAGCACGATTGCCAACTGTCAGGACTCTCGGGAGAAAAAAAGTCTCCCCCCTCCCCTTTTTGTTTTAAAGTCACAGCTCACTTATGGCCACCCTATAAGGTTTTCAAGGTAAGAAATGTGCAGAGGTGGTTTGCCAGTGCCTGCCTCTGCATTATGACTCTGGAATTCTGTGGAAGTTTCCCACCAAAATACAAGCTACAGCCGACCCTGCGTAGTTTCTGAGATCTGATGAGCTCAGGCTAGCCTGGGCTATCCAGGTCAGGGTCTTGTACCTGTAAAAGGTAAAAAGGTAAAAGGTAGTCCCCTGAACAAGCACCAGACGTTTCCAACTCTGGGGTGATGTCGCATCATGATGTTTTCATGGCAGACTTTTTACGGGGTGGTTTGCCATAGCCTTCCCCAGTCATCTACACTTTCCCCCCAGCAAGCTGGGTACTCATTTTACTGACCTCGGAAGGATGGAAGGCTGAGTCAACCTGGAGCCGGCTACCTGAACCCAGCTTCCACCGGGATCGAACTCAGGTCATGAGCAGAGAGCTCGGACTGCAGTACTGCAGCTTTACCAAGGTACAAGTACTTAATAGGATGTTGTTTACCAGGCAGTTATCTCCACCCTGTGAAAAAGCTTCTGCTGCCCATTTCTACCCATTAATGGGAAACAACTTTTCCTCAGCCTTTAGGCCATAAGAGACTTCCAGACTGGCTAAACTTAGTATCAGTATCAGGAACCTTTCTTTGCTTCATGTCAGCTGGTCCAGGCAGCCTCAGACCTTTAAGGTGAGGTCGTGAGTAGCCCCAGTTGAGCCCTGAGACTGAGACAGGAAGATGGGATGGGAGGAGAGAAACGTTACAGTTCTAGCTTGCTTCAAAACTTCTTGTGCATCGTTCTTGGACTTGCTAAATCCAGGTTGGGAAATTCTTATAGATATAGGGGTGGAGCCTAAGGAGGGCACCATTTGGGGAGGGGAGGCACATTAGTGGAGTCCACCCTCTAAAGGAACGGATTGGTACAGTCTGGAGATCCGTTGTAATTCTAGATCTTCGGCCCTACCTAGAGGTTGCAACCCAGAGAGATCTACAGAACCTGAGTATATATCATTTCCTTGTTATACCCCACTGGGAGGTTGGCAATCCCATTCTAGAAATAGAAGCTTGGGAAACCAAATATAGAAGGAAAGAGTCCAGTTCATGGCCATTCAAAGGCCTCCCCTGAAGGCCAGTCTTGGGCAACATCTTTCCTGACTCATATCAAGATACACACACATGGGGCTTTGTCAGGGCTTTTTTTTAAAAGCAGGAACGCACAGGAACTCAGTTCTGGTTCGCTTTGCACCAGAGGTGTGGCCTAATATGCAAGTGAGTTCCTGTTGGGCTTTTTCTGCAAAAACAAAAAACCCCAACACCCTGGGCTTTGTAGCATCTGAAGAGAAAATCCAGCTGCATCACCTTTTGGTATGGTTGCCAACCTCCAGGTAGCACCTGGACATCTTCTGCTATTACACCTGATCTCCAGATGTGTCTCCCTGCAGATAATGGCTCCTTTGGAGGGTGTACGTTATGACACTGTACCCTGTTGAGGTCCCTCCCCTCCCCAAACCCCACCTTCTGCAGGCTCCACTTCTAAAATTTCCAGGTATTTCCCAACACAGAGCTGGTGACCCTACCTTTTGGGCAATGTGAGAAATTGTCAACAGGGCTAGACCAGAAGTCCCTTCTCCTTTATGGTAGTTAGCAAATTGGTGGAGGGGCATCAGTGGGAGGGATCTGAGTAAGCACCTGTGAAAGTCCCATAATAACCTGGGGAGAAGGGTATAAATTTCTAAGGAAGCATTGTAGCATCTGACTTTGTAACTCAGTGATACATTGTAGGAACACAAGCATCCAGGGGAAAACTACATGCCCATATATATATTAGCTGTGGTGGAAAACAACTGGGGGAGGGGTATACACTAACTAGATCTGCTGCCATACTAATTTGATGCTCTCAGAGTCAAAAGACTAGACAAATAAAACACAGAAAGGCTGAAGAAAGCAATTCTGGTTAGTGGAAGAAGGCTTGTACAATTTATGGCCCACTTAGTGGAATGCAGCCCCTGCCCATCCATGTACTCAGGCCTACCCACTGTATTTACAATTCCTGGGAGTCGGCAAAATGGGAGCCCCTTTTGACCCCTCCCCCACAAAGATAATATTGGACTATGGCTGAACAGCTAGGCCAGAAAGTTTCTGGTGGGCCCAGCCTAGAGAAAGCGCCACTGGGCAAGATGCAGTGAGGATTTTCAAAGATTTAAAACTACAAATGAGAAGAATACCTTAAACATCAGGAAGAAGATCAAGTGAAAATTAGACATGGCAGAAGAATTAGCTACATATGTGAATGTAAGATATCCTGATTTCCTATATATTTATTTAGATATTTACAGGGATTTTTTCCTGAGGGAACATGGTAGAATGGAGTTCTGGAGCTAGGGTTGCCAGCCTCCAGGGGGGGCTTGAGATCTCCTGCTTTTACAACTAATCTTCAGCTTGCAGAGATCAGCTCCCCTGGAGAAAATGGCTGCTTTGAAAGGTGGACTCTATGGCATTGTACCCTGCTGAGGCCCCTCCCCTTCCCAAACCCCTCCCTCTCCCAGATCCACCGCCAAAGTCTCCGGGTATTTTCCACCACTGACCTGGCAATCCTATCCGGAACCTCTTTGTGGAAGCAAAATTCTCAAAAAATGTTTAAAAGTTCATGTGAGGACACCTGCGTATCTCTCTTTCATTTCCCTCTTGAGAGTTCTGGCACTTCTTTTTCCAGGAAAAAAAGCCCTGGATATTTATACAGTACTCTACTTACCTTCCCAAGGAGGACTGAAAACAGCTTACAATAACATCCTCCCTCCCTCCTTCATTTTATGACCTCAACAACAACCCTGTGAGGTAGGTTAGGCTGAGAGACAGTGGCTAGCTCAAGGTCTCCCAGCAGACTTCCATGGCAGAGTGGCGATTCGAATCTGGGTCTTCCAGATCCTTGTTCAACACTCCAGCCACTACACTGTGCTGCCTCTCATATAAAGCAGAAAGGATAAGAGAGGGCTTAGGGCTATCTTGATGGGCACTGAACAGATCCCACACTTCTGCATTTTACCCTCAATTGGTTAAGATAGCATTATTTCCAGTCCTGAAGCCAAACTGCAAAAAACACACACACACAACCCCCCCCCCCCCATTATTACACTTTTATCCCTCCTTTCCTCAAAGGAGTTTGGCATACCATACATAATTTCTTCCATTTTACTCTCACAACAACCCTGTGAAATAGATTATTATGGTGGTGTCTAAACTACATTGGTGAGGGAAAGCAGCATGGTATAGCCCAGGAGTGGCCAAACTTGCTTAATGTAAGAGCTACATAGAATAAACATCAGATGTTTAAGAGATGAAAGACATGAATGTCAGAGGTTTCAGAGCTGCAAGATAGGAAGGAAGGAGGGAATAGATGGGGAGGAGAGGTGCCTTCTCCAAGCGGCCAGCCAGTGGGGCGGTGGGGGCTTCAGGAGTCACACAATGTGTGTGAAAGACCCACATGTGTCTCCTGACCTGCAGTTTGGCTACCCCGGTATAGCCCAATCTCATCAGAACTGGGAAGCTAAGCAGGGTTGATACTTGGATGGGAGACTACCAAGGAGGGTTCTGCAGAGGAAGGCAGTGGCAACCCACCTCCACTCCTCACTTGCCTTGAAAGCCCATTGCTGGGGTTGCCATGAGTTGTCTGCAACTCAACAGCACTTGACACACACAACTGATATTGAGTTTCATGGCTGGAGAGGAGATTTGAACCCAAGTTTATTTGGTCTGAATTGGACACTCTAACCCTGACATGTTAAACATACAGCCCAGTTATTCGGCCTGTGATTAACTGGGGAGAGAGAAACCAGTCTAAACATGGACCAGAAGGACCTATATTAGGATATTATACCCCCTACTGTGGTCCCTTGGTTCCCCAAATACAGGCCCTCCCCAGGGTCTTCCCCTAGATCTCCAGTGATGACCCAACCCAGAGTTGGCAACCATAAGGGGTGAGGAGGGCTGGTTTGGCCCCAAGCTCTATTTTATTTTTATTTTTTTGAGGTGGGGTAAAGGTCACCGTCAATGGGATATCTCCGGCACCTGGCATTACAATTTATGGCACACATGGCCCCGTCCAACAAAGTGACATTTATGTCAGATCCAGCTCTCGTAACAAATGAACTCATCACCTCTGCTCTAACCACTGTGCCAGGCCATGTTTGAAAGATGTAGTTCTGGGATTAAGCCTTTCCATATGCAGATGTATTCCCTTTAAAGGAAACTGACCATTCCCCCAGTCTTCCACCGGCCTGCCTAGCTTGCCTCTAACATTCAGGAATGGGATTAGATATTAGAAAATATGGTTGCTTTCATCTTTGCCAAAGGTTAGGAAAGCATCAAATAAATAATGTTTTATTTGGAGAATGATGTTGCAAATAGCCACTCTCCTGATCATCTCCAGCAGACATTAGAAAAGTTGATGTGTCCCTCTCCACCCCCCACCCCCAATCCCCTTCAGAACATTCATAACTAACACAGATATGGATGGGCTAGTGGGTTAGTTTAGAAAGATTGTTGGTTGGACACTTGGGGCTTATTTGCCAGGCTTCTCCATGGTATCCTGTTTTAGATAAGAGCAGTGAAGGAGATCAGAAAAGACCAGTGGATCCATCCAGACTGCGAAACAATTTTTGTCTGACTGTCTCAGTAGCCCCACAGATTTATTCTGGGCATGATTTTTTTTAAAGTGCTCCATTTGTCTTGCAAGCCAAAGAATGCTAGAAACTTTCGACACCTTAAAGTTCTGTATCCAGAACTGTGAAAGTCTAGAACCAGTGCCAGGTTTATTAAAGAGCTCCAGTACACTGAGCTGAATGACTGACAAAATATTCTTCTCTTCCCAACTTGGATCATTTACGGAAGAAGTAAGCAGCATATGAGCTAAACTAAATAAGTTTAGCAAAGCCACCTAGGGTTGCTGTCTCCATGCTGGGAAATTTAGGAATTTGGGAATGGAGCCTGAGGAGGGCAGGGTTGGGGACAGGAGATACTTCAGTAGGGTAGAATCCACCATATGGTTGCCAGCTTCCAGGTGGGATCTGGAAATCTCTCACTTTTAGAATTGATCTCCAGCTGGCAGAGATCAGCTCCCCTGGAGAAAATGGCTGCCTTGAAGGGTGGACTTTATGGCATTGTACCCTGCTGAGGCCCCTCCCCTCTCCCAGCTCCACCCCCAAAGTCTCCAGGTATTTTCCAATACAGACCTGGCAACCCTACAAAGTAGTCATTTTCTCCAGAGGAACTAGAGTTGCTAGGTTCAGGTTGGAAAATACCTGGATATTTGAGGGGTGGAGCCTGATGAGGGTGGGGTTTGGAGAGGGGAGGGACTTTAGTAGAGTAGAATGCCATTCAGCTCACCTTCCAAAGCAGCCATTTTCTCCAGGTGAACTGATCTCTGTCATCTGGAGATCAGTTGTAATCCCAGTACCCCCATTTCCAGGGTCAAATATGTGTGTGTGCTAAAAGTGGATTCTAGATGCTGAACCTGTTGTTTTCTTGAAGGGCCACTTTGAGAAAGGAGTGAGGGATGAAGGCCTGGTACCTCAGCAAATTTCCTGAAAACAATCTGATACCAATGAATTATTTTGTCATTTTTTACTGCCACTTCCGGTTGGCAACTGCTTTGAATTGCATCTCCGAAGGGCCAGATTTGACTGGTGAGCCTCCAGATGCCAACTCCTAATCTCAGTCGACTCCAAGGAGAATTACACAGTTCTAAATCCACTGAAGTTAATAGGCTTACAAGGGTATAACTCTGCTTAAGACTGTGTTGTGAATGACTGTCACTCTTTCTCTATTAGCCAATATTCCACAGGCCCCATTCAGCTCCTCCTCTATCCTTTCTGTAATTAAATCTTAATTTGGTCCCCCCAAAAAGATCTAAATATCATTGTTAATCTCTTCTATGATTCTTTAAGTGTGCTTAGACCTCAAAACCACAACAGCATTACAGTCTTTTTAAAGGAGGAAAATATAGACTGAGAGAGAAAGAGAGCAGGGTGCTTTCCTATCCCCCCTTTTTAAAAAACTCTGGATAATTTACTAGTCCTTTAAGACCCCCCCCCTTTTTTTTTTACAAATAATAACAGTAGTAACTCTAAAACTGACCCATCTGCTCAAAGTCACACACAGACATGTCAGGCCAAGGCAATCATGGGCATACACATAGTGGCTGCGTAGATGTGATCTGGGAAATCCATGGTTCAAGTGTCCCCTCTGCCACAAATTCACTAGGTAGCATCGTCATGCCAGTCAATTATCTTCAATTATTCCCATCTGCAGGAATAACAATGCTGTCCTACCTTACTGGACTGTTGTAAGGATTACAAAACGATATTTGTTAAGCACTTCGAACACTAATTGTGTTAGATAGTAATAACAGTTACTGTCGTTATCAGTGTTCCCTCGAAGCTGAGTTCGTGGGAGCTAATTCACAGTTTTTTAGCTGTAGCTCACACATTTTTGTCTTAGCTCAGGAAAAATAGCTTCAGAGCAAACTAATTTATACAGTAGCCAAATCTCTCAGTCACAACTTTAATGCCAGTAGCTCACAAAGTAGAATTTTTGCTCATAAGACTCCACAGCTTAGAGGGAGCACTGGTTGTTATTATTACTATTCCCAGAACCACAAACACTACTACGCCCCAAGCTACACTGTCTTCCAGACAAAAGTGCCTCCCCCAAATCTATTTAAGATAATTCTAATAACAAAATCGGAGTTTTCTGGTCACTGTAGCGTTGTGTCCAGCAGAACTGTCAATGAACGGCACGCATTGTGATGGACTCAATTCATCATTTTTTTTTCTAGTCAACTTTTTTGTTTTTAACTTGCAAGCTGCTTTATAAACATGTGCATACTTCTTCAGTCTGCAAACACGCACCACTTCCTTCCTTTCCCGCCCCAGGAGAATCCCAACTCAGCATCTTCAGGGCTGCGAAACACAAATGAACACACAGTCCAGCAGGAATTGAGATGTATACACTTTTTTTTTAAAGAAAAAAAATTTGATCTCTGCCACTGATGTCCCTTAGGTGACCTTGGGCATGCCACTTCAGTCATCTCCTACCAATGCATTTTTTACTACATGAAAGGGTCACATAAATAATCATGAAAGGAGACAGTATTGCCAGATACACTTCCAGGCGAAAAAGGAAACCCTCCTCTGTTGGGTGGAGGCATCCATTTGTTTTGTTGTTTCTGGTGTCTGTTTCTTTTGGGACACAGGAAACAACCTGGTCCTTTCCCTCCTCCTCTTCCCATCTATAGCCCCATTTAGTCGGGAAATTCCTGAAACATCTTTGCACAGAACTGCCTCTGCCGCCACACTGAAGAAATGATTATTCAGCAAAATCCCATCCTCTCTTCTCCCCTCCTGCCTCTTCCATTTCTTTACCCACCTGCTCCAAACCTTTATTACAGTCATGCTGGGCTCTTTTTTTTACATTTCTAAACCTCCAAAACATGGGCAAGCCCCCCCTCCCCTGTCCTGGCACACACACACCAGTCTTGCCTCCCCTTGTCACAGTCTTCTTCGCCACTGCAGTAATCGGTTCCCTTTTCAAACCACAATACTCATTGTAACACACCGAGGCTCTCTCTCTCTCTCACACACACACACAAATTGAGGGATTCAGACAGAGAGAGGCCTTGTGGTTTGGGTTTTCCTGCATCATTGCAGAGATAGATGGGTCTCCCCCCTTTCCAACCAGCGATTAACCATCTCCGAAAAAGGAAAGGAAGCTAAAGAAGATGAATTTTTTTATTGCCTGGCCTTGGACATTTAGTCAAGCCGTGTCTCTCTCATAACCTACCGAGAGCCCCTGTAATCTAAACCACACAATCGAATCGGCATCCCTGCAGAGAGTAGAAAACTCTTTCATTCATCCAGAGTGCTGCAGCAGGAGAGGATTGGAAGAGGGGGGGGGGGAAGGCAGAGAGAATTGTATAGGCCTCTCCACAACACGCACCGGCAGCATCCCTCTCTGGGCCGTCCCTCATAAATACAGGATCTCAGCAAGGTAGAGATAGGCAGGTGAAACGGAGAGGGGGTTTATTGGTCTTTCTGTGAGCTGCTATGGGTTGAGGAATCTGGGTGTCACACATTCAAATCAAGTTTTTTTTTCTCTTTTTCCTCTTCGTCCCTAACCAACCTTGGTCACTGCAGCAATTTTTTTTTTAAAGCTATTGCTTCATCTCCAGTGCTCTCTGCTTCTGGTCCTTCGCCGGGGAGATACAGGCACCTCAGCGGAGGCTGCAAACCTGACCTGTTTGGAAAGGATGAGTGACCCACTGGTGTGTCCTCCACCCTCCCAGGTTCTGTCTAGGAATAAGTATTTGTGTGTGTGTTTGTATGTGTGCACACACCTCTCTGCTACCTCGCACAGCGGATTCAGAGAACCTCACAACAATCCCAAAACAACATCTGCTGCTAGGGATGTCTTTCTAAAACACACCCTTTCCAAAAACAAAAAAATCTGCATTTCTATCAGCCACCATGTAAAATAAACTCTTTCCTGAACAGGCACTCCAGGCTAACTCCTGCACATCCAATAAGCAATGCCCTCTCTCTTCTAACTACAACACCAACCATTTGAACATGTACGTCCTTCTGACCACCACCAACACCCCTTCTGCCAAATTTACTCTTCTTTCCCAAGATATCTAGCTGCCCCGGCAACCTCAGTCTTGTACCTTCTTCTGACATCCCCCTCAAATCAGCTCTTTGGTTTCCCACTTTGGACAGCTGGGTACTCCCCCAAAGAAACTCCAGGAAGGAGGAATCCAGCCTCCTTCCCACCAATTTATTTTCTAGACAGGCAAACCTCCTACCCTCTTTCCCTGAACTCCTTCTCCCACCTTCCTTTGGCCATGGGACATGAACACTTCCAAACACATCTTTTATTCATCAGCCTGGGCCAACTTAACCTCGATCATTCTGTCAAATTACCCCTCCCCTCCTTTATCCCTGTATGCTGGAGAAGGCCAAGGGAAATGGAATTTTTCTCTGCCACCGAGGTTGTCCCATGGTTGTGCCCATTCCCGTGGCGTGGGGGGGGGCTGCCCCTCCCACCCAGCCTCATAAAGAGGCAGGATCTCAAGTACTCACCGGTCTGTCCTTTCCCCAGTGTTTTCTCCAGCCGGTAGGGCCCCACGTACTGAGCATGCTGCTGGGTCTGTTGTGGCTGGTAGGGGTGGACCCCACCTGCTTCTTTGCCACTGGACATGGCTTTTGTCTGTCACCTTCCAAGCAACAATAAGAGATGGGGGCCTTGGGGGGTAGGGTGGGGTGGGGAGAGGCAAGGCAAGGCCCCCGATATCGCCCTATAGGGACAATACCGGGGCCGGCATCCTGATGGGTTTAGGGGGAGGGGGATGCATCAGGGAGGGGGAGGGAGGAGGAAGAGGGATGAAGGATGCTACAGTCCGGGTACCAGCATCCTCCCGCTGGTCCAGCCACCCCCAACCAAGGATGCTGATGTTGATGCTGATACTGCTGGGGATGCAGGATGCTGGCGGAGAGCTTCCTCCGGTCTGGTCCTTCGCCTCCTCTCACTGCAATCTGAAGGGATCTCTCGAGCTCTCTCCTTACATCAGCATCCGGGCAACTGGGTGACAGACACAATCTGGGTTAACCCTTGGCGGAACAAAGGCAGCGCCTCCTCCCCAGGCAAGGGAAAGGGGTGGGGATTCGGGGGCGGGGTTGAGGGGAAGGGAGGGGGAAGGGGTCGTCAGGGAGGGGTGCAGCAGCTGGGTGGGAGGGGATAAATTAGGGTGCTTTGCATCTGAGAGGTTTTATGGGAAGTGGTGTTCCATTGGTGTGATTGTGTGTGCCCGGTGGTGTAGGAGATATTTTATGCATACAAGATGTAGGTGTGTGTGTGTAGGAGAGAGAGAGACAGAGAGAGGGAGATAGCAACTCTGCGGTTTTGTGGGAAAGGTATTAATGCAACTGTTAGAAAGGTTGTGGTTTTGGGAGAGGTATGAGTGTATGAATGATTTTTCATGTACATGCCTGTGTGATAGTGTTGACACAGGTGAGATCAAGGGTTGTCATGGTGTGTGCAAGAGATGGAAAGAATAACAGGACTCACAGAGCTTTTTCTGGGACAGTAAACGAATGCTATGTATGAGTTTGAACATGTACCTGTAAACAGATTTGCACAGCTGTTTGTGTTTTGCTTCTCAATTTCTGTCATTGAGTACCTGTCTGAACTGACATCTTCATCCTGCAATCACAGTGTGTTTGGGGATGCTTGACAGATAGGCTGAGTTAAGCATAATTATGAATTTGTTTCTGTAGTACTCAAACAGGGGTGCAGACCCCATCTTGGTGAGTGCTGCGATCACCTGGGAGGAGTGGGTATAATGTTGTAGACAGGAATAGGATCCTGAGGCAGGCAAAGGCTTGGGTCCTGGGATGCCCCAAAGAAAGGCAGGTACATAAATATTTTAAATACAATAAATAACCTGAGTTAGATGGGTTAGATTACTGTATTGCCTTGTGCGTTGGCCTGCCCTTGAAGACTGTTCTGAAACGTTGACTGGTTCAGCATCAGAAAACATAGGGTTTAAGCCAGGGGTGTCAAACTCATTTGTTATGAGGGCCAGATCTGACATAAATGAGACCTTGTTGGGTCAGGCCAGGTCAGGTCGGGCCAAGCCATGCAGGGCCGGGTCATGTGTGTACCTATTTAAGATTAGGTAGCAGAGATATAACATTTAAAAAGAACACAGACAAACACAAATATATATATTTTTAAAAACTTAAAACTTGTTTAAAATGTTAGCACTCCTGGCAAGGCAAACTATTTCCCCTTCCTCCCCAAGGGAGGAGCCTTAGCCAATGGAGAAAACAGAGGTTTTGCTCTGTAGCTCCTGTGCGATTCAGCAAGCCTTGCAAAGCAAGCTATGACGCAGAAGGAAGCAAGAGAGAGGGAGAAGGAAGAAGATGACAGCCAGTTGCTCTGCTCGGGGGCCTGATTTGGCCCCCAATCTGCATATTTGATACCCCTGTTTAAAGCACTTCTAACTGGAGTTGTTAAAGACATCTCAGTGGCTTTCAGGCTGTTCCCAAGCATAATTGAGGGATCTCATTTTGACATATAAAAACCAGATGGCTTCCTGAAGGGTCACCTTTTCCAATATGAATCTGTTAGTTCTAAAGATCCATCTCAAAGCTCGCTGTCACGTGGGTAGTCCAGACAAGCCCAATTTTGTCAGATCTCAGAAGCCAAGCAGGGTCGACTCTGGCAAGTACATGAATGGGAAATCTCCTTGGAATAGTGGGAGATGGGGGCAGGCTGTATTCAGGCACCTCCCCATAGGGGGTCAGTCACGAAAGGTCAACATGACATGCAGGTATGCAAGCGCACACACACACACTACAATTTTTTTTTTAAAAAAAATCCAGATGCCCCAGGCTTCAGAAATTAGATGGATGGTGCTGCAAGAGCAGGTCTTTTTAGTGTAGATGGTCTCCAACCATATATTTTTAAAGATTTCCCCTTAAATCAGAGGTACACACTCTAAATAAACAGCCACATTTTGCGATTACCATCAGCCAAGAGAGTCATCTTTCCCTCCCTGGCAGGATGCCTGCACCTCAGGGAAACTCATCGTTTACCTATTTCAAAATAGCTTAGCTGTTTCAAGGTGGGACTGGGAACAACTTGTCAACCACAAGCCCTAGTGGGTAAGGGCCTTGCCCTTTCCTGGAACGGGGGGGGCGGGGCAGGAGCTATTTTGGAGAACAGTACTCAGAACTACAGGTGGCACGCCAAAGAGCTGCATGCGGCTCCCAAAGCACTGAGTATCCCTGCCTTAATCCCATTTTGTTTGCCAGTACTTTTAACTGTTGATTTTTCTACTGCTTCTACCTCCTCCCCCCACCCCCCCCAACTGGTTATGAGAGACAGCACAGTCTAGTGGTTAGAGTGTCAGACTAGAATCTGGAAGATGCAACTTCAAATCCTCTCCTCTGCCTTGGAAACTTGCTGGGTGACCTCTGACAGGTTACTTTTCCTCTCTCTTCTGTTAAGCCTACCTCACAAGTTTGTTGTTATGAAGATCAAAGAGAGAAAGATGTTATAAACCTCTTTGGATCCCCATTGGGGAGAAAAAAGAGGTATGTATGTATAAATAAATAAAATGGTAGTTTGATTTGCTGTTTGCTTCCATTTTACTTTGCTTTTTGTTAAATTTCTAATGTTGCCTTTGATGTATTGTTTAATTGAGAATTTTATTTTTTATCGCAAGCTGCTTTGGATATTTTGTTTGGAAAAAAAATTATAAATCTTCAAAGAAAAAAACTACACAAGCAAGTGGTCATGTTGAATTCCTGGTTCACATTTGGTTTCAGAGGTGTAGCTGTTTGCTCCATTTGTCCCACCATCACATTTGGGGAATTTTTTATTTTGTTTTAATGGTTTTAGGCAGGTGCGGGGTTTTTTGAGCAGGAAAGCATAGGGACTTCTGGCTGGCTTGGCAGCAGGGGGTGTGGCCTAATATGCATATGAGTTCCTGCTGGGCTTTTTTGTAGAAAAAAGGTTTTAGGAATGTTTGAACTTTTAAAAAAAATGCAGCATTTTTATACTGCTTTTTGGCAGAAAAAAGGGGTGGGGACTCTTGATGTTGTTTTTAGATTAACAGTTTTAAAAAAAAAACCATTGAAACAATAACACCCTACAATGAATTCTAAAGCATCATAGAGCAACCTATCTATCATTAACAGCATAGTGCTGCCCAGCTCTAAAAGATTAAATTCCCATCTCAGCTGTTCAATGGAATAAAAGTAGATTCCAAAGTGCTGGGGCAGCCACTCAAAAGACTCTGCTCCTGGTGTATGCCAGTCTTGCATCTACTTGATATGACATTCAAAGTACATTCTCATTGGCAGATCTCAAAGAGTGAGAGGACTTACATGGAAACAGATGTTCTCTTAGGTACTCAATTGGAATCTGTAGGGCTTTGTCGATCCAACAGTACCTCATATTGTCTGGAAACATATAGGTACTCAATGCAGTTTTTGAAGCAGCAATGTGCTTCAAAATGTGCTTACTGCTACGTAATGTGCTCTCACCAGCAAAGGACAAACAGCAGTGTTTGCACAGTGCACTCGCTGGTCCTCCTGGACTATACAAAGATATACCCATATGGAGTCTATTGCAGTAGTCTAATATATGGTATGTCACTAAGGCATAGATGGCAATATCTTTACAGCAACAGAAGCAGATAAAAGGTTCTCCCGGTCACAGCCACCATCAGATGTTCTGGCCACAATCTTGAATCCAGGAGAATCCCTACGTGACAAACCTGATGCTTCAAGGAGTGAGATCACCCACCCACTAGACAGCAACAGTCTTGTGTACCATCCTCAAAAGCAGTGATTTTCAGCCCTTCTTTTGGGTCAGGAAACCTCCGTTCCAGGTTGTGATTGCTTGTAGGCCCTCACCTTCCTCTCCTTGCCCCCAATTTAAAAGTTTAAAAATAGTAATAAGTAATTTATTTAATAATTTAAAAATTCCAAGGCAAACAACCACCACAACTTGTGTACTGATGAGATGTTGTAAGGAAGAAAAAATATATGAGGTGGGACGCTGCAGAAATTCATGGAAGCCCAGGAAAGTGCTTGAAAAACCATCCTATGCTTTTCCAAGAGTCTTTCTCATATACTGTGGTTTTAACAGGAGGATTGTGAAGTTGTGGCTAAACCAGATAGCATTTCTCCAGCCACAGATGTTGTGGGGTAACAACCACACTGAGTAGTGAAATCACATGAGTTCATGGAAAAACAGTGTCCCCTCTTTAGAGGGAAAGCATTCCTCTTTAGAGGGAAAGCTGCAAGAATATCACAGATTGGCCAATGCCTGTCACTTCAACAGCCTGTGTCACTAGTCCCACTTCTCAGCTGTTTTGAAATGCTGGCCCCTGAAAACATGTTTGTGCTGATTCTTTAAAAAGAAGAAAAATCAGAGTGAGGTATGCTCACTCTCAGCAATGGTCAAGTGCACATCTCTTCCATTTTAAAAAAGTCCCAAGAATTTTCCACCTTATTAAGGTGCATTCTCTGTATGGTGTATGTTTTGAACACTCCCTCAATATTATAAAACTCGTATGTCAGGGAGAAGTGTTGCCATCAAACCTTATGTTCTCCTCTTACATGCTACGTTTCTGAAAGCAGGAATGGGTCTTTTTTTTTAAAAAAAATAAAATAAGAGCGGCAGTGGCCAATGTAAGAGCCATATAGAATAAACACTGCTTAATGTAAGAGCCACCACATAGAAGAAACATCAGATGTCTGAGAACTGGAAGACATGAACGTCAGAGGTTTGAGAACCACAAGTCAGGAAGGGAGGGAGGGAGGAAATAGATGGGGAGGATGAGGGAGAAGTGGAAAGAAAACAACTTTAACTTTCATTGCCTTCTCCAAGCCGTTGGCCAACAGGGTGGTGGGGGCTTCGAGAACCAAACACTACGTGTGAAAGAGCCACATGTGGTTCCCAAGCCGCAGTTTGGCCACCCCATGATAGAGGCTTTCTGACAAACAGCGATGTGGAGACAGGGTGTGGAGAAAGTTCTCTCTCTCCCTCTGCTGTGATACAAGATCTTGGGAGCCACCTAGTGAAACAGGTGGTGAATAATATGGGCAATTTGCTATCACAAAACGATTAGGCCAATTCGTGGGAGATAAAACTACCAATGGGCTATTAACTACGATGGCACCGCCAGGTTCAGGAGCAGCATCTCTCTGAATAACAGTGGGGGGAAGCAGTGGGAGGGGGCTGTTACCTTTTCCCTGCTTGTGAGCTTCCTGAAAGCGACTAGGATGGTGGAGCAGACCGCCTATTGCTGTGGTCTGTCGGGATCCTCCCAAAAGGGTGATCCTTCCACCTGCAACTCCCTCCGCGTGGTGCGGCCGGTCTGAGGCCACTTTCCCGCTTGCTTCTGCCACGTGGCCCTTCCCGCCTGGCAACAAAAGCGCCAGCGCCAGGGTGGTGGAGGAGGCGGTGGCGGCTGGGTGAGTTTCCCTGGCCCCTTTGCAACAACTTGCCTTCAGTCTTTTGCAGCCGGGATCAAAGCAGGTGAGGCCGGGGAAAGCTGCAGCCGGCGGAACGGGGAGGCGCGGCTGCTACGTGGAGGGGAAGGCGGCGCCGGCCCCTCAACTTCCCAGGGCCGCAGGGCAGAAAGCGACGCGAGCTGCGTCTCCTTCTCGCTTGCTCCTTCCCAGTTGTCGGGAATGAAATCTGAACCAAATCTAGGCCAATGTGTTGAAGGACGAAAAGACAGTGCCTCGGTGCGTTTTTCGGGGGGGGGGGGGGGCTTTTCTCACCTCTTTGTGCCGCAGAAGCCGAGGATTGGGTTGCCAGCCCTTGGAAGAAAGCAGCAGGCTCTTCACTCTTGCCTGGAGGCTCGGAGGATGGAGGCCTGAAGAAAAGTTCTGGAGACTCCTATTGGATCTTCCTACAAGTCCACTCCCAGCTGCTCTGGCTCAAGATACCATACCTGCCTCTGCCTCAGTATGGCTCGCTTATACCGCACCTTTCCACTCTGTGGTATACCCAATTCTCCCTTGTTTGCCCCACAACTGTCCTGCAGAGTAGACTAGGCTAAGAGAAAGTGGCAGACTCAGGATCACCCAGCCAGCTTTCTTAGTTGAGAGGAAGTCTGACCTTGGCACTGTCCTTGTCCAACTCCCAAACTACTTGTATCAATCAAGCTAGTAAAATTAATGCAGAGCAGAAAAAGTATCCCAAGAAAGTTAGCCATGCCACAGGAGATAGCATGGGTTTCACGTACGCACATGTTTGTATGCATGGTTAGATTAAAACGTCATTTCCCAATGTTCTTCATTAACTAACTGTTTATTTGAAATATTTATCTGCCTGCCATTCTCCTAAGCAAGCTGGGATATGAGGAGGTAGCAGTAAAATACAATAAGGCCATACAAACTCATGTAATTAAAATATTTAAACAAAACACTAAAATGACAGTAAAAGTATCTGTTGAAAGCAATGGGGTGCCCATATTCCCTAGGATCCACATGCAGACCACCTCCACCACCCTGAGCCTGCTTCAGCAGGGAGGGCGGGATATAAATCAAATAAACTCCACTCAAATGCTCCGTGGAATAGTTCTCTTTGGGCAGATAGCTGTCTCGCCTCAGATTCCAGGGCACCAGTTAGGCCTGCACGGGGCTGTTTCCCACTTAAGATACCACACCTGATTATAGCGACCAAAACCTGTGCTTTCTCTGCCATGGCTGGTGGAGGGGGCTCTATGACAAGGTGGGGTGGCGTTTATTCATTGGAGTTTTCAAGAAGTACTTATTCATTGGAGTTTTAAATGGGGTGTATGCTGGCTCAACCTTGATCTGCATGATCCAGGCTAGCCCAATCTCATCAAATCTCGGAAGCTAAGCAGAGCTTAGCTTTGTACCTGGATGGGTGATCTCCAAGGAACACCAGGGTCGTGATACAGAGGCAGGTAATCTCTTGAATGTCTCTTGCCTTGAAAACCCTATAGAGTCACCATAAGCCAGCTGTGACTTGATGGTATTTTCCAGCACCACCTGGCTAGCTCTTGGAAACTATTTATTACTTCAATTTATATCCCGCCCTCTCTGCAAGCGGACTCAGGGCGGCTTACAACATCATAAAATACAATCAATCCAATAAAACATATAAAACCATAATTTACTTATATCCGTTTTAAAACCATTCTATGGCGCTGTTTCAGTACAGTATAGGCGGTACTGAATTCTCGACTGTGATCGCCAGCATTCTATAAGATGTCCGGTGGCAGCCCTTTTTCAGTCAAACAGCAAAAGCCTGTTTAAACAGTTCAGTCTCACAGGCCCTGCGGAACGCAGACAAATCCCGCAGGGCCCTTATGGCTTCTGGAAGGGTGTTCCAAAGTTCTGGTGCTGCCACCAAAAAAGCCCTGGATCTCGTCACACATAGCCTGGCTTCTTTTGGGCCAGGGGCAGACAACAGATTTTTTTGTCCCTGATCGCAGTGCTCTCTGGGGGATATATGGGGAAAGGCGGTCCCGTAGATAGACAGGTCCCTGACCATAAAGGGCTTTGAAGGTTAATACCAACACCTTGAAGCGAACTCGGAACACAACAGGCAACCAGTGCAGCTCCCTCAGCACTGGCTGAATGTGCTCCCATCGCGGCAGCCCCATTAACAGCCGTGCCGCAGCATTCTGCACTAGTTGTAGTCTCCGGGTTAGCATCAAGGGTAGCCCCATGTAGAGAGCATTACAGTGATCTATTCTTGAAGTGACCGTAGCATGGATTACCGTCGCTAAGTCGTTGCGCCCAGGTAAGGGGCCAGCTGCCGTGCCTGCCGAAGATGAAAAAAGGCAGATCTAACAGTGGCTGCTACCTGGGCCTCCATTGTAAGGGAGGACTCAAGAAGCACGCCTAAGCTCTTGACCTTAAGTGGGGCCTGCCCCGAGAGAGCCAGTTTGGTGTAGTGGTTAAATGTGTGGACTCTTTATCTGTGAGAACCGGGTTTGATTCCCCATTCCTCCACTTGCACCTGCTGGAATGGCCTTGGGTTAGCCCTTGAGGTTGCCCTTGAAAGGAAAGCTGCTGTGAGAGCCCTCTCAGCCCCACCCACCTCACAGGGTGTCTGTTGTGGGGGAGGAAGGTAAAGGAGATTGTAAGCCTCTCTGATTCAGAGAGAAGGGCAGGGTATAAATCTACAATTCTTCTCTTCTGGTTAGTACTTAGATGGAAGAATACCAAGGAAGTCCTGGATCATGATGCAGAGGCAGGTAATGGCAAACCACCTTGCCTTGAAAACCCTACAAGGTCGCTGTAAGTCAGCTACAACTTGACAACATTTTTTTATACACAGGCTGTTGGTGCATTTGGAGTTTTATTGTATGCATCAAATTTAGGTTTGTAAGCCATAGAGAAATACAGGGTATAAAGATTTAATGAAATAACTATAGAACACTCTATGGTACGCACACAACTTTTCCAGAAGGCTAGTCTGCAGGCTTAGCAATTAAGCAAAAAAGAGCAGTAAGAAACAATATATAGAAGCTAGAAATTCAGAAAAAGCAAAAGCACTGGTGGAAGAAAATTATTTTAAAGGGGGAAAGTACCTAAAAATTCAGTGATAATGTCCTCACAGAATTACAAACAGGCCCAGCTAAAGCTATCTTGTTTCTCTAACAGATTTAGTGGGATGCAATTTATCTCCACTTCATGAAAAGTTTCAAACACCCCTCCACACATTGGTGGTGGAAATTCCCATCAAGTCACAGCTGGCTTATGTTGAGTGGCGGCCCTGTAGGATTTTCAAGGCAAGAGATGTTCAGAAGTGGTTAACCATTACCCATCTCTGTATCATAACCCTGGTATTCCTTAGAGGGCTCTCTCCAAATACTAGTCAGGGCCGATCCTACTTAGCTTCCAAAATCTGATGAGATAGCCCAGGATAGCCTGGGCTATCCAGGTCAGGGTGTCCACATATTAAGCTCCTATCAGGGCTTTTTTTGAGCAGGAATGCACAGGAACAGTTTAGTCTGGCTTGATGTCAGGGGGTGTGACCTGATATGTAAGCCGCCCTGAGCCCGCTTTGGTGGGGTAGGGCGGGATATAAATCGAACAAATAAATAAATAAATATAAATTAGTTCCTGCTGGCCTCGGCTCTATCAAAGGAGGAAGATGTTTTCCCCCAGACCTGTTGGCAACCCTATTACCCACTGCAAGGTGATTGTACATTGAATGTTTGTTTTACTGTGCATACACCCTACTAAACTCATTGATGTCAATAGATTCAGAAGGGTGTAACTCTGTTTAGGTTTGTTGTTAGATTATAATCTTAACCATGAACCATTTAAATTGTTTTTTGAAGAAGAAAAAAGGGATGAAAAATAATGATCCTTTGAATATTCAGTTTGGGATCCCCAGCCTATTTTTGGAATTCTGGCATTGGGAGGTGGTTGCAGCCCTAAAATGGCCACCGCAGGAGGTAGAGTCAATCCAAAATGTAAGGGAATGGGGTTTTGCATAGCTCTGATAGTAACTCTTCAATATTCCGAGTAGAAGCTGTTTACCAGGACGCTTTTTAAAAATGAATGTACTGTTTTAAAATGTTTTCTTGCATACACACAGAGTTTACCTTCCGCTACTCAGTGAAGATCCGTATGCTGTGGTGGCAGCTGCTCCCAATGCAACATTTTTACAAATCTCCTCAGCCAATGAGAAGCCCTCCTGGGCAAAGTCACATTCTAAAAACACTGGGTGGGTACAAAAAAGGTGCTGGTAGGCACCACAGCTGGGAACCTCTGTTTTAGCTGTATGTAGTCTTACACTCTGCTGGTATTCTTCGTGGGCT
This sequence comes from Heteronotia binoei, assembly GCF_032191835.1. Classification (NCBI taxonomy): domain Eukaryota; kingdom Metazoa; phylum Chordata; class Lepidosauria; order Squamata; family Gekkonidae; genus Heteronotia; species Heteronotia binoei. Next base: position 26,812,973 of record NC_083237.1, read on the forward strand.
AGTAACTGTTCTGCACTGGACTTATGAAATAATAGGCATGTCAATAAATTCAAAACTGAATCCCCTGGGTCCTCAGGGCTGTTGTAAACTAGTAGTGACACCTTTTCCTTATTTTGTTAAAATATTATGAACTTTTTTCTGTCAAAGCAAATATTTATTCTGCAGGCAACACAATGCTCTAAAATACAGCAGAAAAACAAGACTAGCTTAACTATCTAACACACCAAGACTTGTGTTAGAGGGCATAAATCTTAAGTCCAAGAGTCAAAGGCCACAGCTTAAGCATTCTCTAGGTTGCTGTCTGTTGCAATATCATAGTCCAGGCCCTTCAGTCCATAAGAATCCAAGATAGGAAGTCTACTTTTCCAGGTTCTTAGCTCAATTAGTTTTTTGAGACAAGTGCTACCTGACACACAGTCTTGCTGGAACCCATTACTCCATTATGCCTGACCTTCTCCCTCCCATCCCGTGGGCCACAGGTTCTCATGAGAAGCTAATTGCCGCTTTTCGGGCTCTGGCCTTGAAGATGATAAGGGCTGTGTAGATCAAGAGATCAATTAGTAACACCTTTAGGATGGAACAAGCCTATCACCATTCTCATTAAGCCTTGTGGAGGGTGGCCCAGGGATGCTTTGCCTCACAGGGCACTATTCTATTTCTGCTGTGGCTTGTGTACACATCCCATAATACTGTTGTCTGTTCATGAACTTTCATGACTGTCCCTTTGGTGACTGCTGGAGAACATACTGTCTTATCTAGTACTACAGATAGCTAATGAAAATACATTTCTGTACTACCCAGAAGTTTCCTAGCAAGGAGCTGCAGACTCGAATAGAGACTGGCTCTGCTGTTCCAATTCCACCAGGATGCAGGATTGGGATCTTCCCACTGAGTGAGGAGAATCAAGAGACTTCTGCACTGGTGGAAGTAATTATTTGGTATGATGATGGGAACTCTTTCTACCCTAGTTTGTGAGCCTTTGGATCAGTCCTTTTGGAACTCCACTCTTCACCCATCTACAAGATCTCCAAACTCATATTTTTATTCTGTTCCATGGGCACCTCTGGCAGTTTCAAAAATGAAGATAGCACTGTGTGTCTCTGTGTGGGGGAATCCAATGTGCATGTAACTTTAAAAATAAAAGGGTACAGGAATGGACTTCACCAATCCTGTCCAAAAATTCAAAAGTGAACAAACATTTGAAAATGGTCAGTGGAGGCTATAACCTGGAATGAAATGTGGAGGAAGAAGTGTAGTTGGGGATCACAGCTGGCATTCTTGGGGGTGGGTGGGCATGGAGGTGATGGCAAAGGCAGGGATTCTGGTGGTGTTCTCCACTAGAATGGGGAATGCCTCAATTTTGACAGACACCACAGATGTGCTGTAAAGTGCAGCCAGGTTGAAATGCAGTGGCAAGCTAGACTTCCTGCAGGACTGTCCATTGATTCAAAAATCTGGTTCAAACACATTATGGAAACAGTATGGATGGCAACAGAAAACGCTGTTCAAATGACTTGAAACCATCACCACCAATTAACATTGAGCCCCGGCCTATACATGCAGCAGAAAGAGGTAGAAAACTGAGGTCAGGCTGTCAACCTCCAGGTCGGGCCTAGAGAGCTCCCGAAAATACAGCTGCTCTCCAGATAACAGTTCCCTGCACGAAATGGCTACCTGGAGGGTGGGCTGTAGAACATTATACCCTGCTGAGGTCCCTTCCACACTACAGTCTAGACATTTCCCAACTTACAGTTGGTTACCCCCGGGATGTATTTGAACTGTATGTGGGAAAAGTCAAAACCGAAAACTTCCTCTTTTAAAAAAAAGGGCACTTCAGGGAGAAGGGTTCTTCAGGGGCGTTGCCAGTTTTCCCCCTGCAGCGAATGAGACGGGGGGGGGGGGCGCTTCTAGGAATGCATCCTGCGGGCGCAGCATCCGGTTCCCCACCTCAGCCGTCTACAGCCACCTTCTGCAGCACTGTCCGGAGCAGGCCTCGCGTGGACAGGCCGGGCAGAACGCGACCGAAGCGCCGGTTTGTTGGGCGGCGCTTCGCACCCTGCGCACGAACGTTCTCAAGCTTCGCTTCTAGAATCCGAATCTGTTTCCTGTGGCGCTGCGCTTGCCGGAGCTCGCCTCTAGGCGCCTCCCGCTCTGCTCCGCTCCGCTCCAGACATTCTCCTCCTTTTCCTTTCCACGTGGTTGCAGATGGCCGCGTCCACAGCCAGCCGGGAAGAGGCTTGCGCGCTGTAGGGGTGAGTGGGGTGGCGCTCTCGGTGCGTGGAGGAGCCCAGATGGAAGGGTGGGAGAAAGGGGGGAAACCTGGCCAGGGAGGCAGGAGACGGCGAGGGCAGTTCCTCGGAGGCTGATTGGAAGCGGAGAGGGAATACCCCAGGGGAGGGGAGAAACTTCGAGAGAGCCGGGGTGGCAAAACAACAACCTGCTAGTGTGGTCTGGAGGGAGGAAGCGGTGGCGGAAGACAAGCGGAGGACCCGTTTCAGAGCTAGCCGCCGAAGTGGCTCCTTTAATAGCAGGTGGGGCCGCCCGCAAGACTTATCCGGGGCTGCTTGTTTTCAGTCGTGCCTGTCTGTCGACCTGTTTGGATCCTGCCCTTTTTTTTTTAAAAAAAAAAGCGGTGATGGGAGCAGGGTCGGATTTAAGCACTGATCTGGCAGCCCACGGGCAAGAATCCCTTATCCAGTGGGGCTAAAGGAGCTGGTCGGCTTGTCGAAATCAGGCTCATATGTAGATAGGAGTGCTGCCAACCTCCGGGTACCATCTGGAGATCTCGCGCTAAGTACTATTGATCTCCCGTCCAGACCACTAAGAGCAGTTCCGCTGGATTAAATGGTTGCTTTGGAAGGGAGGACTTGGTGGAATTAAACTCTGATGAAGTCCCTTCCTTTCTTCCCTGGGCTCCACCCTTCTCAAACCTCCAGGTATTTCCCAACCCAGAGCTGGCAACCCTGTACACAGGTAATGTTTGCATATGGTGAGGGGAATGATATGGCTCTTAAAATGGCAGATTAGGAGTTTAGAGACCCAGGTTCAAAACGCCGCCCCCGGGTGGCTGGCCAATCGCATTCTTTCCAGCAAATTTACCCCGAAGGTTAATTGTGTGAAGATAAAATGGAAAATGAGAGAATAATGCTGTTAAGTTGCACTGGGAGAAAAGCAGGATATACATATCTAAAGCAGGAGTCAAGTTGCACCTTTAAGACCAACCAATTTTTATTTAGAATGTAAGCTTTCGTGTGCTCTTAAGCACACTTCAGTCGAGGAATCCTGCACAGTGAGCATAGCCATACATAGCTGAGCAGAGCCATATATAGCTGGTAGGTAGTGGCCCAGAATGCAACATGGTACAGATTTAAGAACCAATGACAGTGAAGTAAAATTATCTGGTAGGCAGTGGTTTGGAATGTAAAATGGTACAATGGCAGAATAGTAAAATTAACAAATTGCGCAAACCTTTGATCCGAGTAGCATGAGCATGCGAAAGCAACAAAACTGCTTCAGACCAACATGGCTGCCTCCTTGGATCTATATACATATCTAAAGAAATAGAGGCGAGAGAGCTGTAGCCCACGCTGGTATTGCTCTGCTGTGCTGCTATTGTGCTCATAGGAGCCGCAGTGAAAGGAAATGCTGGGTGAGTCACTACCAGCATCATGCTTTATACTGGGCCAAGGCAGGGAGGCAAGAAATGGCTTGGCTTACTTGAGGTGATTGTGACAGGGGAAAAGATCTCTAAAGCCTCTGGTGAGGCCCTCAGCTGAACACAGAGTGAAGACTGCACATTTATACCCCGCCCTTCTCTTTGAATCAGAGACTCAAAGCGGCTTACAATCTCCTATATCTTCTTCCCCCACAACAGACACCCTGTGAGGTGGGTGGGGCTGAGAGGGCTCTCACAGCAGCTGCCCTTTCAAAAACAACTCTTGTGAGAGCTATGGCTGACACAAGGCCATTCCAGCAGGTGCAAGTGGAAGAGTGGGGAATCAAACCCGGTTCTCCCAGAGAAGAGTCCACACACTTAACCACTACCCAAAGTAGCCACAAGAGAGGGCTTTGGTAGGCGTGGACAATTGGCAGGCGGCAGGAGAGAGGCTGCCTGAATTCATGCTTCTCTTGAATGGTGAAAACTTAAGAACGCAAGCCTTTAAATCTTCTTGGTAGCAGTGTACAGAATCTTGTGTATGGAGCCAGGTCACCTTGGTTCTCTGGTGGATAGGTTCATTTGGGGGAGATTTTCAGGCCTCTCTGTGTTTTCCTCAAGAGTTGGGAGTCGTCTTCTGGCAGAAACCGTAGACCCCAGCCATGGCTGAAGGGGGCACTGGTGGGAACCAGCCTCCGCGAGAGCATCCCCACAACCTTCAAGGCTTGCTGCAGATGGCGGTCATGGCAGGGAATGCTGAGCCTGCCCCACTGGAGCCCATGTCTGATGAGGTACACAGCTCTGCTCAAGGGGTGGGGAGGGGAGCGAGATCAAATGATGATGTCTGGGTCATGTGTGTCCATATGTGAAGATCTGCATCTGAGACTCCTGTTTACTTGCAGTCAGGTAGATGGGGGCATCAGTTAGGTAAAGCTAAAATTTGGGCACTGGCTGTGGCTTGGTTGTAGAACAAATCTACAATGCTTTTCCTGCATTCACAAAGTTCCTTGCAAGTGGAAAGCGAGTCCTGCAGTGTGAATGTTGCTGATAGTCTCAGATTTTTGCAGCTCTTTGAGAATAAAGATATGTTTCTTCTGTTCTCCAGAGCTGCACAAGTGAGCAACAAGAACTGCGTTTTTGGTTACTATCAGTGTTGCTGATGTGTGCCTCAGTGTCTGAGGCATTCACAAAATCCATCTGGGATTGTTACCGTTCCTTTTCAAATGTTCACCAGATTTTTGGCCTTTTGGGGTACATGCATGTAAATATGTGTAGTGCCTCTTGATCTATCAGAGCCTCATAAGCTTTAGTATGTGTAACACAGCAAAGATCTGTGTTGCTTCAGGTGCACCTTTCTGTCTGCAGCAAATCAGCTTGCCCCAAAGGGTACACAAACCAGTCAGGATTGTTAAATGGTTAAGGGGTGGGGGTGGAGCAGCAGTTTAGATTTCTTCTGTGCCTTGAACAGATGTATATGTAAAAGTCAACAGGCAAAGCTTCCAAGGGCCTTAATGTAAATGTTAAAAAAGCAAGCAAACGCTACCTTTGTGTTTGTACTTCCTGAACACCACTACTTACAACCTGATGACATGTGGGTAAGCATTCTTACTAGCTAGTTTCAGGTGATAGATTGAGGTGGGTAGCCGTGTTTGCCTGTAGCAGTAGAAAAGGGTAGGAGTCCAGTAGTACCTTAAAGACTAGCAGCAATTGTACTCCAGTGTGAGTCATTGCAATGACTCCCAGAAGTTAATAGCCTGTCACAAATGTTGTTAGTCTTCTAGGCTTTTTTTTGGTAGAAAAAAAACCAGCAGGAACTAATTTGCATATTAGGCCACACCCCATGACACCAACCCAACCAGAACTGCGTTCCTGCTCAAAAAAGGCCCTGTTAGTCTTTAAGGTGCTAATTTCAGGCGGGCAAGCATACGAGGCTGCAGTAGAAGAGCCAACACCTTAGATACCAAAAAGGAGGGAGCATTGACTCTTGAAAACTTATACCATGGAAAATTTCATTTCTCTGGACTCACATCTTGCTCTTACCCACTGATGCCTGCGTGGCAAACTACAGGAACAAAGCCTGTAACAAATGCTGGTGACTGTAGCTGAATTCGGAGTGGCTGTGGAACTTGAGGGTCAGTCAAACTTAACTCGTGCAAGGGTAGAGGATTTTGGGGAGCAGGACTCCTGGGTTTAGGTCAGGACTTTGGTAAAAAAATGACAGGGGATGGCCGTATGCATGGGTATTTCTGGAAGGAATATAGGCTCTTGGCAGGAAGAGGAGGGTCTTGTGTGTGAGGGTTTTTTGACTTGGTTTTTTCCCTCCCTCTTGCCATTGGTTGATTCCCCAGGGGAGGCAGTGGCTTCAGGAAGCGATGGTGGAGGCATTCCGGGGCCAGGTGGATGAGGTAGAACAGATGAAGGAGTGTTTGCGGGTGTTGGAGGCAGTGACACCTGGAACAGGGAGCCAGGAGAGTTTGGAGGAAGCCCATTCGGACCGGGTGAACAGAGAAGAAGCACTGGATCTTCTGGCAGAGTTGTGTGAAAACCTGGATAATGCTGCAGGTAGGGAGATTTTCTCATTTTTGTCTGTGCATGTGCATACACAGGAGAGTGTGCGAAGAGCATGATGGGTAGCCGAGGCTTGAAAGGTTACCAAGCAGAGGGTCAGCGGAGATGGAGAAACTGGAAAGTGGATTGAAAATGCATCTTGCATGAAGAATTCAAAGAAGTGGAGAGCTTTTAAAGTCTATCTGGGGTAGGACAAAATAGCCTTTGTAAAGTGGAAAGATTTTTTTTTCAAACACTTTAAATGTTAGTGTCTTCCAGATTAGCCTAGGCCAGTGGTGGCCAAACTGTGGCTCAGGAGCCACATGTGGCTTTTTCACACATATTGTGTGGTTCTCAAAGTCCCTACCACCACCCAGTTGGCTGGCTTGGAGAAGACATTTCTCTCTTTAAATCACTTCTCCAAACCAAGAGAATGCAGTTACAGTTTCCTTCCTTCATCTGATGTTTGTGTCTTGTGACTCTCAGACATCTGACGTTTATTCCATGTGGCTCTTACATTAGGCTATGTTGAGCTTTGTATTTGAGAACTTCAGCAGACTTTTAATTTACAAGTGCAACACACACAGGTTTTGTGGCCTCTTTAAGACTGTTGTGGCATACTTTTTGAGGTAGAGAGCTGACCTCATAAAGTTCATGAAGTGTGATTCTCTGTTGGCAGAATGATTAGCTTTCACAGATGTATTGCAAACACTATGGCTGCTTTCAGACATTGCTACAAACTCTAATTATAGAGAGGTTGGAGTCCAGTAGCATCTTTAAGATAAACAATGTTTAATTCTGGGTATAAGCTTTCATGTGCAAGCACAGTTCTTTTGTGTGCATACACATGAACGCTTACACCCAGAATTAAAGTTTGTTGGTCTTAAAGGTGCCACTGGACTCAAACTTTGTTTTGTTGCTTCAGAGCAACACAGCTACCCACCTGAATCTCTAAACAGGTTTATTCGCGTCATTCCTAGCTGTGGCTTGTTCTCTGGGCAGGTGCACTTTCCTTCCTGCCCCACACACATGGCTTGACTGAACCCTTCCTGTTTTAACAAAGCTCCAGTTTGTTGTGATGCTGAATTCAGGGACCTGGACAAATTGGAGAACTGCCTTGGATCAAATGGGCAACCAAGGCAATGGTGCGCCTATCCAATGAAGAAAAGCTAAAGAGGCTGGCATGTCTCAGTTTAAAAAAAAAAAAGACAACCAAGGGGAGACAGGATGGAGGCTTATAATATTATGTAAAGGTGGGGAAAGTGTGTAGTAAGAACTTTTTCTCCCTGTCCCATAATAAAAGAACTTGGGGCTCACAGTGATGTTGATGGGCAGTAGGTTCAGGATAGACAAAAGGAAGTCAGTGAATCATTGGATTGTGCAGTTCACTAGCAGAGAAGGTAGTGATGGCCAATACAGACAGCTTTCATGGAGTGCAAGTCAATCAACAGCTAGTAGATAGGGTGACTAAAGAGAACCTCCTTTCCTAAGCTGACTAAAAAGAGCCTTCTTATCCAGTGGCAGCAAGCCCCTGAAGGCCAGTGCAAAGAAGCAGCATCAGGGAAAGTCTTGACTTCTAAGCCCTTTTTGGGTTGGCTAGTGTGAAACAGGATGCTAGACTAGATGGACCACAGTTCTGATTCTTCTGATGTTCTAATCGAGAGGCTCAGTCTGTAACATTTCTGTGCAAAGCAACTGCAGCCAAGATTAACTATTCACAGAAGCAGAAATGGGTGACTTCCTTTAATTGGCTATTTGGAGTTCATGAGGCCTTCTGGGGTGAAGACACCCTGCCTCTTTGGGGAGAAGAACATGGATTAAGAATGCTTGAGTATAATTTATATAGTGACAGCCATGTGTGCAGAGTTTTGCACAGTGATGGAAGTGAAACAGACAAGTTCTCGATACATTTACAATTCACAATTCTGATCCCACTACGTCCAGCAAAGACCCTGAACATCAGCAAAAGCCATCCACCCAAATCTGATCAGGTGTGTTTCAGTGCCACCTGATAACATTGCACTTGACTTGGGAAGTTCCTGACACTGAGAGGATGCATGTGCACGCGTGAGGGGAAGGGAGAGGAACTCTCATGACCGTATGTTTGGTGAGTTGCTCCTGTGGGCTATGGTGAAATAATTCAGAGGATCAACACCTCACCTTGCACTGTATTCTGCAAATAATACTGATCCAGCCATATGTGTGAGTCTCCCCTTCAAACTCTTCCACCTTTTTATTCTCATCTAGATTTCTGTAAACTGGAGGGCATGCGGCTTCTGGCCCACCGCTATTTGGAGCATGAGGAGGAGGAGCTGCGCTGGCGAGCTGCCCACCTGGTGGGCACCTGTGCCCAAAATGTGCCCAAGGTGCAGGAGCAAGCTTTGGCACTGGGCTGCATGAGGAAGCTCTTGCGGTTACTGGACCATGATCCCAGCGAAGCCGTCCGGATCAAAGCACTCTTTGCTATCTCCTGTGAGTCTGGGAACAGCTCCCCTACTCTCCCCCTTCTGTTTGGAGGGAGGGAGGTTGAGCGAGAACACATTAGTGACACATGGATTTTGACTCTTTTAGCATCTGCATTGATCTTTCTAACTGTGCAGCTGCTCTGAGACTGTTGAACTCAATAGGATTTTTGTTACAAACAGTATCTAAATGTTTATACCCTGCTTTTCTCCCCAGTGGGAACCCAAAGGAGCTTTGCAGTAGTGTTCTCCATTCCTCCATTTTAACTTTGCAACAACAACCCTCTGAGGCAGTCTAAGTTGAGAGTGTGTGAGGGGTCTGTGATCACCCAGTGAGCTTCCGTGGCAGAGAGGTGAATCGGCCCAGCTGTCCCAGATGCATTGGTGGGCATAATTTTAGGGGGGAAACAACAACTGTCACCCATTCATCTTTTCCATTGGTTCATGCTGAAGTTTTGTGGATTTGCAAAAAGCTTGACTTCTTACAATTTCCTCCCATTTAGTTTTTTTGAGCCCTGACCTGAATGGCCCAGGCTAGCCCAATCTTGTCAGATCTCAGAAGCTGAGATGGGCCGGTCCTAGTTAGTATTTGGAAGGGAGACCACCAAGGAAACCTAGGGTCGCTATACAGAGGCAGGCAATGGCAAGCCACCTATGAATCTCTCTTGCCGGCACTTTCCAGTACCACCTTGCTAGCCCAGATCTTGGAAGTTAAGCAGGGTTGGCTCTGGATAGTATTTGGATGGGAGGCTACCAGGGAGGTGCAGGGTCATGACATAGAGGCAGGCAATGGCAAACCATCTCTGAACATTTCTTGTATTGGAAACCCCCATTAGGGGTCACCAGAAATCAGCTGCGACTTGATAGCCAAAAAAAAAAAAGCCCTTTTGGCCCATGGATGGGCTGTTGATGGATGGGAAGCTGTTGATCCTGTTGTGATCCTGTGCATAACACAAATCATGAGTCTGTTATCCCCGGTTATTCACTTCTTGGCCCAATTAGAAGCTGTGTCCATCTGGGGGTTTTGTGAAGCACATTTAGCACATTCAGTGTCAAAGATTACCCCCCTGAGTCTGTGGCTGAAGTGAGACATGAATGTAAATGGCATTTGTTTGCTGATCCATTCCCTGTGCTAAGAGCAGCAGACTCTAATCTGGAGAACCAGGTTTTATTTCTTCCCCTCCTCCATAGGAAGCCTGCTGGGTGACAGTGGGCGAGTCCCAGTTCTCTTAGAACTCTCTCAGCCCCACCTACCTTAGAAGGTGCCTGTTATGGGGAGAGGAAGGGAAGGAAGGTGATTGATTGTAAGTCACTTTGAGACTCCTTGGGGTATAAAAACCAACTCTTCTTCTGTGCTGCCAGGCCTGGTGAGAGCCCAGGAAGCGGGTTTGCTGCAGTTCCTGCGCCTGGATGGCTTCTCAGTTCTCATGAGGGCCATGCAGAGCAACGTGCAGAAGCTGAAAGTGAAATCAGCCTTCCTGCTGCAGAACCTTCTTATCGATCACCCGGAACAGAAAGGTGAGAAGGGGGCAGGGGGCTTGGTGCCTCTAGCAGTCCCTTCCTTGAAACTGAGGGGGACCCACACTGCCTCTCTGATGAATCTGGGGACCTGCCTGGTTCTGAGGAACAAGCCCTTCCCCTCAGTTCCAAGATGTTCTTAAGGCACTGAACTTGGGTTCTCTTGTCTGACATTCTGATATGTAGAAGCTAACAGTTCTTGGTGTGTGTGGGGGGGGAGTCTTTCCCCTTGAAAATGTATGTTTGGTTTGTGGGGTGAGCTATGTAGCTCTTAAGAGTTCTTTCTCGCTAGAAGAAGCTGTTGCAAACCACCTTGATTGAATATGGTGGAAAACAAATGGCATAGTTTAAGAAGCATCCATGCAGTGAAAGGGAGCTGTTCGCAGCTCTGTTACTAAGTGCCGGGTTATACTGTCTGTCTCTTTCCCCCTTCCCCAGAAACACTCTGTTCGATGGGGATGGTCCAGCAGCTGGTGGCCCTGATCCGGACTGAACACAGCACTTTCCATGAACACGTCTTGGGAGCCTTGTGCAGGTATCAAGGGGAGCGGGAGGCAGCCCCTGTAGGCACTTTGGATGGAAAGTGGAGGATTGCTTGCATAAAGTGGGAACCTAAAAGAACTGGATCAGGCCAGTGTCCACCTTATCCAGCATACTGTCTCACATAGAGGCCAAGGCCCTTCTCCGCTGCTGCCTCCCAGCCCTGGGATTCCAAGCTTTGTTGTTTCTGAAAATGAAAGTTCTCTTGGATCACCTTGGCTAGTAGCCTGTGATGGACCTCTGTTCCCTGAATCTAATTCTTTACATGAACTTTGGATTGGCATTCTTAGGAACTGGGCAGTAGGCTGGAGGCAGGATCAGATTTCTAGCAGTAGACAAAGAGATGCAGAGAGTGATTTGCAGTCAGTCTGTATCTCTGGTGAGGCAAAGCAGGTTCTTCATTTGAAATACTAGAACTTGGCCACACCCTGTGCAGTCGATGGGCAGTAGATGCAGGGAAGTACATCACCATGCAGCACACCTGCAAAAGTCAGTGATGAAGGAGGCAAAGAGGGAAATAACATTGGCTGGTGGAGGTAGAACTTTCTGCCCTGTGTCTAATCTCCCTTTCCTCTCTGTGGCCCTCAACTTCAGCCTGGTGACAGATTTCCCTCAGGGGGTTCGAGAGTGTCAACAGCCAGAACTGGCCCTTGAGGAGCTGTTAAAGGAGCGGTGCCAGCTACTGAAGGAGCAGGAAGCGTTCCAGGTAGGCCATAAATGGGCTCTCTCTGAAGCCTTTCCTCTTTCTGGGAAGGGGGCTGTATGTCTTCTGGGACAACCACTGAGTTTTAAGAGCAGGCAACCCCAAATTCTGTCACTCTAATAAACAATTTTAGGTTTTCATCTAATCTGGTACATGTTAAACAACACAGGATATTTTAAATCTACCTTTTAGGGAATTCCAGGGCTTGGCTGTTGCCCAACTGATTGTGAGTAGCCAAAGTCTTGAGCTCTTCACTGCTCTAGAGCCCCAAAACTGTATTGGCTGCCAAGAATGAGAAGTCTTTGGCTTTTGAAAGTCCCTCCCCTAAAGGGGAGCCCGTTGCACACACTCAGTCATGGGGGAGGAGCTTCTTGTGGATGAAGGTCCGGCCTTGTGTAAAGGGCTTTTTGTTCTCTCAGCCGTGTCTGTAAGTGCTTCCAGTGCTCCCATTGAAATGATGGCAGTTTATGTTTCTAGCACAAGGTTCTTGGGGTTTAATTTCAACATAGAAGTGGCAGAGATAGGAGCAATGTCAGCTTCTGTCCTAGGGTGGCCATAATATCTGCAGGCCAGCCAGGGACACCTTGAGGGGGGAATGAATGTGTGTGAGCGCACACGAAGTGCGCGCCGCCGGAAACAGGAAGTGACGTCACTTCCGGTGACGGCATGCCACCGCCGGAAACAGGAAATGACATCACTTCATGTGACATCGTTTCCCCCGCGCCACCTGCCGGAAGCAGGAAGTGACATCACTTCCTGTGACATCATTTTCCCCAAATGCCACTGCCGGAAACAGGAAGTAAAATGAGTACCCAGCATGCTGGGGGGAAAGTGTAGATGACCGGGGAAGGCAATGACAAACCACCACCTAAAAAGGTCTGCCATGAAAACGTGAAAGCAGCGTCACCCCAGAGTCAAAAATGACTGGTGCTTGCACAGGGGACCTTTCCTTTCCATTGGTAATAAGGGCTAGGAGCACCTTCATTGGAGGCTCATAGAATAAGACCCCCTGGTCCAATCTTTTTGAAACTTGAAGAGTGTTTTGAGGAGAGGCACCAGATGGTATGCTGAAAATGTGGTGCCTCTACCTCAAAAAACAGCCCCCCAGAGCCCCAGACACCCGAGAATTCTCCATTATACCCTATATCAATTCTCCATTACACCCTATGGGAATCAGTCTCCATAGGGAATCATGGAGAGCCCAGCAGACATTTCCCTCTTCCCCTCTGCTTTCTGATGACCCTGAAGTGGGGGGAGGGCCTCCAAACTGGGGGATCCCTTGCCCCCAACCTGGGGATTGGCAACCCTATCCCCTCAGGCTGCTTTCACGGCCAGCGGCTGGCCAATCTCGACTCTCGTCTGGCTTTCCTCCCTGCCGCGCTCCCCCCACAGGCGCTCCTCCGATCCTGGGGAAAGAGCAAAAGCAGCCCTCCCTCCCAGCAGAGAGACCTGCTTTGCAATCCATAGGGTGCTCCCAGATTCGCATTTCGGGGAGCGGGGGTGGAACACCGTTTAGGGGTGCTCCCATCCGCCTCCAGCTGCCGGACTTCTGCCAGGTCCCCGCCCCAGAGAGCTTCCAAACACGCAAGCTGAAGGAAGCGGAGTCCGCAAAGATCGCCAGATGCAGTGTAATGGATAAGCTGTGTGTGTGTACTGTGCCGTCAACTGATGGCAACCCCGGCAAGGGACTTTCAAGGAAAGTGAAAAGCAGAGGTGGTTTGCCATTGTCTTCCTCAGCAGCCTTCCTGGAAGTCTCCCATCCAAAGACTTAACTAAGACTGACAAGATCTAGCTATACCATGCCACCTTCCCTTCCAACGGATGAGTCATATGCCAGTTTCATTTTTCTTCTCCCAAAGTGGAAAACAGTACACCCAGTGTCCAAAGGGGATATAAAGAATTCCTTAAAGGTCCCATATCCCAGCAGAATGTTTGTTCAACTGTGGGTGTGCATGTGTGTAAAGTGCAGTCAAGTTGCAGATGACTTATGGCGAAACCAGCAAGAGCTTTCAAGGCAAGTGAGAAGCAGAGGTGGTTTGCTATTACCTTTCTCTGCACAGTTGTCCTTCATGGTCTTCCAAATGCCAATCCTGCTTAGCCAAAACCTAAAAAAACATTTCTACCTACTGGCAGAAGAGCTCATAATCTGAAGCCTCATTTTAAGAAACAAAATTTAGAAGATTTTGATACTCTGACCACTTCAATTTAGTTAAAAGTTTATTCTTCTATTTAAAAATAGACACATTGTCAACTATGCCATAAACTGACTGTATTTTCTCACAACGTGCTTGCTTAACTATTCTTGGAATCACACCATAGACCTTTTAAGTTAATAATTTCAAAAATGCTGCTGACATGCAATGTGATGCAAAGAAGGGCCTTGCTTGCTCTCTCAAAAAAGAAAGAAAACTGAATAAAGTTGCACAGTCTTCTCTTGGTTAACCACAACTCTGGGAGCAAGAATTAAGATACTGCAGCACATACACTGGTTAGAATGAGCAACAGATTTCCACTGAAGGATTATTATTCACTATAATAATAATGCACAATCCTTTAAATGTGATCACATGGTCTCTATGCATGCACGGGGCAAGTGCAGATTTATTCTACTCAATGATCATCCCTAAACTGCAAGTTATATTTTATGTCAACTACCTTTAGGCCTATAGTGCTGATCCGTAAGTAGTAGGAAAGGGAGCACAAAGGGATTCCTCAAAACTTCGCATACGCTATTCAGATACCAAGTGTATTTGTCGGGGGTAGTGGGGGGGGTGGGGGTCTGTGCCTGTCTCATGGCAACCGTAAAAACTACTTCTACCATCGCTATATCGAAACAAGCCCTGCAACTTTAGGCCAAGAGCTTGAGTGTCTTTATTTTAACTTAACCATTTGCAGTTTTAACCAGAAGTTTAAAACTCCAGCGTTTCTCAGAAAAGCTAAACACGCTTCCTTGGCAGGGAGCTGCACTGAATAAAGTGCGATTCCCTTACAAGTACCGGCTGGGGCTGGGAATACTCCCACAAAGCCAACCTCGACATGATCTCTCCCTCCCTCTCCCCCTCCCCAGCCAATGCCCCCGGGCCACCTCCTGTGGCCTCCCTCTGCCCTTCCATCCTTCATCTCCAGCCCAGCAATGTCAGAGGAGGGCAGGAACCTCCCAGGGGGTTTCTTCCCCCCCCCCCCCCGCTCTTACCTTGTAATCCTCACGGCTGAGGTTTTGCAGTCGTTCCTTGCCTGAGGCTGCCCGGATTTCGACGCCGCCAGCCGAAGGTTCCTGAAGATGCGGAGGGGGCTGTGGCTCCTGCTGCCGCATGGCGGGGCGGTGAGCTCCGCGCTGTCCCACGCTGAGCGCCCCGAAGTCCAGCGTCTTGCTCTCAAAGGTGCCCACCACGTTGCAGAACATCCCGCCATACTTCTGGCGGGGGACTTGGTCGGCCGTGCCTGGGCGCGCCAGGTACACGGGCAGCTCTTCGTCCGCCGCCTCAGGCGGCTCTCGCTCCCGGCCTTTCCTCCCGCTGCTCGAGGCCATGGCGGCCACCGGCGAGGCGGCGCTCAAGCGGCTATGGGGTTGCCGCCGGTGGCAAGCCCGCTCCTTTCTACCGCCTGTAAGGGGAGAGGCTTCGAGCGCGCCACAGCCCCTCTCGCCCGCCACCGTGCCTCAGCTCGAAGGCAACGAGAGAAATCCAAAGGGAAAGGCGGAGGGGAGGAGGAAGAGGAGGGGGAAAGCGGCTTCTCGGGAGAGTCGGCTCCCGCGCATGCGCGAGCGGCGGGCTAGGCGAGAGCGGCGGATTTTGGCGAATCCGGGATTTGCTTGGTCCCGGGTTAGCCAACCCGTGAGGCGGGAATTTGGGGGCAGGGGCGGGACTTTCCCGGGTGGTCGGGACGGTCTGGCCACCCTATGAATCTGTCCACAGATAGGAGCAATGTCAGCTTTTGTCCACAGAGTGGGGGTCTCCCACATTTTTGAGCTTGCGGGTACATTTGGAGCTCTAACACGACCTTGTCGGGCCGGACCATGTGTGTTCCTATGTAAGATTAGGTAGCAGAGATATAAACTTTATAGAGGACACAGAAAAACACAATGATTTTTTTTAAAAAAAACTTAAAATAAAACATGTTTAAAACATCACCACTCATTGGTCTTAAATGTGCTTTCTATCTCTCACATGGGACCCAGGGAACTGGGCAAAGGAAGCTCTGGCTCTTTCCTTCCTTTCCTAGGTGATTAGGAGAAGGAGGAGCCTCAGCCAATGGAGAAAATAGAGGCTTTGCTCTGTAGCTCCTGTGCACTTGAGCAAGCCTTGCAAAGCAAGCTGTTATGCAGAAGGAAGCAAGAGAGAGGGAGAAGGAAGCAGATGACAGCCAGTTGCTCAGAGGCCCTTGGCTCCCAGGCTGCATGTTTGACACCCCTGTGCTAAGAAGTGAGACTGTGCATAACTATGGTAGTAACTCTTTAATGTTTCAGGCAGAAGCTCTGTTTAACAGGATGCATTTTTACAATGAGCATGCTGTTTAAAAATAGTTTTTTGCATGCACATAAAATGTATACATACTGAGACAGCTAAGAAACCCTCCCCTGATAATATTTGTCTTTTATTTTGTGGGCATCTAACCAGGTTTTATATGAACTGGGTGGAAATCCCACTGTCTGCTCCTGCTTTCTAAAAACTTGGCGGGTGCCACAGTGGGGACCCCACCATAAAGTTTCATGGTCAGTGGCAGCTTTCAGTTTTAGAGAGAAAGTTCAGGTTGCGGGTGGCCCTAGTCTTTTCTCTCCGCTCCTGGTGGATTAGTCTTCTGCTTGAGGAAAGAAGTTATTCTGCCCTAGAAGCTTCTGTAAGACAGGCTGCTAGAACCAACGCTGTAGTCTTCTCTGTGCTATTAATTTCCTTTCCTGTGGCCATTCAGATGCTATTCTTCCCCACCCAAGCCTTCCCTTAATTATTGGAGTGGGGGATACAGTCCCTTCTTTTCTCTGTCTGTGACTGTTGTTGTGTTTACTGTTGGCAGATTAGTTCCCACCCCTGCTGTTCACAGTGACAATTTGCTTCTGAATGTAGCAATTAGGTTGCACAAAACTTGACAATTAAACAATTGGCCTAATGTGGTAAGTGTAGGGGATGGGGAGCCCGTCTTGCTGTGCTGTTTTAAAGCTCTCCCTCTGCCCGTCTGCCCACCCTGTTTGGGATTTTATGGGGGGTGGGAACCAAGTTGAAAAACCATACTTTGACATTTTGGAGGCCGAGTGTTGCCTGCAGATATAGCTTAAAATACAAATAGAAGGGTGATTTCTTGGTAGAAGGGTGATTTCTTGGTATAATTGGTTGGATTGGGGAAAGGGAACGATTCACCATCAGCTCAACCCATTGTACCATAAGCTCAACCAGCCATGCAGATCTGCATGTTGGAATGGACCTCCCAAGGGGTCAAAGGGTAGCTATAAATGGATGGTCAGTGTGATTGTGTGATTCTTCTCCTGATTAACTGTACTATTTTAGACTGTTTACGTGTGTGATCGGTCATCCTCCCTGCTCATAGAAAACTAGACTTGTTGGGGTTCTAGGATACAGGAAAGGAGGAATAACCCCAAACTCTCCTTTCCGTAGCTGAGAACCCAGGTCACATGAAGTTACCTTAACGGAATCAGACAGTTGGTTTGCCAAGGTCACTATTGTCCATCTGCTCTGACTGGCAGTGGCTCTGTGGGGTCTCAGGAGAGGTCTTTCACATGACCTGTGAAGTGAACAGGAGGGGCTGTGGCTTAGTGGTAAAGCATCTGCTTGGTATGCAGAAGGTCCCTGGTTCAGTCCCCAGCATCTCCAGTTATAGGGATCAGGTAGTAGGTGATAAAAAGACCCTGGAGAACTGCTGCTGCCAGCCTGAGTAGAAAATACTGGTCTTGATGGTCTGATTCAGTAAATCCTCATGCGTTCATGATCTTTCTAACGGAAGATTCTAGAGACTGATCTTATAACTCTTGCAGGTGCGCTCCCTGAGCTGCGGTCCCTCCTGGTTCAAGCTTCTCTAATAAAAGTGCAGTGTTGAATTTCTCAAGCCAGCTTCTTTGTGTGAAGCAGTCTGGGCTTTGATGCTTCTTTGGAAGACATACAACTGGCACAGCTAGGAAGGAACATTCCTTCTGTGGTGTCTTTGCTGCTCTGACTATCCACCAGAGGGCGTTTAGAGAAGATGCAAATATACAGTCCAGTGGTATAGCCCTCAAAGCGGTTTGACCACCCGTAGAATGCATGTGGGTAAGATCCTTGACAGGAAGCTGAGAGGCCATCCAAGCCATGTCCCAAACAAAGAATTTAGATATGGGAGGCACTTCCAAGTAAGTGGTCTCCCTCCCCCACCCCAAATGCAGTCTCATGAAGGTACCAATGGAAAGCCTCTCTGGTTTAGGCTTGCCTTACTGAGATGTAAAAGCACAGGGTGATTGCATTGAAGACCGAGGTCAAAAGGCTTGGTGCAGTAGCATGCAAACTTTAGAGTTAACATAGAACTCTTTGTCATCAGGCAGAATGGGTAGTGATTAGTTTTACCAACCCCAAGGTGGTGCCCTGAGATCTCCTGGAATTACAGCAGATCTCCAGACTTCAGATATTCGTTCCCCTGGAGAAAATGGCTGCTTTAGAGGGTGGACTCTGGTGGTGGTATACAGTGTTTTGGGGTTTTTTAAAATTAATTATTTTAATTACATTTATATATAACAACATAACTTGTAGCAAAGCAGCACGAGCAACAATATACATCAAATAAAAAGGGGGGGGGGGGGAAATATACAGTTTAAGTTCCCAGATGTAATCAGCACAGAGGAAAGGAAAATTTTAGAAGGTAACGAAAAGCTAGATTAAAAACAAACCTTGAAAACCATCCAAATTAATTATTCAATAGAAACAGTCACATATAATTGATTATTTTGTTGTAGCAATGTATAATTTGAGATCTTGCAGTTGAACTGTGTCTGTATAATGCCTCAAGGAAAGAAAACCATTTATCCATTATGTTTGCTTTGGCTCCAGAATGATCAAAAGTATAGATGCTCTGTAATTTTGTTGCAAACATCTCCCACACCTTGGTATACCAAAGATTCAGTTGAGGTGGGCCAGGGTCTTTCAATTTTATAGTGATTGCCATATTAGCGGTCACTAATAAAGGGTTTTTTTAGTTATTTTTTATTTTGCAATAATGAAATAAAAATTACAATGTAAATAACACAATAGCTTTGAACAATAAATAATGAGTGGTAATACAAATCCTCATTCAGAGAGTTATACTAAGATCTAAGAGTATACAGTAGCAGCATATTTCAAATAACTATAATTGTTTTAGCCAAATTAGATAACCACGGTGGATTGCCCAGGGCTGAGATATAAGTTATAAAGGAAAACCAAACTGAATAAAAATTAAATGTATAATTTCCCATTTTAGATTCATGAATATTGGAAGCTATTTTTGCCATCATACAAAATTCAGGTTCTTTTATAAAGCCATTTGGTAGTAACTAATGGTATTTGATTGTTTTTCCATGATCTAGCTAAAACAGTTTTTGCAGCAGAACATAAAATTGCTATTAGTTCCCTATGAACAAACAGGATGTCAGCCTCTAATTAAAATTGATGTCAATTCTCTGCTAGTTTGAGGGATCCTTATATCCTGCCATAAATCTTAAAGAACTAGTTCTGGTTGTCTTGGAACATCATAACCCTTGATATCCACAATCTGTAACATGACTCTTTCCCAGAACTCCTAAATTGTGGTATACAACAGGAGTGGCCAACGGGAGCTCTCCAGATTTTTTTTTGCCTACAACTCCCCTCAGCCCCAGCCAATGGGGCTGGGGCTGAGGGGAGTTGTAGGCAAAAAAAATCTGGAGAGCTACCGTTGGCCACCCCTGGTATACAACGTTGAGGCCCTCCTCTCCCCTAACCCCTACTCTCCTCACACGCCTCCGCCAAATCTCCAGGACTTTCCCAACCTTGAGCTGGCAATTCTAGTATGTAATAGCTGTACAGAGACCAAGGATCCTTGCGAAGGCGTGTGTTTTTAAATGCTTCAGACAGAATAGAAAACTGGCTGAATAGAACAATAGAAACTTCTGAATAGAAAACTGCCATTACTCGAAATAAATACGTATCTATATTGACAACTAGTTGAAATTGTATAATGGCTTGTGTGGGAACTGATCCCCCCCCCCGCTCTCTGTGTTTCTCTCCCTTTCAAAGGAGGAGCTGGATTTCTGTGAGACTTTGCTGCGCCTTTGCTTCCAAGGCCAACCTGATGAAAACAACATGGACCGGTAACTTGGCTTCCCGGACCCTTGTTCGATGCTGTTGGAAGTTCTTGCTTATACTTGGAGCGGTGTCAGTTGGAAACACTTTATGGAAACGCCCGTGTTTATCCTACATTCACTGGAGACAGGCTGGAGGAACAGAAGATGTCTCTGTAATGAGAGATATGGCTTGTTAGCCTAACGATTGGCAGGAAGAGACTTTCATAAGCTGTCACTGTGTAACTTCCTCTTCCTCACCCTGCAGAACTGTTCCTCTGCCACCATTCCGTTGCCCTTCTAGCCTCACCCTCACAGTTTATGAACAGGTAGCTGAGCAGCCATAGTTGGGAAGTGGCTCTGAAAATCCACCATGTTTAATTGGTGAATGATGCCGGTTCCTACAGATACCTGTCTCATTTGTCAAAGATGAGATGCTTATCAAGGTGAGGAGGGTTGCATGCCTTTATTTCCTTTATCTGAAATCGCTGTGGCAAAAGCTGATGGGGATTAATTGCCCTGTGGAGAAAGCACACTAAACTGCCACTGCGAGACCCAGAGTGCTTAAGGGAGCTTTGCTCCAAAGCAACAAGGGCTTTGGAGAGTGTCAGCATGAAAGATCCAGAACTATGCTTGTGGCTGCAAGTTCCTGAGGGATGACAGGGCTTTGGACCTGCTCTTTGTCAAGAAGGATGGACAACAATTGTGCCCTTTTGTTCCCTCAATGGCTTCTCTCCTCTTGGTGTATCCCAGCAGCCTCCGCCATTCCCATTGCTCTGCTGTTGCTGTGTTTGCTTTAAAAAAAAAAAAAAAAGTTTCTGGTTTGAGTGATCAGCCTGGCATGTTTTGTTTTTCCTGTTAACAGATGCAAACTCTTATCATGGCCCTCTTTGCTTAGATAAACCAAAAAGGAGCCACTGTTGAACATGACTGAATGACTGGAAAGCACCACAGCTAATGTGGCTTCTTTTGAGTTAGAGGTTGTGGCTCCCTGGCAGAGCACCTGCCTTGCACACAGAAGTTCCGGATTCAATCCCTGTCATTTCTAGTTAAAGGATTTACAGGTAGCAAGACTTGTAGAAAAACTTTCAGACTCTGGAGAACCACTATCAATCTGTATCCCCAATATTGAGATTACTTTATATCATTTCCTTCTCCCTAATGGAGATCCAAAGAGACTTACATCATTCTCCTCTACTCCATTTTATCCTCACAGCAACTCTGAGAGGGTGTGACAGGCTGAAGGTCACCCAGCAAACTTCCATAGCAGAATGGGGATTCAAACCTGGGTTTCCCAGATCCTAGTCAAACACTTTAAGCACTACACAATACTGTTGGTCCCTACTACTGCATATTGCATAGAGAAAATGAAAATCGTGATTGGATTTGTGTCCCTAAATTTTACACACTTTATTTTGAAGCTTGCTTCTAATATGTACAGGTGCCAGTGCTTTACACCCTAGGGTGCCATGCTGGGATTAAAGTTACATGCCTTAGATGTGAAAGATCCTGGATCTGGTTACGGACATCTCTTCTTCATAATGGATCTCAGGTAGCGAGACCTCGGGAAAACTTTATCTGTCTCAGACCGTAGAGAGCTGCTTCCAGTTATGGTAGATAATACAGAGTTTATGTTATGCTTATGTTTAATTCAATTTATACCCTGCCCTCGCTGCCGAGGAGTTAGATGGACCAATATTTTATTTATTGATTTATTTCATTTATTTAGACTGTGTTGAATGCCACTGCAAGGTCAAGCAATAGCAGCTTTGCCAACCAGCCTCAATCCAGCTGTCTGCAGATGTCGTCTGTGATGGCTGGGGCGGAAGCCAGACTGGACTGGGTCCAGTGCCTACATGTCTTCCAGGCAGGGTTTGTTTTTTTTAAATAACAGGAATGCAGTTCTGGCTGGCTTTGCATCAGTGGGTGTGACCTAATATGCAAATAAGTTCCTGATGGGCTTTTTCTACGAAAAACACCCTGCTTCCAGGACTGTCTTGACTGTTACGCAACTTTATTTGCTTATGTACAGGTAATTCCCCACATATGTTTTTTAAAAAATGACACTGAAGCTGTAACAAACTGGATTATCCATTGTCAAGAGGGAGATAGTGCTCAGTTACTATGGTAGGTTCAATCCTTGAAGGAATATTGAGGAACAAACATCTGACTTCAGCAATGGACTTGAAGAAAAAGAGATTGGATTTATATTCACCCTTCACTCTGAGTCTCAGAGCAGCTTACAGTCTCCTTTACCTTCCTCCCCCACAACAGACACCCTGTGAGGTAGGTTGGGCTGAGAGAGCTCTCACAGAAGCTGCCCTTTCAAGGACAGCTCTGAGAGCTATGTCTGACCCAAGGCCATTCCAGCAGCTGCAAGTGGAGGAGTGGGGAATCAAATCCAGTTCTCCCAGATAAGAGTCTGTGCGCTTGGAATGTGGAACAACCACTCTGACACTTCTGAAGGTGCAAGTAGCTTAATAGTTTGCTCTGATGCCATTAGAACCAGGCTGAGGTTCAAGGGTGGGCAAAATGGCTGTTCATAATGGCGTTTGCTGAGGTTGTCGTGACTGGATTATAGTGGTCCTGAGTTGGTTCAAGAAGAATGAAACAGAAATCTTCCTCAATTTATTAAAAAGTTCAAGCAGGTACTCGAACTGGAAGTGAACAGAAGGAACAAGCCTGAGGGTGTGAGAATGAAGCATGGTAGAAAGCACACGTGTACAGGGAGACAGTTATTTTTCATACTTTTCTTTGGTTGAAACACTGGGAAATTGCTGTGAAAGGTAGCAGAGAATTGTACTGCAATTAATGAATTAATTTCTAGTTATATGAAGTTAATACAAGCTTTTCTGCAGTTACCCCAAAAAGGATATTTATGAGGGGCTTGCAGCTGTTTACTGGCGATGTTTTCCATGCCTTTAAAAGCAACCTGTTGTGCAGATACTTAGCCAGTGAACTACTTTCATCCTTTTTAATATCTACAGGAGGAGTTTAATTTTGGTGTCAGACAGCTGTTAAAAGCAGGACCAGTAAAATGGTGCCAAGTTCATAGTACCATCTCTTCCAGTGCTGTTGAAATATACTGCAATAATCTCCAACAATCTCTTTCTGCCCCACACCTCTTACTCTCACTCACACAGAAATCTCATAGAAGGCCACCTGGCTACAACTGGGGCTGCCAACTTTTCATTGGCAGAGCTCTTATGTCTGCAACAACAGTATGATGAACAGAAAAGTTTCATCCAGCAAAAATGGAAGGAAAGAAAGAAAGAGAAAGGGAAAGAATGAAAGGGAAGGAAAGGAAAGGAAAAGAAAACGACATGGAAAGAAAGAATATAAACATAAGAGGAGCCATGTTGGATCAGGGCAGTGGACTATCCAGTCCAAAATTCCCTCATACAATGCCCCAAAAGCACCAGAATATCCACCAGTGGGGCCAGGGCACTAGAAGCCCTCCCACTGTTGCTTCCCCCCCCCTGCGCACAACACCAAGAATACAGACAGAGCATCACTTGCCAGGAAAGAAAGAAGGGGGGGAAAGCCTTCCTCACCATCCGATGACCCCAGCCAGCAAAAATTCTGCCCAGGGGTCATTTGGTAAAAAAAACCAGCTACTGGAATGCCCACTCCCCCCTCGCAGCTGAAACACACACACACACCCTTCTTTGCTGCCCAGGCCTCCTGGGCAAATCTCCCCAAAAGAACATACTGCAAGGCACATGAAAACTCATAACCTGAAGAACACTTCATAAGTCTAAAGCGCCAATGGATGCCAGCTCACTGGGAGTGGGGAAGAAGGAAGGAGAGGCAGCCCAGCTCCTCTCTGCACAACACAGATGGGGCGGGGCTAGCTTTGACTTTTCTTGTGACCGAGTAGTGAGGCTTCTGTGGCCCGGTACCAGGTCACAACCCTGAAAATGGAAAACTCATCTCTAGGGGGACTCATCTCTGTAGTCTGGAGATGATATCCCCAGATTTGCACCCCCAACTGGCCGTCTGATGCAAAAGAGAGCATGAGTGGATGCAGATTAGCTAAACTTGTCATTGTTTGGTCACAGGCCAACTGAATCTCTGAGTGCTTACAGCTACTTCCTCCCCAGTCGCAGCCCTCATTATTTATTCCAGATAGCCCTGACTTGGATGGCTAAGACTAGCTGGATCTTGTGGATGCTCAGAAGCTAAAAGTCAGCCCTAGTTATCCTTTGGACAAGAGAGCACCAAAGAAAATTTGAGTCACTATGCAGAGGCAGGCAATGTCAAACCACCTCTGTTTATCTGTGGTTTTGCAATTGGCTGCAACCCCTCCCTCCTCATGGCAGCCCTCCCTTTTTGGCCAATGAGCCATTTAAATGATTCTGGTTGGAGTGATGGATTTATTCTAGCTCTCCTCTTTGGACAATGTTAGCCTGTTGCAGAGAGGATGAGGAGCCTCAAGCCTGAAGGAGATTGGGATCAGTGTAGAATGGAAGATGATATGGCCTTGGCTTGGGCTAAAGTGTTTGCTCCTTGGCCATTTCTTGTAGAATGTTGAATAAGAGAGGATATTGAAGAGATTTACTCAAGACCAATGGGAGAAAATGCTCCTGTTCATCAAATAGTTTATTCTTTGATCCAAAATTAGACAGCAGTGATGTACAGACAGAAAACAAAGTTAAACAGCTGTCTGCTGCAGATGAAACCAGTAACATAAAATGGTTCTACCGTTCTAGAAAGGGGTTATTTAAAGCACTTCTTTGATTGGGAACTTTGCAACTGATCTCCAATACAGAGTTGCTTCATGGCTGGGTACACATTTGTTAGACCTTATGATCCAAAATGCAGAGAGAGTGGTGTAAAATCAAAATGGTCTGGAAAGCTCATATTTCCCTCAATCCAGGCATGGGTTGATTAGCAAACGCGGCAATGGGAGGAAAGATGGTTTAGAACAAAAATTTAATTAGGTAAGCATATTTATAAAAGTAATGTGTTCCATTTCTGGATTTGGACGAAAATTGTAGACTCACCTTTGACCAACCGCGACTGTGATATTAAAATGGTTGCATGTATGATTGTGGGTATTCATTTGTGGAATTAGTGGGGTTTTCGAGTGTATAAAGGTGTTTTTGCGATCAGTTTCTGTAAATTTCCCATGAAGGCGTTAAGAAAAATAACGGGAGATCAACACGATTAAGGTTGCAATCTTATACACGTTTACTTGGGACTAAATTCTAATTTAAATAGCTAGTTTACTGTCGATTAAACACGTACGGAAGCACCCTTTAAATCTAAGAACAAGAAAGCTGAACTTGAGAACAGGAAGGGTGGTTTTAACGCATGCGCGACTGTCTTAAAAGAAGTAATGGGGAGAGCGCCAGTTGTACAGTGCGCACGCGCAGTTGCCCTTACTGGTCCCATTCGTGAGAAGTACAAGGGAGGAGCCAAAGCGAGGGGGAAGAATCTCAGCAAGATGAGGGGGAGCTTCGCGCATGAGCAATTGCCCTCGCTTGTTCTACCATTCTGGTAAGGGAGGGGAGGCGGGTGGAAGAGAGTGACAGCAGTCGCAGAAGGAAACAGCGGGTCGGCCGCTGGAGGAGCGCGCGGAGGATTGTGGGATCGCGGCGGTGAGAGCAAAAAAAAAAAAAAAAAAAAAGTGAAGGGAGAGCGCGAGCGACACCCCCGCGAGCGAAGGAGGGGGCTCGAGCCCGGTGAGAGCGGCTGGCGGTGGAGGCGGGGAGGGCAGGGGAGCAATGGGGCGCGCGCGAGTGGTGGGGGAGTTCTGTGGGAAGGAAGCTGCCGCCATTTTAGAGCTCCCTGTGGGAGACCCCCGGTGTCCCCCCCGCTCTCTATATGCCGTGACCTCCCCCCATATTTAGTTTCTGTCATTTTCACACCCCACTTCCCGGCATCTTATTTCCTCTCGAGACCTTCCTTTTCTCGCTGTCGGGTAACATAACAATCTTCCTCCCTCCCTCCCCACCGCCACGAACTCAACAGTTTTCTGTTCCCGACGCTCAATGTATATATTTGAGGCTTCTTAAATTCGTTTTTTAACGCCTGTCGACTCCTCTTCCCACAGATACCTGTTCAGACCTGGTATCTAAAGTGGTAAAAGGTGGTGATAGTGGGAGATAGGGGAGTTCGCTTAGCCGTATCTCGCAAAAGTCCAGGGAGGTAAATTCTAGATTATAAAGTGTTTTTTTTTAAAAAAAAAAAAATCCCGTTGGAGCAGGACAGAAATCCAGTCAACAAAAATGTATGTTTAAATCCGTGCTCTCTCTTTAAACTGAACTCTTGCCTCCCCTTGAAGCTAGTCTAAGTAAATAGTTGTGGCCTTCTTGGGAGATACTTGGGCTCAGATTTTGATTATTGCCTTGAAGGGACAGGCTGTGACCTCAATGCGTGTTGGTATAAATATTGAATAGAATGTGTGCACAGACATGTATGTTTTGTGTTTAACTAGCTAATTGCAAAAGACGATATTTCAGAATACAGGTTCTTTAGATGTTCAGCCCTCATGCTGGAAGGGAAGCACATATGGTATCTTAGCTCCTTCCACACCCTCTCTGCCCCTGGCATTAAGCCGCTCCTCTTTATTTCCCCTTGTAACACCCACTGGTACCCATGCTGTATGCTACATTCTTTTTATAATGTACAAAATAATTGCTACTACAACAAAATAATTGCTACCCTGTGTAGTTCACTCCTCATTGTCGTTAATATGAGTTGGAATTCCCATATGCATTTAAAATGCAGGGGGAAGCAGCCATTCTTACTACATAATAACCTTGCTGGCTGTGTACAAAAGGGTGGCTAAGTGTGTTAATGGGTAAACTAAGCTCTGATAACTGTGCATACACTGACCACTGACATCGCCCTGCTGACTTTGTAATAACCCTAGATACTGTGACCTGGTATTCCCTTTCATTGGAATGTCCCCCAAAGGCCTGATCTAGGCATTTCCCCCCATGTTTGCATGGCTGTATTTGGTTATTCATTGAGAATTATGGGTTCCCACACTGTTTCTTTTTCCCCCTTAACTTTTTTTTGCTTTCTCCAAACACTTTACATATAATTTTGTTCTGTTTCCCATCCATTGCTGGCTCTGGCTTGCAGTTGCCAATGTAGCACTGAGTAATCAGAGAAAAGTAGTTTCACGGCTCACTTCAGGAAGGACACCAACAGGTGTCATTTTCTGGGCTTGGGATGTAGTTTTTATTTCTCTCCTGTTTTAATGTAAAATAAAACAGGAGACCAATGGCACCTTAAAATATTAGCACAATGAATTCTGGCATAAGCTTTTGTGAGTCAGTACTCTCTTCATCAGATGCATACATACATTTCTGCAGCGTTCTTATGTGGCTAAGTGGTGGGGCTGGGAAGCAAGTTTTGTTTTAAAATGTTTGGAGAGAGAGAGAGTCTTGCTTTGCTTTGAACATTGATGCAGACAGAACATTGCCAGTTGAGCATGCACTCTCAAGTTGTGATGGGTTGGAGGGTGAGGCTGATGTTGTTTGTGCAAGGTGAAAGAAAATCTACATACTACCCTAAATAGAGAGTGATTGCCATATTTAGAGTTGAGAAAAAAACAAGAGGTGACTTGTAGCATATTTGAAACACAGCTTTGCTATGGCATAAGCTGTTGTGGACTAGAGTTTGCTTCATCAGATGCCTGAAGGTTGGCTGATGAACGTTCATGGACAGACATTGTAAGCAGAGCAGTCAGAAATCCATGATATGCAGGAGGTGTATTCCGTGAAAATTCTGTGTCAAGCTAAAATGCCTATGGGATGGGTATGGTTATGCAGTGCCTTAAATAAAGTGTGATTTGATTTTCCCATGTTTATTTTGGTTTGCATTCAATAAACATAGGAGGACTAGTGTCAGCTTCCAAGCACATCCCATGAATTGTATAGGATATGTCATGGACATGGTTGTGTACTCATTCATTTCAGCAAAATTTGACAGTGCTCAATAGAGATCATGGGAGAGCATGTGTGTTTGTCTCAGTTTCACTGTCAGTCTCCATAGCATCGCTTGCATTAGTTCCATACCAGGTTAGTTTTTTATTTAGCCTGCACAGTCAAAGCTGTCACTGTAATAATATAATAATAATAATAAAATTTTATTTATATCCCGCCCTCCCCGCCGAAGCAGGCTCAGGGCGGCTAACAACATATCCATCTAATTATACAAAGGTTTAAAATCAGATTGCTTATGTCTCACATGGTGAAAAGGATGTTGGAATTGCCAATCAGGTGAATTCAGAGCTTGGTGGGGGGTTTTTTTGGGTATCAGTAAAACATACATGTTCTCTCAACACAATTCTTTGGGATAATCACCTGAAAAACATTAATTATGCCTCTGAAATGGTCATGCTTGCGCTGTATTAGAATAGCAATGGCATTAATTCATTGATTTGACAAACCATGACCCTTCTGAAATCTTTTGGCAGAACAACAAAGCACTAGAAGGTTTTTGACTTTACATTTTTGCACACATTCATGATTTGAAATTCAGTTTATATTAAAGTGCTTGAAGGGACAAATGGTTCTTTTTTCCGTGTTGCCCCCTCCCCTATCTCCCAAGTTTACAAATTGGGAAATATAGGTGACATGATCATTTGGTGGGAGTGATGATATTCATTAGATTTTTTTTTAACTTTTTCTGGCTTCCATTCTTTGAGAGTATTAAAGTACACAAAAGGTTGGTGACACTGCTCTCTCCCCCTTTCTGTTGCCCTGGCTGTTACTAAGCACAAGCAATAAAGGGTCCTGTCAGTACATCTTTGCTTTGGATAAATTTTGGGAGATGTTTTCTTCTTCTTCCTATTCACGGTATCTCAGATCAGCTTAAAAAAAAAAAATTAGAGTCTGCACTATTGCAAAAGTTCAGGCTGCACAATCCTAATCATATCTAGCAGGCATGTAGCTGCAGCTTGCCTTGACAGTTTTGGCAGAAGGGTTGTAAAGCTAATCCCAGTGCTATAATCAACACATAAGGAAGTAATTGAAATAAGAGACTTGAAATTCCAACAAAGCTTCACTTAGTGCTTTTGATAGACAGCCTAGGATCTTAAATCCCCCCCCCCCAATAGCAGGGTTGACTTGGGGTGGGACTAATATGAACTTCCATTGCAGTTTGAGCAGAAAGCATATGGCTCTGCTGTATGCAGGCTAGAGGCACAGTCTTAAGGCATTTATTGTTGTAGAAATGGCTTCTGTTTTGCCAGTGCTGCCTCTTGGTGAGCATTGAGGGTGTTGTGTCAGGAGGAAATGCCCTGTCAGTACGCATATGGCCGAGGACCTGTCTACCTTAGGGACCGTCTCTCCCCACATGTTCCCCAGATCTGGGTTGCAGAATTTATTGTCAATCCCCGGGCCGAGGGAGGTGAGACTGAAGGCTACCAGAGAAAGAGCCTTCTCAATTGCGGCCCCGCACTGGTGGAACCAACTTTCAGAAGAAGTAAGGGCTTTGCAGGACCTTGTTCAGTTCTGCAAGGCCTATAAAACAGCCCCATTTCGACTTGCCTTTGACTGAATTAAAGTATAAGTAGATGCCCAACATCGCTGAACAATGATATCAACACTAGCATCAAAATTGTTTTAAATCATTTTAAACTGTTTTAATATTATTTAATTGATATTAATTGTTAAAATTTTAATTGTTTATTTACTGTTTTATTGTTTTAGTTTGACTGTTATTAGCCGCCCTGAGCCTGCTTTGGCGGGGAGGGCGGGATATAAATCTGAAAAATAAATAAATAAATCCTTCTGATCACTGCCAGCCTCTTCAAGCCATCTTTCTGGGGCAGTGACCTGGAGCTATGGTGCTGAAGTTGTGTGTTGACACAATTGAGCCTCTTTGACCAATCAGAATTCAGAGGTGGCTATCCAGGATTCTTCTTTGAAGAGACAGCCTCTTGGCTGCATGAGTAAGAAATATTTGGGTGTTATCAGGCATTCACCCCTGCTGAATGTTTTCAGTGTTTGCGGATCATTGCCCTCCTTCTACACATCACCTTTTTGGGTGTGCACCTTGAAGCAGGAAATATGACTAACGTAATGTGTACATCTTACAGATACACTCATTGGTGAGTGAAGATTGGCTGGCTCAGTGGCAGCTCTGGTTTGGGCCTTTGTTATGTGCATAAAAGCCTTGTGTTTATGTACGGATGAAGTAGCAGTGGCATTTATTATATGCTTACTTGTACAAGGATGAACATCTCCCCCCCCCCTCCCCCGCTGAGGAAAAGCAGCAGTGCACTGTCTGCTAACATGCTTGGCCTTCTCTCTGTTTTCTGGCCTTTTAAAGCCAGGAGGCGGCGTAATCCAGTAGTGTGGCTGTAGTGCTGCAGTTTGCTTCCCTGATGGGAGAATGCAGTGCTACCAGGGCAGCAGGCTTGAGGACTGGGGTGTCAATTGGCTACTTGCTGTAAAGTGGATGAGCACTGGGAGGCAGAAGAAAGCCAAACTAAAATAAAGAGCAAAGCATTGAAGCGAGCTAATTTTTGAGCAACAGTAAGATTTTCGGGTGGTTAATAGTGAGCATAATGATGGCTATGATTGATGAATGAGGAAAGGCAGGAGAGCGGATTTGTGTATCTTCAGTCTTTAATACTGACATTGACGAAGCTAACGAAAATGTGCTTTGCTAAAATGTAGTTGCTGAAGTTTGGCAAAATTGGCAGTCCTCAGTTATTTGCAATCGTAGTGAGCACTAGGAAATATTTTTTTGGGTTGCTTTTTTTTTTGGATGAGCAAAAGCTTTTTAGAAGATATGAACGAAGATTTAGAATGAATGAATTAAGATTTTTACATAAAAGAATCTGCTGCATTAGATGATGATGGTTTTAACGTTTGCTATAAACTTATGCAGCACGTTTTTCAGGATGTGATTGTTTCATCATGATTCATTGTTGTTCCCAATCGATTTGCTTGAACATGAGTTACTACAGAGGATGTGATTGTTTTTAGTGTTGTAAAGTTTAGCTCTGGTGAGACTCTGGAAGTATTTCCGCATATGTATACTCATAAGTAATTCCCATTTTATTCTATAGGAAAGTGTTTTTATGATTGCACCCTGCTTGCCCTTTTATTAACTATAAGGTTTGCTGTCCCTTTTCAGCTGATTTATTTTCTCTGCTTTTCAGATAGCCAAAACTTATACATGTGCTAAGGTAGCAAAGGGCACAGCAGTTTGCATCACACTCTGTTTAGTACTCAGTATATTCACAATTTAGCTTTAGGAAACTAAAGTGTTTAAATGTTTATCCTGCATCCCAGAGTCCTCTGCAGAATACATAAGCGCTGTGGAAAATATATAGAATTTTTTCCCTTACACTAGCTATGTGGAAAGAGGGCTTTAAAGGTAGAAAGTTTGAAGACTGTGTCTCTAGAAGGTCATCCTGCAACCTGTTAATCTTTCTGGGTCTGGGCAGCTCTGTAAGAAAACAGCTTTGTGTGGCATCATAGAGACCTGTTGGGGTTTTGTGCACATGTACTTATTGTGAAGAAAGTAGCCCTTCTGTGGACTTTTATTATGATTTTTGAAAATGGTGTACTAGTTGTTGTTTGGGTTATTTCCTGAAGTAGGTGATCTTATTTAGATTTACAGAGTTGGCAGAATGGATTCTTTTAATGTGTGAATATATTGTGTATATGTGGACTCAAAAGCACTCTGGCTTTTTTGTTAAATACACAGCTCTATAGATTAATTTGTATGTGCGCTGCTGTATCCTGGGAACCTTACTGTACTTTCAGAGTATTGTCTTCTGATAGTCAAGTAGTTATAAGTATTCCCCCATATCTATTCCTTTCTAACCTACGATAGCACTAATTCTTGAAAACAGAGGTGTGGGGAGCCAGGAAATTACAAGCCTGTCACTCAAGCACATCTCCTAGGTTAATTGATGGAAAATATTATTGAAGCTAGAATGATTAAACATAAAGCCATAAGCTTTGCTAAAGAAGAAACAACCTTTGTGAAGTGATGTTACCACAATGGTTTTTTTTAATGCTTTGGAAAGGTGTTAGCCATGTTGATAGGGGTGATTTGATGCCTTCATGACCTGTTTATGAACTTCCTTGAAGCATCTGATTGGCCTCTGTTGAAAACAGGATTCTGGATGGTTCCTGGGACTAATCCAGTAGGGGGCTTAATTTAACTCCTCCAAAATATCCTGTTAAATGTGCCTTCATATGCTTCCCTGCAGTCTGAAAACTCACCCTCCTGTTCTGTTCTCCCCCCTCCCAGTATGCAACTAAATACCGTCCAACTGAACTTGTAACTTGCTGATTCTCTATTATGCCTCCGCAGCAGAGAAAAAGAACTTTATTTGCTTAAGGATTTATAAAGCAGAAAGGAATTACCTGTCATTGCTTCTTTTGTTCAAGAGGTCAGATACCAGCACATCTTTGTCTCCACATGCCATCTTGCCCATCACCCCAGTCACTGTGAGGAACTCCCAGTACTACAGAGCCCAGTACTGTACAGTTTTAGTAAGGAAGAACCAATTTACCTGTTCTGCCTCTAGTATGAAAACTTGGTTCAAATTCTGGAATTAAGGGTTTGTCTTTAAAAAGCTTGCCAGGTGAGTTGGGAGGTAAAGTGGATTCTCTAATTTCAGGCATAGTGTTCTGTATGGACTTTAACATGCACGTGTGCCGTTAAGAAAGAGAGAGTCTGTGTGTGTGTGGCATAATGAGCTGGAGAGGCGTATGATTATCATGAAGACCTGAAACAGATGGTGTGATTTGGCCAGAATACATTGTAAAGGGAGGATGTTGTAGGTACTTTCAGGGTGCTTAGCACCCTAGGGAGGCTGGTAGTGAGGATGGGGACAGGATGTGCAAACCTAAGTAGAGCTGTGCATATCTGTCGTGGTGTGTCTTGCGTGGGTGTTGAGCCTTCCAAAGGCACAAATATACGGCTCATCTCTAAGCAAGCTGTCTATTGGCTTTGAGTTCTCTGATACCTCCCTGGCCTGCAAAATATCGTTGGTTGTGGCTCTTGTGGCCAACAGTTCCTGCTGAGGGGCTGTACCTTTCACACACTGAAGCACGGCTTTCCTTGTCTTGATGTTAGCTGTCCATGTAACATTTTGGCTTGTGAATGAATTCACAGCACTCTGTGACTTTTCAAAATGATTGCAGCAACAGGGTAATAAATGAGATTTGGCTTTGGGTAATAAATGAGATTCCATCAATGGTCCTGAATTTTGAGCAATGGTGTTTGCTCTTTAATGGGAAGTTACAAGAAATATAGAAAAGGGCATTCTGGACCCAATATAGAAGGGCAGAACTCAGCAAATAATCCTAAGTAAAACCATCTTAATGACTGAAAGTAATGGTTTTGAGGTATACGTGAGATGACTCTAGAAGCAGTATGCTTGAGTTGTTGATCTCGGTAGAGGAATGAAATGCCCTTAACTGCTTTGTCTATTGCAAAACAGGTGGCTTGCAAAAGAGACCACCCTCGCTCATCAAAAGTCATAGCCCTATCCAC
Organism: Heteronotia binoei; assembly: GCF_032191835.1. Taxonomy (NCBI): domain Eukaryota; kingdom Metazoa; phylum Chordata; class Lepidosauria; order Squamata; family Gekkonidae; genus Heteronotia; species Heteronotia binoei. The sequence continues at coordinate 26,846,155 of NC_083237.1, forward strand.
AATCAGCAGTTAGTCCCACCTACTTTGATGTGCAGCTATCCCGGCACAATATGGACGTGGGTCAATAAGTTATCAAGCTCTGCTAAAACTCTGCCTTTACTTTTGTTTGGAGAATCTTCAGCCCTGAGATGCTTTTTATTTCTTTCCTTCTTATCCTTCAATAGAACATTACAGACAAAAAGTTATGCCTTTGCATTTTCAATTATTTGAATCCCCCCCCACCCAGCATTTATCCTTTCCCTTGTGTTTTCCTGAATTTCTGATCAGCTCATTCATGTTGTGTGCTATATCACTAGCACGTGTCCAAGACTTTATTTCTACTATCAAAAGGCTTGGGTTCTGGATAGAGAAGATAGTTTGCCCAATTATGATGTCCTAGTATTTCTCGTTTCTCCAGCACTACTTCTAAATTTGCCCCTGAATTCTGCTAAAGCCCTAGCTTTCAGCATTTTGGGGCTTTTTCAGAGGTGTTTATGTTTTGGCTTACCTTCTCCTTTAACAGATCATATGGCAACAGTGCCTAATGCCCTATCTAAATTTGAGGTACAGGTTGCCCCTCCCCTGTGTTGTCTGTTGCCTTTGATGGCCATTCAAGCTGTTTTTTGGACTGCTGTTTTTAGAGACGATAAGAGCCCCATGGCGCAGAGTGTTAAAGCTGCAGTACTGCCGTCCTAAGCTCTGCTCACGACTTGAGTTCGATCCCTGGTGGAAGCTGGGTTTTCAGGTAGCCAGCTTGAGGTTGACTCAGCCTTCCATCCTTCTGAGGTCAGTAAAATGAGTACCCAGCTTGCTGGGGGGAAAGTGTAGATGACTGGGGAAGGCAATGGCAAACTACCCCGTAAAAAGTCTGCTGTGAAAACATTGTGAAAGCAACATCCCCCCAGAGTCGGAAATGACTGGTGCTTGCACAGGGGACCTTTCCTTTCCTTTCAGAGACTGTACCAAGGATTCATTATGGGTTGTGACAAGGTGACCCACCAGCACACGTTTCAGTAAAGCTGGGCAAATAATCTTGGCTGATCCTGTAGACCGAAGAATGTTGTGTGAATGAGAATTTTAAAAAGGGTTTGGAAATGTTTATGGATACTGCCAAATAGGGCATATGACAAGACATTAAAATAGGAAATGTTGAAAGCAGGCTAGTGTTAGAATACTATAGAAGTCAATTATGAAATACGAATGACTTGGCTTTTATTATACTTGGACAGAAACACTGCAGTACATATAGCTAGCAATCTATACAGCAAAGTAAATGACTTTTGAGTACATCACAGTCTGTCTTGTTATCCCATTGGTGAGAATGAGGCTGTTTGCGTGCAGCTTTAAAACATGATTGCGTAAAACAGATTCCTGAATAACTCAGCACCTAAAAAACAATTAAAAAGCAATTTTCTATACCATGTTGGGGACATGTTTTTAAAAACCATGTGGGCTGTTCTATTTCTTACATTGCCACTCTTGCCCATGTGTTACCACTTGACAAAAGAAAAAAAAAGAAATACTGCAGGTCTGGTTTAAAATAAAGTATGCAAATAGAACACATTTGTTTAACAGTTTTGAGTATATTTGGGATATCTTGGGCCCAGCATGAGCAGCCCTGCTAATCATACTAGTAGCATCTGCCCTGAGGCTTGATGACTGTTTAACAAATACTCTGGATCACATTTTAGACATAATGCTGAATGTGCAGTCTCTGTTGCTTGACACAGAGAGCTGCAGTTTGGGCTTGGAGTCCTTCTGATCAAACCCTGAGCTCACCTACCAGTAACTTGCCATGACAACCAGCAGTCAGGTTGATCTTGACAACAGAGGCTTTGGCCAAGTATGTACTTTGTCTGTGGTCTGTCATTTTACTGAATACCACAAAAGGCCTGTCAAACACAATATATTGCTATCAGCATACAAGTCTTCTATCAAAAAAGTTTGATTTTTGGGGTGTTGCATGATCTTTTGGACAAAAGAGAAGACCCCTCCAAGGTTTTGAAATCTGAGGGGCCTCCTTTTCCATGCACACTGCATGAAAGCAGTAGGTGCTTGTGGGGGCTGGTAGTTTGGGAATGTTCAGTTATGTGTGAGTCTGACTGGCTCCTGAAATGTTCACGAAGCATGACTGTAAAGGTAAAAGAGCACCTGTGCTTTCTATCATTGCTCACAATGAGAACGAGAGGAAGGAACTGGAATAGAGACTACTTTGTCGAATGAATATCTTAGCATCTGCATGGCTTGTTCACATTGCAGGAGTAGAAATCACTCTTTCCAAAGCCACCAAAGAAGCTACATTCTGTGAAGGAAGTATAGGTAAAGGTTGAGCTCCCTGAATGAAAGCAAGGATCACCTATCTATGTGACATTCCATGGTGTCTTATGTATGCCAGAATGGAGATTATATGCATGGTTCTGATTTTGGATACTGGAAGATGCCCCAGCAAACAGGGCTCTGAGAATATCAGTTAGGAATAATTTCTTCTGTTGAGGCCTAGGCCTTAGATACCATAGTCAGTCCTCTTGGCTTTCCAGACTATCCAGTTTTGTCACTAAAAAGACAGAGGTCCTTTCAGTGCTTCTGATGGCTTGTTGACTGAAGCAGCAGAAACACAAATGTAGGGCAAATCCAGCCTTTCCTCAAATTTGTACCAGATCAGAGGCTGGCTGTTGCTTAATACGGGAAATGTTAAAATGCACTGCAAATGAGGAGCAGTGTTCTGTATAAGAAGACATCAGTCTGTTTATGAATTTGCACAGTTACAGTGGGAGTTTGGATTGGTTCTTGTCAGTAAAAAGCCAGCCATTAATGCAAGAGAGGGGTCTGGGCTGATGGTAGCTCACTACATCTTCAGTGTCCCTTCAGGTAGTAAGAATTGATGGTTGGCCGACCTAGTTCCACTCAACCAAGAAACATAGCTTCGGGCTTCTTTTATTTCAAGCCATGTTTAGTAATTGGAGTGGCTATTGCAGGAGTTCCATTATTTATCTGTCCTTTACAAAAGCCCACAGACAGCAAGCTTCACGTGAGAATGACGATGAACTGTGTCAAATGCTTTACATTATTTATTTGTAGAGTCCTGAGTTTTCTGGCTGTCACTTCGGACCTTAAATGCTGAGCTGAGTGCCTTCTCCAATCCTTGATGTGATTGCAGAGGTAAAGAGCCAGTTATTCTTTGCCCTTGCAGCGCGTTCTGGTTCTTGCCACTCTCTTGTCCAGAATATAAAACACTGAAGTGTGTTTCCATATTGTGTGACACCCCCTCCCCCCAAAAAAAACCTTTCCCAGCACATCCTAGCTCCAAATGAATGGATCAGGATTAAAGCAGTCTACTCTGGCCACCAGTGAGATGTAAACCTGAAATCAGCAGAAGACAATAAACCAGCTGCTTTCTGAAAGGGTTACTGATCCACAGTATAGAAACAGCAACTTTCCAGCCCCCATTTCTGATGCTCAGATCTAAACAAGGACGATATTGTAATGCAGCCATGTAAATAAAACCAGTTTTTAAAAAAATATCCAGCATACCTGCCCACGCATACCTGCGTTAGTCATTCATGGCTCATCAAAGTCCTAAAACAAACAAGCACGGATGATTTTCTCATTAAAAACAAAGCAAAGCCAGACAGATTGCAGGTCATTGTGTAGGTTCAAAGCAAAATCTAGAACCCAAAGCCATCTGACGCCTTTTATTAGAGTCAAACACAACAGTATGGGGGGGGGGGGGTAGCCCTGTTGTCCTGCAGTAGAAGAGCTAGGTTCGAATCCAGTGGCACCTTAGAGTCCAACAGGGTTTTCAAGGTATAAGCTGTTGAGAGTCAAGGCTCTGGATCCAAAAGGAGCTCTGACTATCAAAAGCTTATACTCAAAAATCTTTTGGTCTCTTAAGGGGCTACTGGACTTGAATCTAACAAAACTGTGTGCAAGTTTTCAAGCTCTCCAGAACTCTTCCTCAAGCCACCATTTAAAAAGGGGAGAGGGAGGAGAAAAGCAGATGTTTCAGGCTCTGATCATAAAGCCTTTTGTCTGTGTTCTTTGTATGCCAAGCAGATTTGGATAGATAAAGTGATGCTGGGTAAATTAGTATCATCAGGCCACACCTTTGGCCTTCTGGGAGAAACTCTGTTGGCATTTCATACAGCAGGCAAACAAGAAGCCTCCGCGTGAGAACTGCTGTGTTCCCTGCACCTCAAACATTCTGCCGGATGAAGACTTCTGGGAACTCAGAACGCACACTATGAGGTTTCAAGTCCTCCTCCTCCCCCCCCTCCCCCCCCCCCCCCCGTTTTGTGCTTTGTTTATAAGAGCTTCCACTAGTGTAGTGTAGTGATTAAGAGTGGCAGACCATAATCTGGAGATCAAGGTTTGATTCCCCACTCCTCCTCCACAGGAAGTCTGCTGGATGACCTTGGGTCAGTTACAGTTCTCTCAAAACTCTCTCAGCCCCACCTACTCTCTTAGCCCCACCCTAACAGACAGGGTGTCTGTTGTGGAGAGTGGAAGGGAAACGCTGTTGTAAGCTGCTTAGAGACTCTTTAAGGTAGAGAAAAGCAGGATATAATAACTGACTTCTGGTTGCCTGAAAGATTGTTCCTCTTTGTAGGATGCTATGCAAGTAACTGTCCACAGACATTGTCTCTGTGTAGTGGTATTGGCTTTCCTGAAGTGTGTGTCTGGGCCCATCTTGGTGGTATTAATTTTGTGGTTAGGGCTCCCTGTTACTGCTGTTATGAAGCTGCTTGGAAGTTCTAGAGTAGAGCTTGGTTGGGAACTGCTTGTTGCTGTTGCCATTCTGTCCTTTTAGCTTTATAAGGCTCACTGACTTATCTGTGAACCAGCAGCCTTTGGAAATCGAAGAGGGGTTGTCAACATAGCCCGTCAATTCAAACATTGTTCAGACTATATGGCTTGGAAAGTTCCTTCAAAACATGGGTCTTTTGAACTTGTATTTTGCTTGAGGTTAGCTAGTCAGTCAGTCAAATCCAAAAATCTTATGGTCAGCAAAGAATGCTACTGTTAGTATGTGGCAGCTCACCTTAACAAAAATTACATTGTGATTGGTTAGCAAGAGCAGGAGTGAAGACTGCTTTCCCTGCACACTTGTACCTGTCAAGGCAAACCCAGTACCATTTCAGAACTTCTGCTGGCCACAAGTTATAATTGCAGACATCCCAGAAGAGGAGCTCAAGCAGTTGTTTTTGGCCATGAGTTACTACCTGTGACTCCATCTTCCTGGCTGCAAAGGAGATCTGGCTGTCTGCTCTGTAAAACTCCTATGAGAGACTGGACTAAAATCATTCCAATTTTTAAAAAAAGTTTATTTCCATGTTTCATAACTAGTTTTTGGAAACTTTTATCAGCACAAGTATCAAACTTGCTGATGATTAAAATATCTATCTCCTTTCTGTTTCTAATGAAGTTAGAGCTTTGACACTTACTTAGCCAGTCAACTGACCAGTACCTTTTACTACTCAGAAGCCCAACTGTAGCTTTGACTAACTGCTTTTGTGTGTCATTGGTTGGATCCAGCCAGCTTTTTCGCTCAGTCTCACCCAATCCCCTATTACAACACCCTGTCCCTCATGGCTTTTGTCCATAAAGATCCCATCTTCTCCAGAGTAAGCTTTGGAGTGGCCACTCTTTTTCATCAGCTGAAAGGATGGTTAGATACAACTTAATGGTGTGCCAATTCAGGCATCATGTCAAACTGTAGCTATGCTTTGTTAGAAATGAATCAGATGGGGCTGATAGAAAGTTCTATCCCTGATAGATGAATTTTTATGGTATATTTTTGCAATTAACAAATAAACAAAATTTTGTTCCTGGTTAAGTTCTTGCAGGCAGCCAAGTTGCATGTATGCCTAACCTTGCCAGCAACTTCTCAGTAAAGTTTTTCTTTGAAGAAAAATTCTCTTGGGCTAATATTAATAAAATAGGAAGTACGAAGGAGGCTTAACCAGCAGGTGGTTGAAAATCTTTTGCCTTCCATAACTACTAATGCTGCTCATGAGCAGCAAGGTCTCTTTTCAAGCCTTGTTAAATGGGGACTGTGTTAATTGGATTACAGAAGAAGGAATCTGGTTATAAACTCCCTCATAAGCCAAAGCATTTAACAAAAATTCAGTGATACGTAGGGATGTATTTACCTTGGAGACATACAGAAACTAGATTATGAAGTATCTTGATACCGTCAATACGGTTTTGTTGGATTGAATTTTTAAAAATTAGTGGGTAGTGTCACAACATTAGTAGAAATGGCGATAACGTTGGAAACATGATACATAATGGGTGAGTATAGTATTGTGGTTAAAGTGTTGTAATAAGACAGTGAGATCTGGGTTCAAACCTTTACTCTGTCTTGAAGCTCTCTAGATGCCCTGAGGTTAGTTACACTGCCCTTCTAATTTATCTTTTGGGGTTCTAAAAAAGATAATGTAGGAGAGGTGAACCATTTACACCACCCTGACATCCTTGGAGATTCGGTGGGGTAAAAGGAGGATTGTTGGTTCAAGCCAACTTTGGTAGGTCCAGTATTCATAACAAAGCTTTCCTACTTATAGTACTTCATCTGGTAACCTTCTCCATCAGCTGTAAAATCACACTACATCACCTTGGAGTAACAAAAGAGGTGTGATCTTTTGCTTCCTCTTTCTAAAGACTTTAATTGCATACAGTTTCCTCCCCCACTTCTCTTTCCATTCTTCCAGATGCTTCTAATCTCTTCCTTTGGCTTGGCTCAGGGGAAGGGGTTTTTTGCCAAATCATTGGAGATATTTCAAAATAGTTTCCCCCTCCCCTGAAAAAAAGATGTCCTTTAATTTTAAAAAAGTTAGCAAGGAAGTCCTTAATGAAAGGATTACAAAGAAGTTACTCTTCTTTGTTAGGTTGTGGAGGAGCTGACCAAAATTCTTTCTCCTTGTTTGCTTTTTCCTTCAGCGAGTGGAGTTGGACTGGGCCTCCCAGAATAATTATATTAGAGATACTGGGATATTCCCTTTTATGTGAGGCCTCGTGCACTCATATTTAAGACTCTTTAAGGTAGCACTGCAGCGAAGAGCCACTTACTTAACCCTGGCTTTTGAAGATCACGGTTTAATGCTGTTTCTTACTTTTAATCAGGGTATGAAGAATAACAGATATACAGGAGTTTGGGCTCCTGGACAGTTGAGTTGGAGTCTAGAAGATTAAGATACCCTTTTCAGTTTGTGGTAGAGACAGGTGGCGGCAACGGGTTAGTGTGTTGACCTCAAACCAGGGAGACCTGGGTTTGGAATTCTCCACTTACCCTGTGGAACTTACTTGGTAACCCTGGAGGCCTAATCTACCTCACAAGTGCATTGTGGAGGGGTGGCGGCAGCATGAGATGATCCTATCCATATAGGCCACTCTGAGTTCTGGGGTTTGGGAAGTCTGAGATGATTATTAGGGATTGATTAAAGAGCTTGACTGCTGGTTGCTGAGCATCTGAAATCTTTTTTGTGTTCTTGATTTCTACTGTAAACAGCCTGAACAAATTCAGATGCTTAAAACATGTGGCTGTTATCCGCCTGTGCCTCTCCTAGCCACTGTCACTGTTGACAGCTGAGGCAGTGAGCAGCCAAGTAGAGAATTTTGAGGGCTGCTTTGCATTTGGCATTTTGTACTCTTGAGTGCCAGAAAGTTGAAAGAGACTATTCATGTATTCTGTAGACCCTTTGGAAATATCTGAAAGTAATGTCTGATCCCTTCCTCAACCTTAGGAGACACTTGTCAGCCCTGTGATAGAGTAGAACAACCCTCATCAACAGAATCACTAAACCGCCCACCTTGTCGAGTATTCTTGTCGGTAAGCCTACAAACAGGGCAAGACAGTGACAGCTTCCCACTAGAAACCTGCTGTTTTATTCAAGATAAAGCTGGGACTATCTGAAGTCACATGCAGCCCTGTGTGCCTAGAATGCAATTCAGAGCAGTGGTTTCGACTGTATGGGTACAAGTGCCCTTCATGGCCATGACATTTACAAGGTTAGGTAAAGACCCAGCTCACAGGGTGAACAAATGAGTTAAAGCATTGCAAAGCAAACTGCAGTATTAAAAAGGATGATGGAAAACAAGTTTTCAGCTCCAATGTTTAAGGCCTGAACTTTGTGGTCTGCCATTACCATCTCCCCCCCCCCCCACCCTCTAGTCCCCCCCCCCCCACCAGTTTCTGTGAGCTGATGTGAGCCCAGCTTCTCAAAGCCAAGCAGTCTGGTCTGATGCATTGCAAAAGTCTTGTGATTCTAGGGGTTGCTTGGAAACCGGGTGAAAAGTTTTGGCCTTCACAGTGGTGGCGGCGGCAGTAGGGTTGAAAAGGGAAATGAGGCGTCGCCACATTACTGTTTGTTTCTCCTGGTTTCCCCCCTCCATCTGGTGGTACAGAGAGTTCTCTGCCACTGTGAACTGCAGCTGTAGTTAGGGAGACAGCAAACATGCAGGCACAAGGAACTGCCTTCCTGGCCAAGTCTCTCAGAGGGCACGGAAGAAAAGCCTGTGCCACATGCAAAATCATGCTGCCGGTTCCTGTGTTCTTTAATCCACTATGACGAGACCCCTCATGGTACTGGTAGTCTTGTGGATTAATGTCCCTATTTCAGCCATAAACATGCATTGAAAAGGGTGTGTACTTGTGTATGAGGAGTTGATACTTCTTTTTTTTAAATACTCCTAATCTAATACTCCTAATCTGAATGAATTGTAGGCATTCTCAACCTATGGGATGGGCCCTCCTGGAAGCATGTAGGGCACCTGGAATGGAGTGATGCCAAGTTTACAGGGAAGGATAGGATCATGCATCAGGTGGGTCATTCCTTCGCTGTCAGTCAGGGCATGGGAGGATTGCAGAGGATCTTTTTGGAGTTACATTGTATTTGGGTACAAGTGCCCTTCATGGCCATGACATTTACAAGGTTAGGTAAAGACCCAGCTCACAGGGTTGCCATGTGAACAAATGAGTTAAAGCATTGCAAAGCAAACTGCAGTATTAAAAAAGATGATGCCAGTTGCAGGATTACCACCCCAGTGTGCAGATTTTTGCATGCAGTATCACTGCATGGACACTTGTGGATTAGATCATTGTATTGTTGGGACTGTTGGAAGAGTTCAGAAAGAGAGACACTAGGCTGAAGCCAAAAGGTATAAAAAGTTTGATTCTAGCCATTTGGGACAGTGGTTCCCTCTCACGGAAGATGTTACATAAGTATGAGGAAAGGGTTAGGAAAATTGCATTATTGCCACTTACTGCTGTTGTAAATGGTTACTGTGCTTATCTCATATGCATTTGAACTTTGCCTAGAAATACCACAGGCTGTGCTGCCTGTGTTTTGGGGCCTTTTGACGCCTCTCCTTGTAACTTTTTTGTCTTCTCTGTGCCCATTATACATATGTCTATCAAGACTATGGATGCATTTCATTCATCTGATGAAGGCCATGTGCCATATCTTTGAAGTGCCAAAAGACTTCTGTTTTGTTTGCTGGGTTTAAAGCATATTATCCAGTACTTAATTACTTGGATTCAGTTCTAATGGGACCCAGACACATGAGGGTTCTTCCGCTTGCTTTGAGTCCTTTCTTGGAGAAAGGCAGGCTAGAAATGTCTTTAAATACATGCTGTGCAAATTTCTCTCTCTCTCTCACCACACTACACCCCCACACACCCCATTAGATATTTTTAGCACCCTAGTTAAAAACAAAAAACCCAACCACCTCTGATTAAGGGTCCCTCAATGCCTGTTATTTCTTCATCATTTGTATTTCCCCCCTTCTCATCTTAGCTCTGGCTCCTGCTGATGTGTCTCTACTGGGCTTGTATTCTCTTGACTTCTGTGAAACCTGTTGGTTGGCTTGTCTGCCTTTTGATCTTGGCCTTTTTTGTTGTCCTCTTCTCATAACTGTGGCTTATTACAGCACTCTGTTTCCTTGGCCTGAATTTTTTTACTCTATAATCTGGAAGCTACTCTCACCTCTAAATGGACCTGCTGTGGCATTTACTGCTCTTAAACAGTGCCTGTGGTGGGAGGGAACCAATGTACTATCTTCTGATTTCACACAAATATCCTGTCCCATAAGTCAGGTGCTAGATCCTCCGTGCCATTGAGCTGGAGCAGCCTGTACTTGGCCCCGACTCCTCTACTTGGGGCTCTTATGAATCAAGAAGGGGACAGTTACAGGAGTAAGGGTCACTAGCACATTGGTCCATCCCCCCCCTTTCTTTCTTTTTTTTTTTGATGTCACTCTGTCCTCCCACTTTCCACAGCAAGCCATGTTCTGGAAGTTTGACCTCCACACGACCTCTCATATCGACACCCTCTTGGAGCGTGGCAACGTGACTCTCTTTGAGCTTCTGGATGAAGAGGATGTCCTGCAGGAGTGCAAGGTGGTCAATCGAAAGCTGGTGGACTTCCTGGTGCAGCCTGAGCACATGGAGGCACTGGTCACCTGCGTGACTGAGGAGCCCCCTGGAGATGTGGACGAGAGAGTGCGCTACAAGTAAGTGGGGGATCTTGGTGTTAGAACATCTGGAGGAGCAGCAGAGGCTGTTCATGAGTAATATGTTTCTCTCCCTGGATAAGTATGGAGCTCCTCTCTGTCAGTTTCTCCAAGATTAAGGAGCAATGTTCCTTAATCTTAATCCCTCTCCTGTTCCTTCTGTGTTTTAGCTGCTTGTGCCATTTCCATACTGCAAAGTTTAGATATTGCAAGATGGAGTGCAAATCATTTGGTTATTTTTTTTAAAAAATCATTAGCTAGAAAATGGCATGATAGTATCTTAATTAAAACAAAGCCTTATCCCATATTTAGCTCCTACTATAGCTTGCTCTTTTTTTTTAAGGGGCTCAAAGCATTTAACATGGTTTTTCCCCTCCTCCATTTTATCCTCACAGACACCCTGTGAGGTAGTTGAGGCTGGTCTGATAGAAAGTGTGACTAACTCAAGATGGTCTTCACAACTGAGTGGGGACTTGAACTCATGACTTCCTTGTCCTTAGCAGGCACTCTAACCCACTATACCATGCAGGCTGCCTGAGGTTTAACAGCTGTGGCTGAGACTTTCTCTCTAACATCATTTGGTTTGGATGCCAGATTTGGATCTCTAAGGAGCAGGGCCTTTCAGCTGAAGCTCTGGAGCACCTTTCTAAGAGTAGCTTCATTTGGTCATCATGCCAGTGTCAATGCTATATGCGGACAAAAGCACTGTTAGTAACTTTAGTGGATTCTGCCAGTTTATTTATTTCCCACTTCTCCAATATGTAATTCACAAGGCATTGTATAGTCTAATATAAAACCAGTGGCAAATAAAAGCAGACAGCACCAATAAACAAAATATAAAGTTAGGCTAAACAAATCATTTTAAAATATTAGGCTGCAGACAAAACTGAGTGCAAAAACAAATCCTTCTGAGAAAGGAAACCTTTGCTTGGCAGCAGAAAAATATCGAGAGGTGCCAGGTGCAGGAAGAAGGGGGGGGCTTTTTAAAGCTTGAGGGCCACCCCTGATAAAGGCACTGATTGTCTTAGTCATATATCTCCTCTCTGCAATTGGGGTGACATGAATAAAGGTCTGGGGTGATGGCCACAGTGCCCAAGCAGTACTATATGAGGAGAAATAGTGCTTTAAAAAATACAGGAAGAAATGGTGCTTTTAAAAATATTTTCTGTTGAATTTTAGATTTTTTATTGGTTTTACCAGTTGGTTTGTGTGCTGGATGTATGATATTGAGCATTCTTGATATTCCTTAAATAACTTGTGATAGCAAGTTTAGAGGGTAGCCATGTTGGTCTACAGTAGAACAGTTAATAGAACAATAGTATCACCTTAGAGACCAACAAAAGATTCAGGGTATAAGCTTCCAAGAGTCAAAGCTCTCTTCATCAGACATAAGTAAGTAAAAGTAAGTAAGTAAAATTTTATTTATATCCCGCCCTCCCCCGCCAAGCAGGCTCAGGGCGGCTAACAACAGCAAAACAACAATACATTTAACAAAACATTAAATAACCCCAAACCGATTAATACATTAGTTAAAACAGTTACTAAGTCTAAAAACATTAAGTTAGATCTGACAGTACCGTTATTAATCGACGCTATGCCTGTCAGTTTGTGAATGATGGCGGATCTCCAGACTGGACCATTTTGATGTTTCTTTGTGGACTTGGTCAGCCGTTCATGAATGCCTGTTTGAAAAGGGTGGTCTTGCAGGCCCTGCGGAACTGATCAAGGTTCCGCAGGGCCCGCACCTCCTCTGGGAGTTGATTCCACAAGGAAGGGGCCGCGGTAGAGAAGGCCCGTGCATAGGTAGTCCGAAGTTTAACTTCTTTTGGCCCAGGGGTGGTCAATCTGTTTTTACCTACTGACCTCAGTGCTCTCTGGGGCTCATACGGGGAGAGACGGTCCCTCAGGTAGGTCGGTCCTCGGCCATATAGGGCTTTAAAGGTAATCACCAGCACTTTGTACTGGACCCGGTATACAATCGGCAGCCAGTGCAGTTCGCGCAGCCCCGGCCGTATATGCTCCCATCTTGGGAGGCCAAGCAACAGCCTGGCCGCCGCGTTCTGCACTAGCTGCAATCTCCGGGTCCGGCACAGAGGCAGCCCCATGTAGAGGGCGTTACAGTAGTCCAATCTTGAGGTGACCGTCGCATGGATCACCGTTGCTAGGTCCCGGCGCTCTAGGAAAGGGGCCAACTGCCTCGCCCGCTTCAGATGAAAGAATGCTGACTTGGCAGTGGCTGTTATCTGGGCCTCCATTGATAATGAAGGCTCCAGTAAAACACCCAAGCTCTTTACCCGCTGCGCCGCCGTCAGCGGCGCACCGTCAAAGGTCGGGAGAGATATTTCCCTCCCCAGAGCGCCACGACCCACACAGAGAACCTCTGTCTTCGCTGGGTTCAGCTTCAGCCCACTCAGCCTAAGCCATGTTGCAACAGCCTGTAGGGCCTGATCCAGGCTCCCCGGGGCAGAGGCGGGCCGGCCGTCCATTAGCAGATAGAGCTGGGTGTCATCTGCATATTGATGGCAACCCAGCCCAAACCTCCGGACAATCTGGGCAAGAGGGCGCATATAGATGTTAAATAACATCGGGGAGAGAACTGCTCCCTGGGGCACCCCACAATCTAGTGTGCGCCTCTGGGATCGTTCACCCCCAATTGCCACCCTTTGTCCCCGACCCATGAGGAAGGAGGAAAGCCATTGTAAGGCCAACCCCCTAACCCCTATGTCGGCGAGGCGGTGGATCAGCAGCCGATGGTCGACTGTGTCAAATGCAGCCGACAGATCTAATAACATCAGCACTGCCACACCGCCTCGATCCAGTAGAAATAGAGATCTCTGAGTCTTTTTATCTAAGTCAGAAGAAGAAATTAGATTTATACTCCACCCTTCACTCCAAGTCTCAGAGCAGCATACAATCTCCTTCCCTTCTTCTCCCCACAACAAGACATCCTGTGAGGTAGGTGCAGCTGAGAGAGCTCTTTGAGAACTGCTCTTGAGATAACAGCTCTGAAAGAACTGGCTTGCCCAAGATCACCCAGCAGCTGCATGTGTAGAAGTGGGGAATCAAGCCCAATTCTCCCAGATTAGATTCCGCACTCTTAACCACTACACCAGACTGGCTAGTAGGTGGGAGGCTGTTAGACATAGTTGCTGAGAAAGGAAACTTATACGTGCGCCACATGGAAACTTAAAGCCAAACTGGCCTATGCATTATGGCTCAGGTATATCCATACCATAAAACCCTAGAGTGCTTATATAATTATATTTACTACATTTCTGTAAAAGTGTATTGTTTAAAATAATGGATCTAGAGTTTCCGAGAAACTGGAAAGGAGGAGGAATACAGGTCAATTCAGGTAGCAACTCTTAAGTAATACTGTGCAATCAAGAAGAGCATGGCTGAGGTAGTCATGCAGGACTATGCAGTCTTCACATTTCTAACCCTTCCTTTTCTTCTTGCATCACCTCTAGGTACCCAAGTGTGTCGTGTGAGATTCTGACGTCTGACGTCACTCAAATAAACGACGCTTTGGGTGAGGACGAGTCACTCTTGCGTCGCCTCTACAGCTTCCTCCAGACTGGCGGCGTTCTCAATCCGCTGTTGGCCAGTTTCTTTAGCAAGGTCATGGGGATCCTGATCAACCGCAAGACTGATCAGGTAGCGTCTTACATGCTCTTTGACCTGCTGGGACCTTCCCACCCATCACGAGCTGTGCTGCTGCTTGCTTCCTTGTATTCCCATTCATGCCCTTAGTCCTCCCTAAGGACAGCACCTTGGAATCTTGCAGTCTGCAGAATCCTGGGAAACTAAGTTCATAATGGTGGATGTTTCTTTCAAGTGCACCCTCAGGTGGCAACAGTTGGTTACTGAGTACTTTTAGGGCATCTGTAGGCTCCTGAGCATTCAGTTCAGAGCATTTTTTTTTCAGGGGTGCTAAATACTAGCTAGCTGTTGCTGTGCCAGGATGCATTCAGTTTAACCATGTGAAATTAATTAGGTAATTTAATGGCATGATGTGTTTACCAGGCCTTAGCTGTTGTGGATTTCATTTTTTATCCCACCCTTCCTACAAGTATTCCAGCCCCTCCTCTCCCCCTCTTTTTCTCTCTCTTCTCTCTCTTCTCTCTTTCTCTCTCTCTCTCTCTTCCTTCCTTCCTTCTTTCCTCAATTAGGTAGGTTAGGCTGAAAAACTGATTAGCCCAAGGTGGCCCACTCATCTTCCCAGTTTGTAGAAAGCAGTTTTTTAGGCCTATAACCTGTGCATGAATTTCATGTGTACTAGACTGCCTCTGCAGCAGCATTCACTTCCTCATCTGCTAGCAGTACCTTTTGCACAAGAGTTCATTGAAAACCATTGGTGGTGTAGGAACAGAAGTGTTAGCAGGAATGCACTCTACAGCAGAGGCTGTGTAGTGCTCATGGAACTCATCCATAGGCTCCAACCCAAAGTCTTTGCAATACAGGAAGAAAGACTGTGAAAACATGGCCATACTGTTCTGCCTTTAATGAAAGGTTCTCAAAAATCATTTGCAGATGTCAGTTTAAGTAATTAAGTCCCACCTCATCTCCATACCCTCAAGGTGGCTAACAAATTAAAGTTCCATCTCACCAGAGAACTCAAGGTGGCAAAGATTAAAATTCTAGGGAATTCTGCCATCGGGACACTGACTAGACTCTGCCCTGCTTAGCATTGGCAAGGCTTCTGCATTATGATATTATGTGTAGTAACTCCTGGTGGTGGGTCTTGAAGCTCTTTCTCATGTAGTTGATAAAACTGCAGAGGGTCACCTGTCCCAAATACAGTCTATCTTCCATGTCCTCCTTGTTCCTCTTCCTCCACTAACTCAAATCACTTCTTCTAGATAGTTGCCTTCTTGCGCAAGAAGGACGACTTCGTCAACCTGCTGCTGCGCCACATTGGTACCTCGGCCATCATGGACCTCCTGTTGCGGCTTCTCACCTGTGTAGAGCAGCCACAGCTCAGGCAAGACGTGTTCAATGTAAGGGTCCTGCCACAGGCACTCCTGTTTCTTTTATTCTCCCCACTTCCTACAAAGACTAAGCAATATGATTTTGTGTTTGGACTGTTTAGTGGTCTGGGGCCTCTACTACGGTGGCTCAGTGGTAGAGCATCTGCTTGGGAAGCAGAAGGTCCCAGGTTCAATCCCTGGCATCTCCAAAAAAGGGTCCAGGCAAATAGGTGTGAAAAACCTCAGCTTGAGACCCTGGAGAGCGGCTGCCAGTCTGAGAAGACAATACTGACTTTGATAGACCAAAGGTCTGATTCAGTATAAGGCAGCTTCATATGTTCATATGTACTACCAGTCACTTGACTTGTAATCTTTTCACCTTCTATGCATCGCTTCTGCTTGAACAATAAGAGGAGGAAGATCACTGGTTGCATGGGTTTATCTGGAGAATATCAGTTATCATCAGGGCAGCCTGTGATTTTGAATCTTGTGTCTAACTTTGTAATCCCAATTCTTTCTCTTCAGTTTCTCATGGTAGTTTTAGGTGGGTTTTGCTTTGCTTGTCAGGAGCAGCAAAGTTAGAGAAATGATAGGTACCTAAAACAATGGCCCATTGCGAGGACATGTTTAGTTCTGGATCCTGGTTTCCATACTGCCACCTCCTTTTCTGGTACCTCAAAGCAAAATAAAAAACCCCCACTCACTAGAGCTGTTCCTTGAGTATGGCCAATCAGGACAATTTCCCTGGTCCACAGGCTCTCCTGGAGAGCCTATTGATCACCCAGCTTACCAGGGTCTTTGTGGGATCTGTTGCCCAGTCGATTTGCAGTAGCATAGAGCTGAAAGAACTTTCAATGTCAAGTGACTGCTGAAGACCAAGTTGCCTGTATGACTGATGGTTGCTTGCAAACAGAAGTGTCTCAGGGCTTCTGGGAAGTGGGAGGCACAACACTCCTTTCTAGCTGGCCCTCCTGCTGACTCACTAAGCACCATACAGGTTCAGGTCTCTTACTTCTGGGGATTATGCACTAGGGGCTATATCAGGGTATACTTCTTCATGTTTATGCCAGGTGTATTTATCTATAAACCTGGTATTCTTTCAGGGTTTTGCAGAATGTTCACAACTCTTGAGAAAGAATAGTCATGTACACTGATTGCTAGAAAGTTTGCTTCTTGCTGTGTACTCATTTCAGGGTACTTCTCCCCCACCACACCCCCATAGTTATTTATTATTAGAGCTTTCACAGTACAGATGGGCATGAACCAAACCGTGAAGCAAAAGTCATGAATTTTACCCTGGTTCATGATGGATCTACTGTCATGAACTTCCATAAACTTTTAAAATAGTTCATAGTGGTTTGTGGACAGAAGAAAAAGTAGGGGCTTAAAAGGACTCCATGAACCTTTAAACTCTTTCTGTGCTCCTGAGCTGTTTGGAGCTGTCTTGTATGGTCCCTTTTAACATTTAATAGGAGTGCTCAAGACAGCCTGAAAAAAAGCTGAGCGGTGGGCAGCAAGTGCTCCCTTCTGCTCACCTGTTTTTTTGGACTGTCGTCAAACCCCATTTAAGGGACTGCAGTCCCTTTCAAGGAGGTTTGCAAGGCCATTGACCACAAACTGGTTCAGTTCATGAATGAACCTCCTGGTTTGATTCAGTTTGTGGTTTGGGTTATGGTTCAGCCATGAACCGACACGAACCACATTTTTCCAGTTTGTATCCGTTCTTATTTCCTAGTGTATGTACAGATAGGATTTCAAGTGTATTGGTTGGGCCTTAGAATGAAGACTGTTATTGTTAGACTGGAGAAGCGGTGACCAAACTTGCTTAACATAAGAGCCACATAGAATAAACACCAGAGGGCTGCATGACATGAATGTCAGATGTCTGAGAGCTGGAAGGAAGGAAAGCAAATAGATGGGGGAGAGGTGGAAAGAAAGCAACTTCAAATGCATTCTCGAAGCTGGCTGAAGGCTTCGAGAGCCACACAATATGTATGAAAGAGCCACAAGTGGCTCCTGAGCCACAGTTTGGCCACCTCTGGACTGGAGTATGAATACTTCTGTCCTTGGGCGGGTATCGTTAGAAGACTGTCTCCAAGGATACTTGCTGAATCTCAACATTCCTGTGATGGTGTTTGCTTGTCTTTTTTTCCTTCAAGTGGCTTAATGAAGAGAAGATTGTTCAGAGGCTTATTGGGATGATCCACCCTTCTAAGGATGACAATGTAAGTAGTAAATTTGCCTTGCTTCCTTTCTGTACTCAGGGTTTTGTTTAAACCATATGAGATGCAGTTGACTGAATCGCTACTTATTTTTTACGGCTAAGGAGTAATGTCAGGGGCTGGGGGGGGGGTGCTTTTCCTGAATCCATATGACCGCTGGAGCTGCTGTTTGACCTGCTGGTCAGATTTTCCCCACAGAAGAAAATGATAGCTGTGGGAGTTGGATGAAAGGGGGACTGTGTGGGAAGGAAGAGCTAAACTTCCCTCCTTTGTTACAATCTGATCCAAAGCCCCCCTTCCCCACAGCTGCTGTTAAGAAATCAGACACACACACAGTTCTGTTAATGTCCAGATTTTATTTCCAGTTTGACTTTTTTTACATGTGGGAGTCAGGCCTTGGAATTTCATTGATCCCAGTATACAGACATTATAACAGAATAAAATGTGCTAGGCTGGCTGTAGTGGCATTAATCAGCTGGTCCTTGTGTATTTTATGTGTGTTCAGGAATGTCCCGCAGAGCTGAATAGCTTGCTTTGGACTGCACCCTTATTGTCTTGCCGGCTGTCACTTTTAAACATGGAACCTAAGATCTCTTAAACTAACAGATCTGCAAAAAGCCAGTTTGACCTGCTGGTCAGATTTTCCCCACTGAAGAAAATGGCAGCTGTGGGAGTTGAGTGAAGGGGGGGTGGAGTGTGTGCGAAGGAAGAACGAACCCCCCCCCCTCCTTTGCGAGGTAGGGCTTAATTATGCCTTTTCTTTGTTTTCTCTTGTGTTCCATGCAGCAACATTCCAACGCTTCGCAGTCCTTGTGCGACATCATCCGGCTGAGCCGTGAGCAGATGATCCAAATTCAGGATAGTCCCGAGCCAGACCAGCTATTGGCCACACTTGAGAAGTGAGTGCTGGCAGCACCAGCAGTCGGGGTGGGGGTGGGGGGTGGGGTGGGAAGGCGACACCCGCCCCCCCCACACACCTTTCAGTCAGAAAGGAGAGTTACCCCTTTCATGCCAAAATGAATGCAAACCTCCTTTTTTATACTTCTGGCAATGTTTTCAGTCAAGAGGGAGGTAATAGTTAAACTCTGGATTTTTTTAACATGCTAAATATCCATTACTTTAATCAACAAGATCCCTAAATCAAAATCTGCCTGTTCTCTAAAACTGCCCCGTCTTCCTCTTGCTATCTGGTGTTCCCTCACGTGGTTCTGGGTTGCTATAAACCAGGGTTGGCCAAACTTGCTTAATTTAAGAGCCGCATAGAATAAACGTCAGATGTTTGAGAGCTGAATGTCATGGGTTTGAGTGCAGGAAGGAAGGGAAGGAAAGGAAAGGAAAGGAAAGGAAAGAAAAAAAAATAAATGGGGAGGGAGCGGTAGGAAACAATCAATTTTAAATGCATTTTCCAAGCTGCAGGCTGGCTTGGCTTGGATAAGTGGTTTAAAGAGACAAATGCCTTCTCCAAGTTGGCCAACAAGGTGGTGGGGACTTCAAGAGCTCAAAGCTAGAAGGTTCCTCCCTCTGGCATGGGTCTGACTCTTAACACCAGGGCCTCTTACTGTCTCACAGATGGTACAGCCTATTAAGAGCTTGTCGAGACTTCAGCAGTCTCTTTGGGTAACTCCAGGCAGCTTGTTCTCCTTTACATGGAGTGTAAGTGTAAGGGCAAGGAGGAGCAGGAGGTAAAAATAAATCATTCTCCCCTCCCCATCCCCCCAGTCTTTGGAATATGCTAAGCTTTTAAAAATTTATTTTAACAAAACTAGTCACAAGGGGAACGCACACAGCTTGATGTCAAGTGTTTTTTAACCAGCACCAATTCTCCCTTGTGTTCAGGCAGGAGACGATTGAGCAGCTGCTAAGCAATATGCTGGATGGAGAACGGAGTGAATCCGTTATCGTCAATGGCATCCAGGTCTTGCTGACCCTGCTGGAGCCACGCAGACCCAGGTGTGTGTGTATGGCGATGGGTGGAGGCTTTTGCTATTTAGATGGGGATGACTTGTGCAGCATCTAGAAGTTTATGGTGGTATGGGTATGGTATGGTGGTATGGTAATTTATTTCTTTGACTAATGTCTGTTCCCAAGCAGCTTATGAAGATATAAAAATAACAAAACAAAAGAGTTGCCTTTTAAAAAGACAAAATAAAAGTGGCACTGTTGTGAGCTTGAGCTGTTCCACTTTGCAGTGCTAATGAAAAAATGAGGTGGGGTGAGGGAGGCAGAGCTGTCCCAGAGTCCTTGCCCCTGTCCCTCAGGTGGTCCAGTTGTGAGCCCCAGCAGTACAGTTGCTCCTTCCCCATTTGGCAGTTGGTGGTCACTAAGATGAAGGGAGTCACTCAATGATGGGGAGTGGTCTTATTTTCCAGATCACCATTCTTAAAGCAACCCAATGGTTCTTCTTATTTTTGAAGGTCTTTGGGAAGACTTGGGGGTTGTGAGGCGGGAGGCAGCAGGGTTGCCACAAGTCCTCACCAGACCTCAGATAGTCTGGTCTCTTGTTCCCTCCACTCTGTATTTCTTGCCCAGTGGTTCAGCTTCCAGTCAACCATTGTGGAGAGAATCCACGCAAATGGATCCTCCAGGCACACTTTTGTATCTTGAGTATGTGGACTACAGCAGGAGTCTGTAACCTCTGGCTTAGGGCAGAACCAAATAAAAGGAGTTCTTTATAAAAAGAGAGCTTAAAATTTAAAGTATATTAGGGGAGCGGGTAGAACATTAAAATAACCAGCAAAAGAATTTTAAGGGATGAAATTGCTTTTTAGAGATGCTCTACAAAAAGGGGAGTGGGAGAGGTGAACCATTAACTAATCCCAATGCAAGCCATGTGCATATTGATGCAAATGTGCAAAACCCATCATGGGGGGCACTTCTCTGTAATGCTCTTCTTTGTTGCCAGACCTTCTGCCTTTCCATCCTTTTTTTTGTCATTTAAGAAATGGTACTGGTTTTAACAAAACTGTATAATCATATTACTCTTTATTATTATTCCTTGTCCAAACTGATCGCTTTTCCCACTGGTGCTCCAGGAAGCGCAGTTTGTTCCTCCACATGATCTGGCATGCATTCAGAAGCATCATGCGGCACACACCTGACTTGATGAACATGAGCCACATAATTTATTATAAGGATTTTAAGTTTCTCTCTAGGGTGGGCTTGAGATGGGGGTGGGGGGAGGTGCACACAGCCTCAGATCCTGGTATTGAAAAGCAATGGTCTGTCTTTCTCTCTCTTCCAGGACAGAGCTGGGGGGCATGGGGGGCTTTTACTGCAACCTGGAGGGGCAGATGGAGATGACCGGACCTAACTGTGAAGTGGCTTCCAGCCAGGCCAGTCTGGGCACTCTGCTTGCCATCAAACAGCGCCTCAGGGAGCTTCACCAGCTGCTCCTCGACCCACCAAAGGTGGGTATGTGCACATATGTGAGTGTGTGTGTGGTGTTGCTCAGGTGGAGGGTGGAAAAGGAGGGGGCAAGCATAGCAGACTGCCTTAATGGCACTTCGAGAGCCCTGGAAGGCTGGGAAGAGGTGGGATTTCCCCTGGGTGGGATCCTCCACGCATCATTGGGGAAGATAATCCTAAATGCAATGTGCCTTAAGCAGTCCAGATTTTTCTTTTCAAGGGTTTGAGTCTTTTTGAAAACAGCCAATTTAGAATCTGACTATATCTTCAGTTGTTATTCTGATGCCAGAAAAGCATATGTAAGGCACTATCCAAGAAAAGAAAAGGGAGGTGAAGTGTGTGATCCATGGTACATCCGCAGGGAAGGAATGAGACTTAAAAGCTTATCCTCTCTTTATAGATATTCTCTCTCTCTCTCTCTCTCTCTCTCTCTCTCTCTCTCTCTCTCAAGATTGGGCTAAAACTGGATAATCTGAGGGGCAGAGGAATTGGGCTGCACCAGGGAGGAAAATTTGCTAGAAGCAGGAGATGAGTTCTTGGCGGGGGGGCTGCAAGCTGGAGCACCCTCTCCCTCTCTCAGGAGTGGGACTACCTGCCTATGGAACTTAGTTTATGCACCCCACTTTTCCTGGCAGAAAGAGCCTCTTCAGACAACTTGGGGGATCCTAGACCCTCCACTGGGAAACACACGCCTACACGTGGTGAAGCTGCTGGCCAGCTCGCTGGGCACTGACAATGCTGCGCTGCGGGATGAGATTATAGAACTTGGGGCTGTCAACACAATGTTGGTGAGTATTATCTGTGCACCTACCAGTACTCTTTGAGCCACTTGCTGATCCGAAAGAGAATTGCTTGTGTGCTCCTAAGGAGGTACTCCAAAGCAAAGTGCTACTTTTCTGGAAATTTGGAAGCCTGTTTGAATTGTTTTGTGAGAGACATGAGGAATGGGTGGAGAGACATTTGGGGTGAACTGCGTTCTGGGCAGTATTTACCTGTTAGTCATTGCCAGGAATAGTTCCTAAAATGAGGTATGAACTTACATTAGTTGCTTTGGTGTAGTGGTTAAGTGCATGGACTCTTATCTGGGAGAACTGGGTTTGATTCCCCACTCCTCCACTTGCACCTGCTGGAATGGCCTTGGGTTACCCATAGCTCTGGCAGAGGTTGTCCTTGAAAGGGCAGCTGCTGTGAAAGCCCTCTCAGCCCCACCCACCTCACAGGGTGTCTGTTGTGGGGGGAGAAGATAAAGGAAATTGTAAGCTGCTCTGAGTCTGATTCAGAGAGAAGGGGGGTATAAATCTGCAATTCTTCTTCTTGATTATGTACATTTTCTCCATCATTGTCATCGGGCCATTGCATTTTCATTGATTTCTTTTATACCATACAGTTGATGTACAAATAATGTTGAAAAATGACTACTTTTTATGGGGAAGGTCTGGCACGAAGAAATGGGAAATGCCATGCCAAATAATGATGGCTTGTTTCTCAAAATGAGGTTGTTTGAGTGCAGTCAGCAGGCTTACAAAATTGGTTCCTACATAAGACCTGTCCTGAAATAATCCTACAGATGCAAAAGCCATGTGGGTGGAGAAGCCACTGTATATCATTACAACACAATCTGGGGCTGGGTGTTAGGAATTTCCTTGAGGTGGCTCTGTTTAATGGTACTGCTAAGAGAATAATATACTGGATCAAAATCATCATGAAATGGCTGTGCTTACTTCTGCCTTTGGCTCTCGTTGCCAGGATCTCTACTTCAAATACACATACAACAACTTCTTGCACGCTCACGTGGAGGCCTGCCTTAGCAATGTTTTCAGCTCCCATGCTGGGGATGAGACCATTGAAAACCACTCAAAGCCCCTGCCAGAGAACCCAGTCATCCAACATGTAAGTTGTGTGTGTGTGTGTATTGTTTCATGCTCTTTCCATGTGAGTGAAGCGGCCAGTAGAGGAGGAATAGATCCTTGTTTGCTTTCAGACAAGTGAAACTGAAGTGGAACTTGAGAGAGAGAGAGGAAGTGAAGGGAATAGGCTGGGAAATGAGGCCTTGGAATTAAGTAGTGGCAGTGGTGAGGGATACTGGATAGCTGGACTCAGGTTAATGTTACTGATCTGGAAGCCACCCTACAGAGGAGCTGGGCTAGCAGTCTGGATAGAAATCCATTTCAGAGTAAACTTTCATCTCACCTCCCAGTTTAGAAATAAAACTCAAGGTGATTTATATCAACAGATGGGGAGCTAGGGGCTAAGGGGTGGAACTCTTGAACCTGTCTAGGTTCCCTCTCTGTTTTGCCTTTAATACTAACCCCAGTACTCCAACAACCATGGGCTAGAAATATTGAAGCTCTCGGGGATCTGAGCAACTGAAATCCTTTTATTGTAACACAGAAGTTGTCAGTCTTGTTAAGGGACAATTCTCATGCGAGTTCCATTGTCTCTTTTGCTGTAGTTGCTGCAGAAGTGTCGCTTAATCCAAAGAATTTTGTCTGCCTGGGAAGAAAATGAGCAGTCACAGTGAGTGCTTGATGGAGAATGTTGGGATACCATGACTAGAGGCCCCCTCCCACCGACCTCTTTCTACAAAGAAAAATGCCATTTGCACTTC
The DNA here is from genome assembly GCF_032191835.1 of Heteronotia binoei. Classification (NCBI taxonomy): domain Eukaryota; kingdom Metazoa; phylum Chordata; class Lepidosauria; order Squamata; family Gekkonidae; genus Heteronotia; species Heteronotia binoei. The sequence goes on from NC_083237.1 coordinate 26,869,848, forward strand.
TATTGGGAAACATACATGCAGCTTTCATTTTAAGGAAAACCTCTAGGCCTTGTGATTGCCGAGTCATAAAGTGAAAGGGGAAAAAAAGAAACTTTTTTTTTAATGAAACCTGTTTTTTTAAAATAAAACTTGTTGTGAATTTGAATCTTGTTTTTCCCCATTCCTTGTGTGGCAGATATAACTTCTATAGTTGACTCCTCCCTCTTCCATTCCCCCACTCCGTAATTCACTTGAATATTCTGTGGTACATATCCATAGTTTCCATGTTTTCAATTGCAGGTCAGATGGGGGCAGACGCAAGGGCTACATGGGGCACCTTACCCGCATTGCCAATGCCTTAGCACAAGGCTCTGAGAAGTGGCCCCACTCCACCCTCATCAAGCAGCTTGTGAAAGGTAACCACAGGTGGCAGTATCAGTCAAAGTGACCTTGAATGTGAATGGTTCAAATAATTTGGGGCACCCTTGGCCTGTGGGAATATCATGAGACCTGCAATTCTTTGCCTTTCAAGCAGGAACAAATGCTGAACTTCTGTGTGGGGCTGCAGTTGACACTGGGATGGGGATATACCAGGAACCTTTGTCTAGAGTGAACTGTGGGTAGTTTTCCTTTTAGATAGCTGAGCTTGGGAGGGAAATGAAGTGCTTGGAATTGTCCAGATTAGAATCAAAGTTCAGTTATTGAAATAAATAAAATCGTTTTTTTGGAGGGGGAGTTTCAGTTCAGGGAGTGTGAAAGGCTAGATATGCAGAGCCAGGAATGAACAAGCACTGCCTGTTGCACGTGGCCAGGCTCTGTGTTTCTCTCCTCCATCTTGTCAGAGGTGTCCCTCCCCTCCATCTTGGTGCTGTGGAGCAAGAGCTTTCAACTGCTGTTTTATATATATATATATATATATATATATATATTCCAGAGCTACCAGAGGATGAACAAGAGCAGTGGGAGAAGTTTGTCTCGGGGCCCTTGTCAGAGACTAACAAGAAGAACACTGTGGATCTCGTGAGTCCCTCTCTTACTGTATTGTATTTCTACCCAGTCCCTTCATAAAATGGACTTACTACACAGGTGGTCCTTTGGTGCAGATGCAGAAATGGGCCTGCTAATGTCACATTCCAAGTATTCAGGTACTCACCTTCCCCCTTACGTGCAAATACTGGAACTCAGGCTCTTGAGCAAAGGATGTTTTCTTCAGTCAGTCATTGTCAACCAAATGCTAATGTTTGGAATTGCAGGGGATTTCTGCATTGTGCTGGTATCTCTGCCAGGCCTATATGCTCTCAGTATCGTTCTGTGTTTTGTTGGGGAAGTTCTTAAATTGTAGGTTGCCCCAACTTGCTTCCTTCCTTAATGGCTGTGGCCTGTGGCTGCCACAGATGCTGTCCTACGTGTGCTTTTCTTTAGCTGCGTGTTTGTGGTAGCCTATAGCAACATGGCAGCCAAGACTGGCATGTGCAGGCAATCACAGGGTGGTGGTGGTGATGGTGGGGAATGGCAAAAGATGCATGTAGGGGGATGGGGATGGAAAGGATTGCTAAGAGGCAGCAGCAGAAGCACAGTGAGTCTGTTGGAGGAGTTTGATAGGTTTGATGCAGGTTTCTGGCTTCCTGGAGGGGAAGATAGACCCTAAGAAGTAGGAGATCCCCTTAGCATCCATCTTGGCCAGTCGGTCTTTGCCAGCTCCCCAGTAGCATTATTGTCCCTGTTTCCTGTAGGTTAACATGCACAACCTCCACTCGTCAAGCGATGATGATGAGAATGACCTCAAGGAGTTCAGCTTCCCCCAGGAGGCTGTGCTGCAGCAGGTGAGTTGACTGGTTACTACAAGTCCCTTGAGAGAGCTTGTGTACCCCCTACCCCATCTCTTAGCCTCCGTTGCCTAACCTAGGGACCACTTGGAGCACCAGAATAAATATTTTTCTTTCTTTTTTTATTAATACCCACAAAATGCAATACCTGGTCTTGGGAGCAAAAAACCCCATTCTAACTTGGCCTGGATCCTTAGGTAGCCCTTGTCTTGGACTTTCTTTCTCTTCCGTTTCTCCCTTGGTCCTCCAACAGCATACTTCTAAGAACTTGGAAACTTGTTTACATAGCAGAAGTTCAAAGATTCTTAAGGTTCCACAGCAGATCTTGCATTTGGGGATCTGCAGTCTTTGTGGCTTTGATCTGATAAACGCTGGCTCTTCACCAGTGAGAAGTTGCATTGCTGCAGCTGAAAAGAGAGGCTTATGCACCCATCTTTTCCAGCATCCTCATTCTAGAATCCTGGTATGCACATCAGTGTCTCCTCCCAGTGCACACACTTTGAAGGCACTGGATGAGAAATGCTGGTCTTCAGAGAGAATGGTGCTGTGCAGCATCCCCTAAAGAGCTCTTGAAATGTCTGCTGGCTGAGCTGAGGCAGAATTTGTGGGCCAGGTTAGATTAGGGCATGCCAGTGCAAAAACACTGGTGAGAAACGGCCAGTTTGGGGAGGATGTGTGTGTGTGTGGCTTAATGGTAAGAACACCTGATTTGCAAGCAGAATATCCCAGGTTCAGTCCCTGGCATCTCCTGTTAATAGGATCAAGTTGTACATAGTGGAAGAGAAAGACCCTTGTGGCCTTGCAGAGCCACTTCCAGTCAGAATCGACAAGACTGTCCTCAATAGAACAATAGTCTGACTCAATATGGCAGCTTCATGTGTGTTCAGGTGTATTTGGATTCTAGGAATGAACATCCACTGGTCTTCTTTTGCCCCTTTTGGGGGAAGGGCCCATCCAGCCAAGAGAGGAGCTGCCTGGATCATCAGCTTCTGCCCTCTGTTTTGCCAGGACTCCACCTGCAAAAGCAGCGGCATCTCAACTGAAAATTTCACCCAGCTATTCATCTTCCTTTCAGGCCTTTGTGGATTACCAGCTGCAGCAGATGACCTCGGCATTCATTGACCACTTCGGCTTTAATGATGAAGAGTTTGGCGAGCAAGAAGAGAACGTTAAGTTAGTGCTGTGTTGTTTATCCCCTTGCACCTTTCCCCCCGTGCCGTGCTTGTGCCTCCTGTTCCTTTTCTCTTGCTATGCATTTGTGGCTGAGAATAAAAGTGGCCTGCTCTGAGAACAGTAGTACAGAGTGGTGGGATTTCTGAAAGAGAGGGAGCATGCGCTCATGAGAGGCGGGGAGCCAGAACTCCTTAGTGGCTCTCTCTGGCTGTGTTTTCTGCAATCCCACGTATGGAGTCATACCTACTTGAACGGATACTGTAGAGATAGTTGCTCTCCACTGGTCTTATTTATTTAACTTCTGTCCTGCCTTTTTTCTGTTGTGGCACTCAAGGCAAGTGTGCAAATGATGTTCCACAGAACTTTTGTCTTTTTGACATTGACCAACCTCAGACCTGATTCATTTCAGCATGGTTACTAAATCATATATCTAAACCAGGGGTCCCAAGTCTTTATAAGTCCACAGGCACCTTTCGAATTCTGAAAAATAGCAGTGGGCACAAACGCAATATGTTGCCACAGGAGGTGGAGCTGGTCAGAAATTGGCTACTGCAGTAGGCGTAACCAACCACAAAATGTCAGGGATTGAGGCTATGTACAACTCTGATAGTAACTCTTCAGCATTTCATCTCTGCTTAACAGGATGCTTTTTAATCTGTGCAGCCAATCAAAACCCCTGCTGGGAATAAGCCCCACCTAGCCCCACTCTCTTTCTTAGAAGCACTTGGCAAGCCCAATGGTGCCCACAAGCCCTACTGTGGAGATCCCTTATCTAAACATTGAGCTTGCTGCACATTGAACCTCCCAGAGATTTTAAGGAGCATGTAGCTGCCTGCATGTTCTTGCATGTAGTACTTGCGTCAGGCAGTTGTAAATGAGGTGATGTGGATGCACAGTGCAGGCTGGGGGAATGGGCTGGGGACACCTGTTCTGTTTGTGAAACTGTGACCTGTGGGAGATTATAGATGCTCTTTTGGGTTCCCTGAGTCAGGATTTGGGAATCAGAACTGATTGGCTTTCTTTGAGAAAGCAGTAAAGCCCAGGAAGAATAAGTGCTGCTGGTGGTAGAGATTTCTGGTGTTGCTTTATAAGCCAGGACCATTCTTGGCTGATGGGACATGAACTTGGGGTATTTTAGAGGGGATGTATCAAAGTTCTGGAAAATCAGGAGGGGAACGAGGACCCAGCTTCCATCGCGGCATGTTTGACCTCCCTGTTTGCCTTACTCAGATCAACTAGATTGCTTTACCAGGCAGGGAGGAAACTGGCACATTTTCTGAGCCTTGTTTACATTTATATATTTAATGGTCTTGGCAAAGATTGCACAGGCACTCTTAGCCTGTGCAATCTTAGCTAATTCTTTTTTTGGGGTGGGTTCAATATGAATCCCACCCTTCAGAAATACAGGAACAGAGGGAGCCTGGGGGACTGGTTGATAAGCACCCCCACCCCCATCCCACCACTGCTTACTTGAGAGCAGCCTCTCTCCTTCCCCCAACACGCCCCCCCCCCCGATTTCATGTGTCACCTCTCTCTCTCTCTCTCTCTCTCTCTCTCTCTCTCTCTCTCTCTCTCATTCCTTGTCTGCCCTGCAGTGCTCACTTCCGACAGCTGAAAAGGTAATGCCTAATTCACTGCTATACTCCTTTCTGGCCATAGGCTGGGACGTGGAAGCATCTCTGCCCCCGCCATATCTTAACTTTCTCCCAAAAAGAATATTTTGGCCAGGCACATCAAGCTAGGGATTGTCAGTTCTTTTAAGTACTCTGAACTGAAGAGTGGTTAGCAGCTCTTAGAAATAACCTGGGTTTCAGCAGTATGACACAGATCAAGGAACAGGAAGGTTGGCTGGCTGGCTAATTATGATGCCTTTTGGTGCCTTGATTCTGACTACCATGTGTTCTTATTATCAGGTCTGTGTATAATTTGTGCTATTTTAGCTACTGATTAGTTGATGAGGATGATTTTCTTTGTTGTGGTGTCTGCTAGGTGCTCATTAATATTAATACCTTTAATACTCGGAGGTGCTGATAAAAATGCTGGTGTGGAAGGAAGGTTTGGTTGATTGAAAGGAAAGATGGTGAAGCACTGTAGGGAAGACTGGCCCATACATTGCAAAGTTTTTTCTTCCCCATGGAGACACTAGGAGGCACTAGGCAAACAGCTATTTGAACCACCTTCTCCAGACTACTTAACTTTGGTTGTGTGGTTGGAGATTGTGAAACATGACATAAGCTCTGACACAGTAGTGCAAAATTTCTGCTGATCTCCAGAATTAGATCCAGCATAGTGTTTGTTTGTATTTCTGGAATTTCCAAGAGTAGGATAGATTTCCCACACCCTATCTGGCCATGAGGATCCCTCTTCAACACCTTCTTTCTATGCTGGATCTTGCTTCTTTCCCAAGGAAGCACACTGGTATGTCTTTCAACCTCGTGTCTCGTTCTCTGCTCTTTTCCAGTGCCCCCTTTGACAAGACGGCCAACATCACCTTCTCTTTGAATGCAGATGATGACAGTGTAAGTGCTGATCTTCTGTAGTAGCAACTTTCTCTCTTCCCCCCTTTCCTCCTTTGACGTGCTTTGACACACACCCCACCCTGTTCTCTACAGCCCAACTCCAACCTCTTTGACATTTGCTACAAGGAACGGATCCATCAGTTTGATGACGACGAAGAGGCTGATGGTTCTGATGGGGAAGACATCTGGCAAGAAAAGGAAGCAGCTGTCTCTTCTGGCAGTGCACAGCCCATGGCTGCCAGGTATTGGGTGGACTTTTGCACAGGGTCCAGTTGGGGTTCCTCATTAGAGCTTTGTAGAAATTTCCAAAAAAACAAGGTCATGCATAACTAACAAAGAAGAGTGTCCTGGGTGAAAGGGAAGCAGAAAGAAGAGTGAAAGGAATTATCCAGAGGCCTTGCTTTGATGTCTGTTCCACTTACTAAGATCAGTGATGGTACTTTCCATGTACATGCTGTCCAGGCCCCTCTTAGGAATGGTGAAGGATGGATTAGAGATGGGGCCCCTACTGCCCCAGTGTCCCTGTAGCCTGTTTGCCTACTGCATGTGCCTGGAACAGTAGCTCACACAAACATTCTAGGCAGCCACCACTATACTGTCACTTTGAGATCTGAGGCAGAGTCTGAGAGCCCTGCTTCTGCCCCTCTATCACGTATACCTCCACATTCAGTTAATAGCTGGCTATGCATGAGCCAATCCTTTTTACACCCCAGCAGTCTGGGGATGACAAAGGCTGCCTTAACAATTCTGGTTTTTGTTTGAGGAAAACAGAATGAGAAGGGAATATGGATACAGGTACTTACAGAGGAGAAATGAAGGCAGTGGACGGATTTTATAGACACAGGAATGCAAAACAGATAAAACAATGTAAAAACAATGCAGTCTGAATGAACTGGCTCTGTAGCTTAGTGCCTGACAGTTCCTGATATCGACCTATTTGGCAAAGTGTAGCAGCAGCTCTTACATTACTCATTTTTTCTTTCTGAGTTTGCAAGCTAACTGAGAGTACAAGCACTTTTCAACTGTCAGTGAACTCAAAGTTACTTTAATCTTGGATAATTAATTTGAACAGTTACAGAAAAGTTAGAGTAATTGACTTTTAATAGAGGTTAAAAGTTAAGATTGGCCTTCTTATCTTGCTATAACAGATTTAACTCTTATGCACTTGCTGATTATATCATTTGGACTTGTGTCAGTTATCTCATATTTAGTTAAGATGATATCTAGATGATAACATAATTATGCTAGAACAGGTTTAATTTTTTCTATTAATTTGCACTATTGTGATAAGCAAATAATATTTTTCTGGATGGAATTCTCAGAAGATGACTAGGTGAGTTTTCTGGGTGTGTAACTTGGGCTTTATGATAATCTCTAAAACCAGTGAGACAAAAACATGAAACCTGGTTTGCTTTTAAACTATTATTCACTATAATATGATTAAGCAGTGATATGAGCTTTGATAATTTTAGCACTTACTTTTACAGTAATTGTATTGTAGGATTAATTTGTATATTAATCCTACATCTTCTACTGTCCTGCATCTTCTACTGTCTTGCATCATAAAGAGAACAATTTCTTAATGAAAGATAAAAGTCTCTGCAGGTTTTTGGTCAGATTGGCTGGTTATAGTTCAAAGAACAAAATTCACCCTTTTTTGTATTATCAGATTTAAAGGTTGTTAATCATCTTTTGATAAATCCTGGAGAACTCTGCTGCTAAATGGTTTGCATGGGCACAATACCTTTTGAAGTAGTCTAGATTCTCTAATTGGGCTCTTTTCTTACAAAAGGACCTCTGGTTCCCTTGCTTGTTTCTTGGAAAGACAAATGTAACTGTTAGTTTGAGGTTTTGGAACTCTTTTCTGTGATAAAACCCCTTTATGTAGATAGATGCTATTTCTTCACTCCAGATGAGACTAAGCCAATCAGCTCACTGCTCTTGAAGAAACCTTGTCCTGCTCTGTGGGGCTTTGTGATTTGCTAGTCTGCTCCCATCATTGCCTGAGAAGGTGGCCTAAGAGTTGCCTGATTTGGGAGCTTAATTTACACAGTGAATCTTGGGAGCCAGAATAAGACTTCTGGCACAAGCTATGATTGATGTAGTGATAGTGATACCAAAGACATTTTCTGCAGTCCCTGGGCATATTAGACTCACTGCCTGCTTCATGTTCACTGGCATAATTCCTTTCAAGTTTTGTTGCTCTCATTTAAACATCAGTGTACGTCTTCTGTACTACCTTCCTTGGCCTCCTCTGAAATTCTGAACTGAAAAAGGGAGCAATGTGTTTTTAAACTTCAGCCAGTTCTAATAAAGTTATTGGGACTTGGTATCTTGTTTTTTTTGATCCACTGAGAGACTGACTTGGAAATGGAATTATAATTCTATTAAGAGTTTGTGTGTGTGTGTGTATGTATTGTCTCCTCTGCAGGAGAGCCCAGGTGTGTGAGCAAAAGAGCTGCATCTTCATTTCTCCAGTAGTTTTGAAACTGGGGTTTTGCTCATTGGAACTATTTCCATCCCCTTCGATGCTTTTTTTTCTCCCTTCCCCCAGGAGTGTTGGAAGCACAGATAGTGAGGACAGTGAAGACTCTGAAGAAGAGGGTGAAGAGGAAGATCCTGGTGGGGGAGACAGAGACACCACTCATGTCAGCAATGGCTGCGGTGAACAAACGGAGGAGGAGCGAGCATCAGGAGGTCAGAGTGCCAGGGGACCACTGGGGTTTGAGGCATGGGAAAGTTGGTAGATGGCAAAATAAAGAAGGTCACTTGCTTATTAGCTGGGGGGAATACTTGTCTTACAGAAGAGGGGCAGTGGCATCCATTGCAGTTCTCTGTGTCCAAGAGAGCAGTTGTGCAATGAGAAGGAAAGTTATGAGCCTGCTTTGCAAAGCAGCCAGATCATAGGGACACAAGTAGAGGAACACTCACACAGTCATGTTGGTCTTACCATGCTTGTCACAGTGATTGAGCATAGATGATAGTCTCAGGTAAACACATAGCCATTTGGTTTCCTTGGCATAACAAGTTAACTCTTTCACCTCCTAAGGGTACCAAGTCACTGAGGAACTTTGACTCTTGTCTGTTACAGTTACAGTCTATGGTGATGGGTAGTATCAAAAAGATGGAGCTAGAGAGACCTGTCTCCTTCCTGTGGTGGTGCTTTCCTGTCTTTTGCAGTTAAACTCCCAAAGCCACAGAACAGACCCCTGCCATCAAGGGTCTGTGTACTTGTCGGCTCTGTCACAGGTGAGACCTGACCTCCTGTGCCAACCTGTTCTTCTCTAGATTCTAGCTGGGCAGACAGTACCTCTACTGTGCCTCCCCAACCTGTGGCTGCTGACACAGGGGCAGCAGTGTGGGACAGGCCGAGTTCCGATCCCTCCTGCTGTACCACAGATGAGAACTGGGCCTCCTTTACAGAACCCCGCACGCAGCAGCAGCGGCAGCAGCAAGAAAGGTGAGACTTTAGTATAGTTCTGTCTTGGAAATCCAGAGCAGAAGCGAGTCAGGTAGGCTTTTTCCTCTCAGGGTGGCATGGTGCTGACACACTGGGGTAGCTGGGAAGGAGCTTTGCTATGTGGTTTTCCTTTCCCCTTCCTTTAGTGATTTCCCCCCTTCCTTTTGCCTCTCCAGTCCCTCCAAAGCACCCACGGGTCCTGCTTCCCCTGCCAGTCTCCCTCAGGAAGTGACGCAAAGCAATGTATCCCCCACCGATGGTGAGTAACATGTTTTTCCAAAGTAGTGTCACCACGACTGGAATCAGCCACTAGTTTTCTTTGCTCCCTCCCTCATTTTCCTAAAATAATAATTGTAAAAATGGATCATTTCATACCTAGCTGGTGCTACTGGATGGAGGTCTGTTTCAAAGTGTGTTCCTGCACACGTACACAAAAAAGTTTGTACATTTGTGTATGCATTTCTGATCTTTCTGCCTCTCCCCTCCCCTTGGTGCCTCTGCAGCAGCCTCTACTGTGCAACAGGATCCCCCCACTCCAGACACAGGTCCCCCAGAAGGGTGTGACCTACCACATCCCTCCACCGTGACAACAGTAGCCAGGTAAGTCTGAGAGAGGGGATATAATAATAATAATAATTTGGGACAAACCTGGCTGTCTTTTCCCCTGAAGAGTCTGAGAGAAGGGGAGGGTATTATGGAGACAGGTGTGTGCAGGGGGTTTCGTTCCCTCTAAGGCCCAGAAAAACCACACTAACCTTGGTAGTCCTGTTACCATCTGACTGTTCCTCTAGGTTGCTGCAGACACCTTAAAACAAAGAGAACCCCAGTACTGTTTCTCTTTCCTTTGCCTTCCTCTCATGACCATGATGATCTTGAGGTGGTTCACAGCTATAAAGTGGTTAAATCACAAGTGGTGGAAAGAAAGAAAGGCAAACCAGAACCAGTCAGCCCTCAAGCCACCACACATAATTAACTGTAAACTGCCTTGGTGAGCAGAGGCGGGTGCGCAGGTGGTGAGGCGGGTGCACAGCTGGATGATGCAGGAATGCGATTTTAAAACAAGTAAAATTGAATTCCGAATCTATACAGCATTTAAATATTTTTGCCTTTTTTTAGAAATGTGTTTTACATTATAAAGAAAATATTTTGGAAGTTATAAAAGCAGGAAGATTGAAAGATTCCTCAAGTGAATACTTTTCTGCATTGCTGGTGAAAGATGTAATACAAGCAAGAATTCCCAGCCTGCATGATTCCAAAGTGACATTTATTCTGAATCTATTTTAAAAGATTTCAGGAGTTTGGATGGCAGGGTGGTGGTAAGGGGGAGATGGCTGACCTGCCTTTGTACCTGGTCACATTTTCACCTGAGAACAAAACATTGTGACACTTGTCTAGTGGCCCAGACTGAAAACATCTGTCAGTTTTCCAGATGCTGCCCTTGAAAGGCAGACCATTGGTGGGCATTCTTTCTATCATTATTTGATTCAGATAAAAGTTATGTGATTCTGGACTTGTAGTGGTTTGGTGTAGTGATTAGGAGTGTGGACTTTAATCTGGAAGAACTGGGTTTGAGTCTCCACTCCTCCACATGCAGCTGCTGGGTCAGTCACAAGTTCTTTCAGAGATGATCTCAAGAGCAATCCTGGGAGAACTCTCTCAGCCCCACCTACCTCACAGGGTGTCTGTTGTGGGGAGGGGAAGGGAAAGGAGATTGTCTGTTGCTCTGAGACTTTGAGTGAAGGGCCGGGACATAAATCCAAACTCCTCCTCCATCATCATCAAAAAACTAAGTAATAGAACTGGATATTTGTTGTGATTGTAGATTTTCTTGTTTTTCTGTTTTTTTCTGTTAATAAGTAATGAAAAATAAAAAGCTTGGGGAAAAAACCCTGAAATACACAGGGAGGAAAGTTCAAAGTCAACTTTTTTAGACGTTGTAGTTGGATTGAGGGAACATACAGGGGAAGTCAGCAATGAGGCGGTATCTCTAAAGCACATGTAGGAGGATACAGAATACAAAGGTAACAGCACCTAATGGGACGGAAGCTACAGTTGGTACACAACAGGCATTGATTGGAGGAGGAAACAAAACTAACACCACTAAAGAGATGGCTTGTGAGTAGAGTCATAGAATAGGATGGAACCAGTCAGGTCTAATTGATCAGGCTTTAAACTCTTGCCAATATGAACTTCTCCCTCACGTTCCTGGGCCCTCCAGCCCCTTCCTTTGAATGGGCATTAATTTGAGGCAGGGTTCAGCAGCTTGTTTGGGCCAAGTGTCAAAACAGCCACAAATACAGGCAAACAAAATGGTGGGGTGGTGGGGACAGTTAGTATTTGCCCATGCACACTTGCACCAGTGTTTCTGCCGATACCTTGAGTTCATCTTGATCCCTTGGGTGAATGCTCAGCTATGCATACTTGACTAAATGTTGTGGCATGCTGCTGTTTGGCACATGGGCCAGAGTTTGCCTACCTCTGGTATTGTGTGTTTCCAAGGTGCCTGGTAAGGCATCGCTATAGAAAAGTTACAAAACTATGCATGATTAACAGGGCAGTAAAGGGATTAAATTTTTGTATACCTTTTTTGAAACAGAAAAGGGTAGTGGAGATGGCCAAACCAGTCAAACATTAATCTTAAGTACACCATCATGAAAGAGCCATTGAAATGAATTAAGTCCTTCACTGTGCAGTGCTGATGCTTGTTGGACGCACAGAAACAAACATTTTCATGTCCATGCGTTCAGACCTGTAATTGTGTGCTTAGGGATCATCAAAAGCACAGTTTGACTATGTTCACTTCCAGACTTGAAGAGGTCATGAATTATGTATTGGCTGCTTTCCTGGGTCTGTAGAGAAGTTTATTTGGGTAGAAGCAAAAATCGCATGCAACGGAGACGGCATGTACTGTCCTAGGTCAAGTGGAAAGGAAATGTAATTATGAGCTGCCCTTGGAAAATCAGTTGACAGGGGAGGGAGGAGAGACTTGCCCTCTGTCCTCGCATAGAGACGGCAAGGACAGGAATTGCTGCAGCTTTATGGCCCTTGTGGCAGACTTTTCTCCACTCCATGGAGGTTGGGGAACCCATTTAAAGGACAGAGAAATCCTGTTGTGCTGATAGGTACATTACTAGAAATAATGACAAGGGCATGGGGAAGGGGGGAGGGAGGTGTAAAACATTGTGAAGCATGAATGGGCCAGATGTGGAAGGGGGAGAATCAGTGATCCCTGCCTCATAACCTGTTGTCTTTTCCCCCTTTCCTCTGCAGCACAGTAGAACCTCCCCCATCTACCTCTGATTCTGCCCAGCCGCTCCAGGGGACAACAGAGGCTCCACAACCTGAGCACAGCTCCCCCCAGACAGATCAGCAGCATCAAGCAGCAGCCAGGTGAGGCTGCCCTTGGGCAACAAAGGATGCTTCAAGGGGCAACACATGGTAGGGCATAAGCTGGGACTTCCAAGGGTTCTTGGGTCAGAGGATACAGCACAGGCGTCTTCCATTCTCCCCTCCCCCCCTCCTTCCATACCGTAGTTTCCTCCCAGTTGTTTGGCTGCTTCTCTTTCTCCAAAGGGGTTTGTAAAAATTGCCTTACTGGTTCAAACCAAATTTTATACCTTCTCCCTGCAGCGGGCAACTTACAAGAATTTATCTAATCCTCGCTTGAAAGGCTTTTTGTGCTAGTGGCCATGTCAATTCATACAATTGGTTGCTAGAGGAAATTCAGCTGTGTATTGCATGAAGAAATGCATTTCTTTGTCTGTTGGATCCTACTGCTTGACCAAGCCAGTGTCCATGTAACTTTCTCTCTCTACCCCACACTTCTCACCTCCATTCCCTGTTGCTTTGTTCTTATCTGGATTTGCTTTGTGTGCTTTTAATGGACAAAGTAACCTTTGAGAGCCCCCAGAGCATGCAGTAATGCTTGTCTTGAGTGGCCCCTCTTTGCTGCTTTCCTGATAGGCCTTCCAGTTTGCATGAAGTAATGTATTTCTCTCAAAAAAATTAGTGCAACCCAGAGGTCAAACATATGTTCACATATATGCTAAATCAACGTATCTCAGTCAACTAAAATTTAAGTCCTGTCTAATACAGAAACATGTGCACACAGATAGGTGAAAGCCTATTAATCCTTCATTTGTAACATTGCTGGCTATTGTGGGCAGGATGCTTTCTTGCAGCTTTACTAGCATCCCATCGGTTAACGTTATCCTGTCTTCCTCTCTCCCTCCCTAGATAAAGCTTCTTGGTGGGTCTTGTCACTGGGGAAGCCCACGGCTGCTCGCTCGATCAAGTCCATTTCACCATGGACTGTCCCCAGTCCTTCCGGTGCCTTCACCCCTGTGGGCAGGTAGGGGGGCAGAAGAGAAAGCAGCAAGAAGGCAAAGAAAAGAGCCCGGCCTCTCTCCCTCCCCTACCCTTGCAATCACTGAAGAAATCAGGACCTGGTACCAGCGAGCGCCTGCAAGAGAAGCGGATGAGCGTGCACAGGACGGCAAGGGCATCTTCCCTCTTTGCAGCAGCGCCTTGGTTGGTGAAGCCCAGCAACATAGCGTTCCCAGTGAGGGGGGGGAGAGCAGTCTCTCTCCTCTGTTGGCACAGTGCCTCCCCCCCTTCCCAAATACGCATACACATTTGCTGCACTGAGCAAAACTTGTCTGTTTGATGCAATTAAAATTGACACTTGAATTGTAACCAGAGGTCTGCTGAATGGGGCAGGTAGAAAAGTCAAGCAAAATCTCTCCTGACAGTATTGAGAGCTCCTCTTCCATCTCACAACCCAACCTACAAGCACAAATCTGCCGCACCCTTCCTGCCTGTCTCTCTCGGCCCCCGCCTCCGATCTCCCCAAATTTTGTTCATAGGGTTTGGTGGGGGACTAATAGAAGACACCACACAGTGCTAGGAGGGCTGGGAATTTGCTGCCAAAGTTCTCCACGGACTTCATTGAGCACTGCTGCCTTTGAGCAATCCGGGTTTAGTGGAGCAGCGAGGGGGATTGTGGTAGGTGAGAAAAAAAATCACTGCATTTTTTTAAAAGATTGCTTCTTAATGTGTGTGTGCGTGTACATGCAAAGAGTCCCCGGGAACTTAAGGCCATATGAAGCTGACATCTAAGATGGAGCAGTGGGTGGCTGGAAGAGTAGGGCACAGCAAGGTCCTCTTGGTTTCCCAGCTGCAAATGCTGGTGTTTTCCTACCCCACACACCAGGAACTATCCCTTCACTGGGCTGGGGTCTTCAACCTGTCAGTGAGATTTTAGTGTGTGTGTGTGAAATCTGAATCAATACCTCCCCAAATTATCTTAGTTTCTCTGCCCCTACCAGTATGTTCACCAGCTCACTGGGGTTTAGCTGGACCCCTCGCCCCAGTTTCATTCTAAAAGTTATGCTCCTTCCACCCACCCTTATTTTCAGCACTGAGTTTTGTTTTTTTTGTAAACTATTGAAGGGCTTGATCAAGAACTCCACTGTTTCCCACAATTCCAAGTAACAGCCGCATGGTGGGAGGGAGAAGCAAGGTAGCGTCTCACTGCATTCTTCCTCCTGTGGCAACAGTTCTCTGAAATGCATCCATCCGGGAAGACTATTTCCCCCTGGTGCTGCAAGTGGATAGGTGCCCACCACTCTCGGAAATGATCCTGATCCCAAACTGGAACATCCGTAACTTAAGAAAGGCCAGAGATTCCGGAGAAGGGGGGGGTGTGGTCTGGGCAGCACTTCTGTAAGAACTTCTATGTGGGATCATGACAGGAGATCCCCCTCCTCCAAGTTCAGCTTTTGCAGATAAGGGACACCAGCTGCACTTTAAGAAATGGAGAATAGCTGTTTCCCGCATTCCAGCTTGCTCACTTGCTGCCCTTGAACACACTAAGCATTTTGTCTCTAAATTCGTCCTAAAGATAGGATTGTCAAAAGGAGCACTTCCTGCTTGGGTTTTACCAGCATGGGCACCATACCACAAGAGAAGAACTTCCTATACGTGGCTGCAGATTGTCCTAAAGTGGTAACTGTAAAGTCCGACATATTCTCCATCCTCTCTTGTCCTGGAGTTTGCTTGGGCTGCATGGCCATTGTTGAAAACCGGACTCCTGTCTTTCCTTGAGTTTTGACTCCTGAGTCCTGCATAACACACAGGACCCTACTAATGTAGGGAAAGCTCTGGGGTGCTGACTGGAGCCCTCTCCTCAGTACCAACCCCAAAGAGGCCCAAATACCTTCCTCAGCCCACCAGATCCTCCTTTGGGGGGCGGTCTACCAAAGACTCCAGGACCACTGCTTCTCTTTATTTGACCTCCCAGCTGCTGGTGTTTGTGGAGTTCCTCTTGCTTCTTTATAGTGTTAAAACAAAAATCACTGCCTCATCCTTGCCTCTGACCACAGAATCGGGACAGGAGCTCTGCAGAAGTTCAGCCAAGAGCGCCTTGGGGCTTTGAGGGTGGGATCAGTACCCATGGGGATTTTGTGTGGGTGCATCTGTGTGTCTGTATGTGTGTGGGGAGCTGAGTGAAGGTCTAATGCCAGAGTTCCTGGAGGTCAGTCTTACAATATTGAGGGCAGACAGGTTGTGGTGTGGCGAAGCTCAAGATGCCAGCCTCCAGGTGGGAGCTGGGGATCCCCTGGAATTGCAGCTCATCTCCTGACTAAAGAGATTAATTTCCTTGGAGAAGATGGTTGCTTTGGAGGGTGGACTCTGGCATTGTTACCCTACTGAGGTCCTTGTCCTCCCCAGGCTATAACCCCCAAAGCTGCAGGCGTTCCCCAACCTGGATCTGGCAACCCCACCCACTCATTCCCCACTGGACCCTAGGCGGAGCATTGGGTCCTTGCATAAGCACTAAGCCCCTCCCCCAGTTCCGCCCCACCTTTTTACTTCCAGGTGGTCAGTAACCTTGCTCCTGTCTCCCCCCCCCCCCCACCATATAAGTGGCAATATTTCTTGAAGCTCTTAAACCACAAAGGACAGAAGTGGCCTTTCGCATTGTCTGCGTCATGCCATATTGGTGATTATTTTTCCTTTCTTCCCCCCCGTTGTGTGTATGTGTGTGTTCTGTTTGAATAAAGAGATTCTATGGCTGTAGTCGACTGTCCATGTATTTCCTGTGCTTCAGCAAGCCCTCAGTGCCTGTTATAGATCCATTGCTAATTCAGGACACCTTCCATTGGCCACTCAGTCTTTCCGCTACTTTCAAAACCATCCCACCAGAGAAATGATGTGGCCAGTTATCTCTTTGGAGCAAAGCTCCAGCTAACTCCAGGTTGGTCTTGGATAGCTCATCTTCTCTGAACCCTTTTGTGGCTGAGCTATGGGGGGACACAACCCTCATGGCTCTGGTAGGTGGCCTCCATCTGAATGTAAGCAGAGGCCCTGCTTCTGTGTCTCACTCCTGTTGGATTTATCTGCAGCCTTTGGTACAGTGGACCATGCCTCATGGTTGAGACATCTGGATATAGAAGTAGGTGTAAGAATAGCCCTGCTGGATCAGACCAGCAGTCTGTCTAGTCCATGGATGGGCTCTGGACTGGTGCAAATCATTCATCACAGACTGGAATCAGACAGGTTGATGACAGCATGGGACCTGTTCTGCAGGGTTCCACAGGGTGCAGTCCTAAATCCCTATTCAACCTCTATAAAGCCCTCAAGACAAACATTTGTAGCTGTGGTGTTGGCTGTCACCAGTATGTTGGTGAGATGCATCTCTGTATCTCCTTGCCCAAATCTGGCATTGTGGTAGAGGTCCAGAAACTCTGCCTGTCCACTGAACTTAGATGGCTGAGAGTGAAGAAGTTTAAACTAAATGATGGTACAGAAGAAACGCTGACTGGAAAGGCAGAGATCTTGAAGGACATTGGGCTTCTCACCTTTTTGCTAGAGAAGCAAGTTAATGCAGCTGCAAAATTCCTGTACCCCCAACTTAGTTGAGCCTGAAGGATGGCGCCTACATTGACTTGGCCAATCTGGCTACCTGGGTCCTTGTCACGGTAACCTGAAAGCTTGACTTCTGGGATCCACTCTGCCTGAGTCTCCCCTCAGCGTCCTTGGGGATTCCAGTCAGCACAGAATGCTGCAGGTGGGTTGTTATCAGGAGCTATACAGAGCATTCATGTTAACCCCATTCTACAGTCATTGGGTTGGCTACCCTTCAGTTACCAGGTTGAGTTCAAGGTTTTGGCTTTCTGAAACAAAACCCTTCTGAACTTTTATCTGTTTGACCGCCTCTTCTAAGCTCCTCCATGACAGCCTTGCTCATCTGAGCAGGACCATCTGGAGGTACGATCCTGCGAATGGGCAAAATCAACAACTGCCTAAATATGTACACTGTACTTCTCTATTGTGGCCTCCACCTGATGGAATAGCCTGTCTGGTGAGGTCAGAAAGGCTCCCACTCTCCTGGCTTCCAGCGAACTATGCAAAACATTAATGAGTGCATTTTTACAAGGACAATAAGGGCGTTGTTACAATTGGAAATGATTCAGGGAGAATGATTTAAGAAAGGGAAAGAGACTGGACTATACTACTGTGTACTAGTACACACTAGCTGTTGATGTTAAGTTTTATCCTACTGTGTAAGTTCTGTATTGTTTAATATGCCATGGTAATACTTAAGTTTTGTTCAATTTTTTTTTACTTGGTTTTGATTTCGACATCATCCTATGACTGCTTACTGGATCTCCCTTTCTGTTGACTGCATTGGCTCACACTGTATAATTCATATAGTCTCTGTGAGAAAGGCAGACTAAGTCACAAAAAAAATAATAATGGAAACTGGAGGCCTATTGCTCAGTGAGACTGGTGAAATGTGAATAGGTAACAAAACACAAAGCTACTTGACTTTTTTGCTTACATCTTCTCCCCAAAAGGGAACTGTGTGCAACCTCACAAAAGTGAGGGGACAGGAGAGCTGATCAGGAGTTCGGCAGAGAATACTTAGCCACCTCAGAGAGCTCCAGTCTTTAGGGCCATGAGCACTGCATCCTAAGGTACAAAATGCAGATGTACTCTCAGAAGCAAGCTGGCAATATGGGGGGAGGTGGGGGCGGTGATGGCTGTGCAGTGGTGTCACTTTCTGCAAAGCCAAGAAGCATCAGCACTGCATCAGGGAGGTGCTCTAGCACTTGTATGTCATTCTAGTCCTATGTGGCAGTCCGGGATCATGCCAGAAGTGATGTCCTCACACAGTTGCCACCCCTCCATCTTCCATGGGTTTCCAGGCAACCATAAAGAGGCAGGACCGGATCTACATGTTTTTGAGGGCGGAGGGGCAAAATTAAAAAATGATTCTCCCTTACAGGCCCATTCTATTTTATGGGCTCATAGAATAGAATGGACTCCAAACCCAATTTGGAACCCCCTCCAGCAGTGCCCGGGGCAAGTGCCCCCTCTGCTCCCCCTCGATCCGGCCCTGTAAGGAAGATAGGTAAGGTGGTGCAAAACGAGATGGGTGAATATTGTCTTGATCTTCAAAAATGGGAACAAGGCAGATCCTGGAGACTTCAGGCCTATCGCTCTGTGATTGCTGGAAGAATGCTGGAATAGATCATAAAAGCGGTCATTTGGTAAGCAAGTTGGAAAGATTTCAGTGGTTCATAAAGGCCGGCATGGATTTTTCAAGATTGCATCTTGCCAAACTAATTTATTTTGAACAAAATTACAGGTTTAGTGGATTATGAAAATGTATAGGATGAAAGATCTTCGTATCAGCAAGCTTAAATTGCCCCATGGAGGTACTACTGGCTCCACTGCAAAACATGTTACTTATTTGGGATAAAGCAGTCTTTAAGGTACTCTGGTCCCAGACTACTTGGAATTTTAGCAGCCAATAATGTGGCACCTCCAGTTCAAATCAAATTTTGGATTATTGTAGGTTGAGAGCACGTGCCACAGCAATTTGTTTTGGGTCCAGAAACAAAATGGTGGTCTGTTAGCTGAAACCAACTAGGAGAAATATTCTCCTGGCAGCCATGTTCTGCACCAGCTCCAGATTCTGAATAGTTCTTGGAGTCTAAGGAGGCAGTTTTTCAGGAGGAATGGGAGTCCTAAAAGTATTTTAGGGTTGCCAACTCTGGCTTGGGAATTCCTAGAGATTTGGGGTTGGTGCCTAGGGAGGATGGAATGTGAGGAGGGGAAAGAGCTCAGGGATGTGGTGCTATAGAGCCTTCCCTCGGAATCTGCAGTTTCCTTCAGGGGAACTAATAACTGTAATGTAGAAATCAGTTGTAATTGTAGGAAGACTTCAGGCCTCATTTGAAAGCTGGTGACCCTGTAGGATTTCCTGGTATAATTAGGAGTCTTGTGTGTTACAGCTTTATTTATTATCTTTTACCCTAATTTTTCTCAGGGTTTTTTTTTTTAATATCTTGTGCCAGTGAGGAAAAAAATAAGTTCTCTAACAGGGTGTGGAAAGTAAAAACAAATTTTAGAAGAATTGTCATTCTCATTGTAGGAGTTTTTGTTAAATAGTTTGAGTTCAATTTTACTTGTTTGGCATCATCTATCTAAAATGGTTTCTGACAGGGAAATTTGTAAATGAAGGAGGGAAGGTCAACTGTCATTCCTATTAAATTGTAAAATTGTAGGATTAATGTCATGTCGTGGGATCTTCTAGGCTTTTCTGAGGAACCAAATTAACAAAGCAGCTATCCTATGAATGGAACCTGGGAACTTCTTGATGCAACACATATGTTCAACCAAGATTCTTTCCCCAGATTCTTTAAGCACCAGCAAGTGGCCTTTGAAGTAAGATATGCAAGCTACAGCTATCCAGTATCTAATAAGTGGCAGTCTTTGATTGCTGACAGGTTCTTTATACCTAACTTTTCCTAAATAAAATATGCCTGAAATTTTATTTAAAAGTTCAGTACCTCATATTCCTCACATCCCAACCCAGATACTACAGATTTTTGGGACCTTCTCCAAGTGGCAGGTAGATCTGTCAAAAAGGCAGCATTGAAAATGCATTGCTGCCAATGTAAAATCATACTTTGGATCCTTACATGTACATTGTACCAAAAGCTGAAGACCAAGAATGTTTAGTCAATCTGCCCCCAGTTTCAGAATACTGGCTTTCAAGTATTCAAAATGAGGGAAATTTCTCGAACATCCTGAATTCAGCAAAAAAGTGATCAGGATAAAGAGAAACACAGAAGGATTAGTCCACTGAGTCACTATTTAAATTCATAAATAAATAGGTACAGAAGCTTGAGGTCAAGTACCTTGTCCTCTCTTCAAGTGGCATGTCTAGTTTGCCTAGGCAACTACTCAGTAGTTAAGTATTATCTTTGTTCCACTTATAGCTTCAAAGATAAAGATCATGCCAAGGTAAAGGAGAGCCTGAATTTACCATTGGGAAGGTTCAGGGAAGCTTATCCCACAATGTTATAATGTGACATTGTCAGGATCAGTGCAATACCAGGTGATGGCAGGTAAAAAGACTGCTGTTGAGAATTAGGTTTTCTCCTAGGCCTGGTAAGACCTCCCCTGTTATGGTTCATGGCATTAATAATACATGCATTTGTTTTGAATTAAAATATAACCAGGAAAGGGCTTAGAAGACCTATATTATCGATGTGTGGTGTTCACCATCTTTAAAAAAGCAGTGTTATTGACATCTAGTTTGGTAGCAACCCCAGAACCAGTGTGATTTAGGAGTTACAGTGCTGCACTGGAAGTAAGGAGATTCAGGATCAAATTATGCCTCCATGATAAACCTCCCTGCGTGACCCTCATAATCTCTCAGCCTACCCAACCTTGCAGGGTTGAAGAAAGGGGACCCATACAAGCAATACTGAGTTCCCTGGGGGGAGGACAGGCTAAAAATCAAATCCTTCATGTCAAAAATCTCAAGGTAAGAGAACCTGAGTGTGATGTCAGCTGTTCGTCCTTAATAAAGTGTTCTTCAGAGAGTTTGAGAATCTACATATACATAACATGAGTTCACGTAAACAGAATTGGGTCTCTCATTTACAGAGTCAAATTGATATAATGTTCTGCTGAACAGAGATCTGATCCAGCCCATCCTTTACCATATCCATTCTAACGCTGGGAGCCGGTGTGGAGTAGTGTAGAGTTGGACTAGGATCTGGGAGACCCTGGCTGGACTCCCTACTCTGCTGTGGAAGCTCACTAGGTGACCTTGGCATGCCACAGTTTCTCAGCTTAATTTACCTCAGGAGAGATAGAACAGTGTAAGCCCCTTTGGGGCCCTATTTGGGAGAAAGACGGGGTACAAATGAAGCCAAGAAATAAATACAGGAGAGGCCTTGACATGGATGAAAACTTCTCTCAAGATTACCTGGAAACCTTTACATCTTGCCAGAAGGGATTTTAATTTTGAGCATGAGTTCTCAAAGGTTTATGTCCATCTTGTAATAATGTCAGTGTTGAGCCCTTAGAACAGGTAATTAGACTGATAGTAATTGGAATGATTAAGTATTTACAGTAATTAAGAATGGCAAACATTAGAGTACCTTTGAGGGCATGGAAGGCATTTTTCCTCCATGAGTGATGTGTGAAGTAAGTGAGAAAGGGTTTCCAAGTCTGTTGGTGAGATATCAGGTCAGCATGTTGTTGGAGAAGGAAAATGATAATCCAAATTCATTGTGAAGTAATAGTTCAGAAACTGAAATCTATGTAGATAAGTCCCAACCCCTGGAGCAAGTGTTCCCAAGTTTTTTTAGTCTGAGCACCTTCAAATTCTGGCACAGTTCCTTAGGAACCATGAGGCACTCCGGAAGAGCTAAAAGTGTTCTCAGGAAAGGTTTTCACCATTCCATTCCAGGCAAAAACATTCTAAAACCATTTTGGGCTGTTGGATTGGAGTCTGTGTGGTGTGGGTGTCAACAGCACAATATGGCCAACTTTGTACCACTGCACTCCTTGACACAAACTAATCCTTGTGTGGGTGTATGGGGAGCTGGCACTTGGACCTTGGTCTCCACTGCTAGTTGCTGTTAACAAGATGCAGACTTTGTCTACAGAGTTCTAGAACAAATTCCATAGTGCTGCCTGGTGGCAGACACACCCAGGATGTCCTCCTTCCTCATGGGTGAGGACATGTAGTTTACAATGTAGTTTATGATGAGTGTTCTTTGAAATGACAAAAGATATTCTGTCCCACATACTATTGGTGCGGGATAGAGCACTCAAGTGTCTTTCTGTTTTCGTCTGTACCCTCTGGGCAAGGGTCTATCAAGAGGCTTCTGTTCCCATGCTGGGAATTATTAGGAAGGGAATTGAAAACAAATCAGCCAGTATCATAATGCCCCTGTATAAATCGATGGTGCGGTCTCATTTGGAGTACTGTGTGCAGTAGGCTTCCCAACCCTCCCGCCCTGGCGGGGGACCCCAGGATTTCCAGCCTCTTCCCCCACTCCCCAAAAAAACGGAAGCGGGGGGGGAGGGAAACAGCGCCAAGGAGCGTGGGGAGCCGCCCCATCTCGGAGCGGGTGATGCCGCTGCGCTGCTGCCACCTCTTCTCCGGGGGTTGCCGCCCGACCCACAGGAAGCCAGAAGCCCCCGCAGTAGGAGAAGCGGCGACGCTCTGAGGCGGGGCGGCCCCCGGTTGCTGGTCCCGCTTGGCTCTTTCGCCTCCCCTCCCTCCCCCTGTCCTGCCCTGCCCCATCCCTCTCTCCTTCTCTTTGCTCTCACCCACCCTGTCCACCAGGCCAGGCTAGGCCACGGCAACCCCCCTCGCCCCTCCTCCCCAAGCCCCGGGCTGGGCCGGGCCACGGTAGGAAGGCGGGAAAGAGGCCGGGGCCAGAAGGAGAAGGAAGGAAGGCGAACGGAGCCTGCCTGCCTGCCAGGATGATCAAGCTTTTCTTGTTGAAGCAGCAGAAGAAGGAGGAGGAATCGGCCGGCGGCACCAAAGGCTCCAGCAAGAAAGCCTCCACTGCGCAGCTCCGCATCCAGAAACATATTAAAGTCCCCAGATATTTCTGGAATTGGACTTGGCAACCCTAGTTGCCAAGGGTTGCCGCGGCCTAGCCTGGCCTGGTGGACAGGGTGGGTGAGAGCAGAGAGAAGGAGAGAGGGATGGGGCAGGGCAGGACGGGGAGGGAGGGGAGGCGAAAGAGCCAAGCGGGACCAGCAGGACCAAGCGGGACCTAGTGTGCAGTTCTGGTTGCCGCACCTCAAAAAGGATATTATAGCATTGGAGAAAGTCCAGAAAAGGGCAACTAGAATGATTAAAGGGCTGGAACACTTTCCCTATGAAGAAAGGTTGAAACGCTTGGGGCTCTTTAGCTTGGAGAAATGTCGACTGCGGGGTGACATGATAGAGGTTTACAAGATAATGCATGGGATCGAGAAAGTAGAGAAAGAAGTACTTTTCTCCCTTTCTCACAATACAAGAACTCGTGGGCATTCGATGAAATTGCTGAGCAGACAGGTTAAAACGGATAAAAGGAAGTACTTCTTCACCCAAAGGGTGATTAACATGTGGAATTCACTGCCACAGGAGGTGGTGGCGACCACAAGCATAGCCACCTTCAAGAGGGGTTTAGATAAAAATATGGAGCAGAGGTCCATCAGTGGTTATTAGCCACAGTGTGTGTGTGTGTGTGTGTGTGTGTGTATATATATATATAATTTTTTTTTTGGCCACTGTGTGACACAGAGTGTTGGACTGTATGGGCCACTGGCCTGATCTAACATGGCTTCTCTTACGTTTATACCTCTCTTTCATACTTCTTTGTTGAAGATGTTCATTGGGGGGGGGGGGGTTTGGTAGTTGGGTCCAGGTGTCACTTCCCTGATAGCACCCTAAAGGGTACAGTATCTCTCTATCTTCCAGCAGCAGGGTGTCTTAAACTGATAGAGGGATCTATCCCACGGGGAGTGTCTTTGTTTACTTTGCCTTTGGTGCCCAAAGAGAGGAGTCGCCTACTCAGAGATGAGCTCCCTATCTCAGCAGAGAAGGAATGGTCCTGGTAAGTCTGAAGTTGCTCTCTAACTTTGTGAGCTCTACTTGTGGTCCCTGCCTGTTGCTTGTTTTGCTTTTCAAAAGCTTTTCCCTGTAGCTTGTCACAAATCATTTGCTTTGCAGAGAGATGTAGGCAGTCAGGCAGTTTCTAGGCAGGCGGCAAAATGCAGAGAGGCAGAGCAGAAAATGAAATGTGGGCAAATAAGAAATGCAGGAGAGAGTCCCAAATCATGTTTGACCTGTGGGAGAAACCCACCTGTATCCCAAGGAATGAATGGGCTTCCCCAAATAGCACCTTCCCCTTTGAAATGTTACAGTTTGCAGGAAGTGCAGGGCTGAAGTCTCTTCTCCACATTCATCACAATTGTAATCCAAATTGGGCATGTACTGGAATTGAGAACCCCCAAGTCACATCCGACTGACCACACAACCAGTGTTTTCGATAATGCAGGGTCCCTAAACTTTTTGAGCCCTTGGGCACCTATGGAATTCTGACATGAGGAGGTGGTACTGGTAGGGTTGCCAGATCCGACTCAAGAAATATCTGGGAACTTTGGGGGTGGAGCCAGGAGACTTTAGGGATAGAGTTGGGAGCAAGGGTGTGACAGGCATGACTGAACTCT
The DNA here is from genome assembly GCF_032191835.1 of Heteronotia binoei. Lineage (NCBI taxonomy): Eukaryota > Metazoa > Chordata > Lepidosauria > Squamata > Gekkonidae > Heteronotia > Heteronotia binoei. The sequence goes on from NC_083237.1 coordinate 26,894,348, forward strand.
GAAGGGAGTTCCGGCAATAACATTTAAAGTGACCGCGCACCTTCCCTCTTTTGGAAATAATGAAGGATAGGGGCACCTTAATTTGGGGCTCAGGGAACCCCCTGGTTGAATCTTTTTGAAACTTGGGGGGTGTTTTGAGGAGAGGTACTGAGTGCTATGCTGAAAATTTGGTGCCTCTGCCTCAAACAACAACCTTCCCAGAGTCCCAGATACGGATCAAGTCTCCATTATATTCTATGGGAATTGGTCTCTATAGGGTATAATGAAGTGCCCAGCAGATATTTCCTGCTCCCCCCCTGCTTTCTGATAACCCTGAAACCCCAGGCACCAGTCACAAAATGTTTGGTGTGGTAGGTGGTGCCAGCTGCAAAATATTGGCGTGAGATATACATAATTCTAATAGTAACTTTCAATATTTCAGACAGAAACTATGTTTTAACAGGATGTTTTTTTCAAACAAACATATTGTTTAAAAACACTTTCTTGTGTTCACAGAGTTTACCTTCTGCAATGGAGGCAGCTGCTGCTGAAACAATGTCCACAACTAATCGAAATCCCTGCTGGGCAAAAGCCCTGCCCATTTTCTAAATACAGGGCTTTTTTTTTTAGCAGGAACTCATTTGCATATTAGGCCACAAACATCTGATATAGCCAATTCTTCTGGAGCTTACAGTAGGCCCTGTAAGAAGAACCCTGTAAATTCTTGGAGGATTGGCTACGTCAGTGGTTTGTGACCTAAAATGCAAAGGAGTTCCTGCTACAACGCCCCCCCCCCGCCTAAATATACTTGGTGGCCACCAAGAAAGGTGTCAGTGGGCACTTTGGAGCCCCTGGGTACCATGTTAGGAGGAAAGGTTGAAGAAGCTGGGCATGTTTAGCCTGGAGAGGAGGCGGCTGAGAGGTGATATGATCACCATCTTCAAGTACCTGAAGGGCTGTCATATAGATGATGAGGTGGAATTGTTTTCTGTGGCCCCAGAAGGTAGGACCAGAACCAATGGGTTGAAATTAAATCAAAAGAGTTTCCGGCTCAACATTAAGAAGAACTTCCTGACCGTTATAATGATTCCTCAGTGGAACAGGCTTCCTTGGGAGGTGGTGGGCTCTCCTTCCTTGGAGGTTTTTAAACACAGGCTAGATGGCCACCTGACAGCAATGAAGATCCTATGAATTTTGGGGGAAGTATTTGTGGGTTTCCTGCATTGTGCAGGGGGTTGGACTACATGACCCTGGAGGTCCCTTCCAACTCTATGATTCCTGTCACAATGTGTGACTGCAAATCTAACACATTCTGTATTGAGGGGCTGTGTGGAAAACAAGGAGAAGTGCCCTGAGCTATTTGTAAGAAGACAAAAAAAATTGGTTAGTAAACTACATAACTGGTCGTAGCAGAAAGGGCTGCCAAGTCACAGCTGACTTTGGGTGACCCCAGTGGGTTTTCAAGGCAAGAGGCATTCAGAGGGGGTTTGCCATTGCTTGCCTCTGCATAATGACCCTGGTCTTCCTTGGAGGCCTCCCATCCAAGTACTTGCCAGGGCCACCCTGTCAAGTCGACGGATTCAAGAATGAGTCAAAGTTGATACTAAGACTACATTTATTGATAACCGGTACTCTGGCGCAAGCCTCTAGCTTGCTAAGAATGAAACCAATACATTGATACGTGGGTTTTAAGATACACTTCAAAAGCATTCCTACGGGGGGGGGGGTGGTGGTGGTGGTGGTGGTGGTTTACAGGAGGAAACATTCACACATAACTACGAGATACTTTCTCAGGCGATAGCTAGCCAGTGTCCTTGTATTATCATGCAAGGCTTTCTCCCACCTCAGGCCCTGAGAAGGCGCCGACTATTTCCTTCACACCAGTTGCAAATAAAAATAAGAAAAGGGGGGAAGGGAAGTAACTAGGGTATAACAGTAGCGGCAGTGGATCCATTATGATTTTAACCAGGCCAATTGCTTAGGCCATGATCCCCCAGTCTTTAGTCAGAATTAGTCGATCTTGACACACCCCTGCTGAGCTATCCAGGTCAGGGCTAGATAAACTATAATTACATCACTCTATTACTGTATGCCAGGGGTAGCCTTCGGTAGCTCTCCAGATGTTTTTTTGCCTACAACTCCCATCAGCCCCAGCCATTGGCCATGCTGGCTGGGGCTGATGGGAGTTGTAGGCAAAAAAACATCTGGAGAGCTACCGTTGGCCACCCCTGCTGTATGCAGAACACATCAGAGATCTGGCTTCTTAGACATCTCCTTCTGTTCAGCAGAGGTGATCTTTGGGAATGGCGTTTTGTTACAGAGAGTTTACTAATTCCCAATTCCCGTTTTACAGAGAACCATGCGTGTCACTTGTGAATTCAGCGGAAGTGTTGGTGTGCTCACTGAGACATGGTGCTGAATGACTCAGTAACTGCAGAATTACTTTCAGTAACTCAATGTTTTTGCCGCAACCAGTGAGCTTTAGTGGTCCACACCGTGCTCTACATGGCTCACTTGTGTGAGTCACCCAGAGGGACTGTGTGGGCCATCTTTCCTTACACTGCACCTCTTCTCCACTTCTGGTTCTAGAATCAGAGTTGGAAGGGGCCATACAGGCCATTTAGTCCAATCCCCTGCTCAATGCAGGATCAGCCTAAAGTATCCTGGACAAGTGTTTGTTCAGCTGCTCCTAGAACACTGCCAGTGACAGAAACCTCACCACCTCCCTAGGCAGACAATTCCACTGCTGAATTACTCTAACTGTAAAAAAGATTCCTAATATCCTTTTCACCTGTAATTTAAACCTATTATTTCAAGTCCTGTCCTCCAACAGCTCCCTGTTCTCCTGACAGCCTTTCAAATCCTTAAAAGAGAGCAATCATGTCCCCCCTCAACCTCCTCTTCTCCAGACTGAACATTCCCAAGTCCCTCAGCCTTTCTGCGTAGGCTTGGTCTCCAGGCCCCTGATCATCTTCATCTCTCTCTTCTGCCCCCACTCCATTCTGTCTACATCCTTTTTGAAGTGAGGCCTCCAGAACTGCACACAGTACTCCAGGTGCAACCTGACAATGTAGTGTATGGTGTGACTATGACATCTTGCAATTTGGATTTTATGCCTCTATTGATACACCCCAAGACTACATTAGCCTTTTTTGCCGCTGCATCACACTGACTGCTCATATTTAGCTTACAATCCACCCATACCCTAAGATCTTGTTCACAAACATCCAGAAATGTGTCCCCTACCTGGTATGTGTGCTTCTCATGTTTGTTACCTAGATGTAGAATTCTGCACTTATGCTTGTTAAATTGCATCTCATTCATATCCTCCCACTTTGCCAGTGTGTTCAGATCTCACTGAATTTTTTATCTTCCGGTGTGTTTCCCATTTTGGTGTCATCTGCAGATTTAAAGAGTAAATTTAAATGTAAATGGCCCTGCAAATTTAATTGCAAATGGTCCAGCCTTTCAGCAGGAAAGTGGGCTGGAAGATTTCCTCAAAGTTGGTACACTGTGACAGTCTGGTACCAAGTGAGGATACCGTGACGAGTATTGATTGCCCTCTTATCAGTTGGCCCCTTGTACCGGGGAAGATGAAAGTCCAAGTTGGTGCTAGGAGAGACAGTGATCGGTCTGTTTCTAGGCTCAGCAACACAAAGGACACTGAAAGACATGGATATCCTAGAGATAGATGCCCATTACAGGAGAAAGGTTGCAGCTAATGTAAGAGTCTATTTGTCTGTCTGTCCTTCACAATGGAAGGGGTGAGTGGGGCACAAATGTGGGGGGCGGGCAGCAGGGGGGCTGAGGTCTCCTTCAGAGTTCTGCCTTCCTGTTGAAAACTCTCTTCCCTTGAGAACCTCTGTTCTGCTACTAGCCTGTTGAGCTCTTTTCCACCCTAGGTAAAGATGCCCCAGTGCTTTATCTATTAAGTATTTAAAATACTCACATGCCCGCTTTTCTTTTGACCAAGTCAGGAGCCAAGTTTTGCTTCTGTTTCACAGAGAAACTGGGAGTTCTGACATGGGAATGATGCACACAAAACTCCTAACAAACTCTTCTGCCCTCCCCTCAGATCCAGAGAGCCCAGCTTGTCCCTAATGTATTAGCTACATTCCTAGTCCCTATGGAGCCCATGCAGCCAACAGTTCATGTGCCTGTACCCTTTGGTCCATTCATTTCCAGGGAAGCCTGGACTCCTTTTGGAGAGTGTTAAATACTGGGTTCAATGCATGAGGAGGCTCTTGCGTAGTGATTTTTTAATAAACAATTCTATTGGTAACATATGGTAGCAAATCTATATCAATATCTTACAACTTAAAAAGAAAAATTTATCTACCCCATATCTTACTTTTCCCCCACCCCTCCCCCCATTATTTGACCCCCGCCAGTGTTATTTACTTAAAAAAATATTAAAGGTACCCTTAACTATTAAGAAAACCAAAAGGTATATTCTTCTTTTAAAACTTAATCATTATCAAAAATTGTCCAATGTTCTTTTAGTTTCCACTCTTTTTCTACGTATCTTCTGAACTTCTTCCACTCCATCTTAAAAACTTCCAAATCATAGTCTCTTAATATTCTTGTTAATTTGTCCATTTCACTCCATGTCATAACTTTTATAATCCAGTCCCATTTTTCCGGTATTTTTTCTTGCTTCCACAACTGCGCATACAATGTCCTAGCGGCTGAGAGCAAGTACCAGATTAAAGTTCTATCTTCTTTTGGAAATGTTTCCATTTGTAGTCCCAACAGAAAAGTCTCTGCAACTTTGTTAAACTCATATCCCAAGATCTTAGAAATCTCTTGCTGAATCATCTGCCAAAACATTTTAGCTCTTTCACAAGTCCACCACATATGGTAGAAAGAACCTTCATGCTTTTTTCATTTCCAACATCTGTCTGGCATCTTATTATTCATCTTTGCCAATTTGTTAGGAGTTATATACCATCTATACATCATCTTAAAACAATTTTCTTTAATACTTTGACATGTTGCGAGTTTCATAGAGTTCTTCCACAGATATTCCCAAGATTCCATCTTTATTTCTTTATTTACATTAATTGCCCATTTAATCATTTGAGATCTTCTTCGTGGTCTCTGTGCATCACACTTGTGGGATACTGCGCCTGCGCCGGTCCCTGATCGGTATCTGTAAAAAGCCCGGGATTTTTCCGCAGTTGGCGCCAATGGGCATGTGCAGGCGTCCCATCGCGCATGCTCACCGGCGCCATCACGGCAATCCTGCCAGTTCCTTTCTGACCGCTGCGTGGAGAGGTTGCGTTCTCGTGTTCCCGGTCGGTGAGCTCTTGGCCTTTGCCTTTTTTCATTCTGTATATAGCCTGTTTGTTGTTTTCGTTAGTGTAGTAGCTAGTTAAGTAGTTAGATAGTTTTTTTTAAAAAAAGTGTTTTTCTGTGTGTGTTATTGGCGGATCGCCCTTCGGGGCCTTCCCCCTGTTGTTTTCCCCCAGTTTTTCCCCTCAGAGGACTCTGAGCGGGTTTTTTCAGCAACGGTTGTCTATGGACAGTCGCTGGGGTTTTTTAAAATGGTGCTGGGTCTGCGGGAAGAAGATCGCCCCCCCAGACGGCCATTCCCTGTGTCTTCTCTGCTTGGGTGAAGCGCACCATATGGAGGCCTGCCCACACTGTCTCCGCTTCTCCAAGCAAACGCGGAAGAACAGGGCGGCGAGACTGTCGGCCGCGTTGACCGAGTCGGCACTTCGTCCTCCGAAGTCAGCGGCGGGCCCATCGGCATCGAAAATGGTGGACGCCCAGGCCCCGACAGTCTCATCGGCCGATGCGACCCAGGTGGCGGTGGAAACACCGATAGAGCGAGGCTCCACGAAACGATCCCACAAAGGATCGGTGGACGTGCCCGCGAAGAAGCGTCGGGAGGACCTGGGGCGAGAGTCCATCTCCAAAAAAGCTAAGGCTAAGGAGAAGTGGAAAAGGCCACGCACTCCATTGCCTTCACCTGACGTTTCGGCGCTGGTCACGACTGAACCGCCAAGGAAGATCCTGGCTTCCCCACGCCGCAGCCCGTCGATGCCAAGGGACAGCACCCATCGGCCTCGCCTCTCCGCATCGGAAGCGGAGATCGATTTTACCCAGCGGTCACCGTCATCAGGGTCACGTCGACAAAGCAGCGAGTCGGCCTCGGAGCTAGAGGCATCGACATCGGCCGACGCGGCTAGACCGACGGGGCCTAGAGGCAGGAAGGAGCTGGAGCCACCGGTCGAACCTCAGCGCTTCCCACCGATACCCCCGTGGGAGCAGCATCGATGGCAGTCGCCGTATTCCTACTACCCTCCGTACCAGTGGTACCATCCAAGGGAGTTCCCGGACTGGGAGCAGCAGTCTGAAATGTCTTGCTTTTCCCGAATGTCCCACCGATCCAGGAAAGCATCGGCATTGGTCTCGGTTCCCCCGGAGAGGTGTAACCTGCCGACGGAACCCCAGCGTCGACCATCACCACCGATCCAGTCGCCGCTGAGGGAATCGACGCCGGCTCTGTTGGAGCACTCGGCACGCCGGGAGTCCTCATCATCGGGGTTGGAGAGCGACGCCCAAGGAAGAACCTGGGAACCTTTGCCAGACTCCAATACGGCTGAAGACCTTCCGGTCTCACCATCGGAAGACCTGAGGTCGTATGCAGAGATGGTGAAGAGAATGGCTGCCACCATTTCCCTTCCAGTCTCACAGCCACAGCCAGTCGTGGACGACAACGTCTTCAACATCATGCAACGGGACACGTCCACGGCTGTAGCTCTGCCTGTTACCAGGGTCATCTTGCAAGCTGTGAAGGAGCCCTGGAAGAAGCCGTTGTCAGCACCGGTGTCTTCGAGGAAGCTGGACCACATGTACAAGGTCCAGGAGACGGGGACTGAGTTCCTCTTCACACACCCGAAGCCGAACTCAGTCATCATCTCATCTTCCTCCAAGTCATGTAAGGTGCATTCTGCCCCACCAGACAAGGAAGGGAAGAAACTCGACGGCATGGGGAAGAAGATCTACTCCGCAGGAGCCCTCGGGGTGAAGGTGTCGAACTATGCGGCCTGCATAGTGAGATACCAGTACGCCATGTGGGAGCAGCTCACTCCTTTCCTCTCTTCCCTCACCGAGGACAAGAAGGCAGCAGCGAGGAAGCTGCAGAAAGAGGGTCTTGCTGTGGCCGAGCAGCAGCTGGCCGCAGCAAGACACATGGTGGACGTGTCGGCTACGGCCATCACGTCTGCTGTGTGCATCCGCCGGCACTCCTGGCTGAGATCCACTGCCCTGCAGCAGGACACTAAGGCGCTCGTAGAAGACCTGCCGTTCGAGGGAAACGGCCTGTTTAGTTCCACGACAGATAATGCTCTGCAGGAGTTTGATAAGAACTTGAAGACCTCCAGAAACCTGGGGGTGCAGGCACCCTCCAAACAACCCAGAGCCAGGCAGTGGAACAAGTCTTGGGCCAAGAAGCCCTACCACAAGTCGCCCTCAGAGCAACAATGGCGCCCTCGCTCTTCTCAGCCCGATAGGCCGGCCTACTCGGGCAATAATAGAAGCCACTATGGCACCCAACCTGCAGGCAAGTCTAAGGGTGCTCGCCCTACAAAACAGGGGCTTTGACTTCTCCACCGCACGCATCATCACCCCCACCAACTCATCAGCTATTCGCCTCCGCCCTTTCCTGCCTGCCTGGGAGCTGGTCTCCTCAGACAGGTGGGCTCTGTCCATCATAAAAGAGGGCTACAAAATAGAGTTTGCACAGATTCCAGAGCAGTCCTTGGTAGTCACCATTCCCCCTTCCCCACCTCTGCTGGCAGAGGTGACCAACCTCCTACAGAAACAAGCCATAGAGAAGGTGCCAGTGGAGGACAGGACGGGTGGGTTCTACTCCCACTACTTCCTGGTTCCCAAAAGGGACGGGGGATTGAGACCTAGTATGGACCTTCGGAATCTGAACAAATTCATTCTGTACCAAAAGTTCAGGATGTCCACACTGCAATCGATCCTGCCCCTGATCAATCAAGGGGACTGGATGGCAACTTTAGATCTCAAGGATGCCTATTTCCATATCAGCATCCACCCAGTGTTCAGACGCCTCCTAAGGTTTGCAGTGGGCTCCCAGCACTTCCAGTTCACAGCCCTCCCGTTCGGCCTGTCCACAGCACCCAGGGTGTTTAGAAAAATGATGAGCGTGGTGGCTGCCCACCTTTGGCTCCAGGGAGTGGTCGTCTTTCCATATATAGACGACTGGCTCCTGGTGGCGAGGTCAAGGGAAAGCCTGTCTACCCACATTGCTATCACCCTACGCCTTCTCGACACCCTAGGGTTGCAGGTCAACTTGGAGAAATCGAAGCTCGCTCCATCAAGGATAGTGCAGTTCATAGGAGCAGTGCTGGATACAAATAGTCATCGGGCATTCCTGCTTGCCCAGAGGGCAGAGGACATTGTAAATATGGTGCAGTTACTTCAGAGGCGAGGGTGGGGCACAGCACAGCAGCTCCAGCGGATGCTGGGGCTGATGGCGGCGACGACAAGCGTGCTGCTTTTTGCGAAACTGAAGATGAGAGGCCTACAGTTATGGTTTCTTCGTCAGTTTCGTCCAACCAGAGACTCACCTCGAAAGAGGTTCACCATTCCACCAAAGACGCTCCAAACGCTTCAGTGGTGGGAGTCGAAGGACAACATATGTCAGGGAGCCCCTTTCCACCTTCTGGCTCCTACGATGACCATCACCACGGACGCTTCCCTGTGGGGCTGAGGGGCTCACATGGAGGGCCTATGTGTGGGGGGCCAGTGGCCGCCAAGGCTGACTCTGTACCTTATAAACTATCTAGAGCTGCTGGCGGTGCACTTTGCCCTTCGTTCCTTCCGCCCGATGCTGGCGGGAAAGACAGTAGCACTACTCACGGACAACACCACTGCCTTGAGCTACATCAACAGGCAGGGTGGGACAGTGTCTCGTCGGCTCTGTGCATTGGCGATGGCCCTATGGTCGGAGTGCCTCCAGTACGACATCTTCGTAAAGGCGGCACATCTTCCGGGGGTCCTCAACATCCAAGCAGACTCCCTCAGCAGGGGGGGGGGCGTCCCCGCACGAGTGGGAACTGCAGTGGCGCTTCCTAGAGCCAGTGTTTCAGTGTTGGGGGTACCCACAGCTGGACGCCTTTGCCACAGCAGAGAACTCGAAGTGCCCCATGTTCTGCTCCAGGGCGGGGGGCAGATCCAGCATCTTTGGGAGACGGACTCCTGCTTCCCTGGATGGGCCGGTTCCTCTACATGTTCCTGCCCCTCCCACTGTTGACGAAGGTAGTCAACAAAATAGCAAGGGAAAGGCCACGCTGCATCCTGGTGACCCCATGGTGGCCCCGCCAGAACTGGTTCTCGATCCTGCTCCAACTGTCGGGGGGGGGGGGAGTTCTATCAGTTCCCAGCGGAGCCGGACCTGCTGTCGTCTCAGGGGGGGCATGTGCTGCATCACAACGTGCCACACCTGAAGCTGACAGCGTGGTTGATAGACCAGTAGAGTTTTCTGACAGGGTCCAGCTGGTCCTGCTGAACAGTAGGAAACCTTCCACCCGTGCTTCCTATGATAGGAAGTGGAGGAAGTTTTCGAGCTTTGTGGCCGACCGAAGGAGGTGGGTCTGGCGGCAATTTTTGACTTTTTACTGTCCCTGGTGGATGCAGGCCTGGCTTTCTCCTCTGTTAAGGTCTACTTGGCAGCGATATCTGCCTTCCACAATCCCGTGGGGGGGTACTCTGTATTTGCCCACCCTCAATCCAAAAAGTTTTTGAAGGGGTTGTTTAGGCTGCATCCACCATCAAGGTCACCCCCACAGCTGTGGGACTTGACACTGGTGCTGGACATGTTAACAAGGCGTCCCTTTGAACCAATGGCCACGTGCTCTCTGCAGCTTCTATCCTGGAAGACTGCCTTTTTGGTGGCCATCACTTCCACACACCGCGTGGGGGAACTCACGGCGATGCGTTGTGACTACCCTTATCTAGTTTTTAGAGAGACTGGGGTTTCTATGGCCCCAGACACTAGTTTCCTTCCGAAGGTGGTCTCCCAATTCCACCTCAATCTGGAAGTCTGGTTGCCAACATTTTACCCTAATCCGCCCTGGATATTAAGCGTGCCTTATTTTTTTTATCTAAAGCGTTCTAAAGTTTTTCGTAAGGACCAGCAGCTGTTTGTTTCATATGCTGCTCCCAAGTTAGGTTCCAGGATTTCGTCCCAGAGGTTCTCAAAGTGGCTGACGGAGACGATTAAGTTTTGTTACCTGCTGGCGAAGAGGCCGCTGCCTGGGCCTGTCCGTGGACACTCCACAAGAGCGATGGCGACGTCAGTGGCGTTCCTGAGGGGCGTGCCCTTAGCGGATGTCTGCAAAGCTGCCACCTGGTCTTCTCCGCATGCCTTCATGAAGCACTACGTGCTGGACGTGCATGCTCAGCAGAGGACTCGGTTGGGGACTGCGGTGCTACAGGTTGCTGCTTCCGGTTGACCGTCTCCCCGCCTCCAGGTATGTCTTGCTTGCTAATCTCCCACAAATGTGATGCACAGAGACCACGAAGAAGATAGACAGGTTGCTTACCTGTAACTGTAGATCTTTGAGTGGTCATCTGTGCATTCACACTACCCGCCCTCCTTCCCCACTGCTGACAGTCTCCCTCCAGTAGGAGCTTCCAGCGGTCAGGAAGGAACTGGCGGGATTGCCGCGATGGCGCCGGTGAGCATGCACGATGGGACGCCTGCGCATGCCCATTGGCGCCGACCGAGGAAAAATCCCGGGCTTTTTACAGATACCGATCGGGGACCGGCGCAGGCGCAGTATCCCACAAGTGTGAATGCACAGATGACCACTCGAAGATCTACAGTTACAGGTAAGCAACCTGTCTATTTCACTACATCTTCTATAGACCATTGTAAAAGTAATTTGTATACTTTTGAAATTAGTTTATCATTGTCTCCAAGCAGAACTTTTTCCATTTCTGTTTGCTCTTTCCTTATTCCTTCAGTTTTAATGTCATTCTCTACCAAGCTCTTTATTTGTTGCATTTGAAACCAATCATATTTGTGACTCAATTCTTCAGCAGTTTTCAGTTCTATTTTTCCACTTTGTATTTTTAACAATTGATTATATGACAGCCACTTTTCTTCACCTATCTCAGCCGTTATCTTTATTACTTCAGCTGGCACTATCCATAAAGGTCTTCTCTCATCTCCATATTTCTTGTATTTTGTCCATGTATTTAATAAATTGCTTCTTATATAATGGTGAGAGAAAAGACCACCCATCCTCTTTTTTCCATAATACAAATATGCGTGCCAGCCAAATTTATTTCCGTGACCTTCCAACACTAGAAGTTTTTTGTTTAACAGCGTTATCCATTCTTTCATCCACACTAAGCAAACTGCTTCATGATATAATTTTAAATCTGGTAATTGAAATCCGCCTCTCTCTTTTGCATCTGACAGAATTTTCATTTTAATCCTTGGCTTCTTCCCAGCTCACACAAATTCTGAAATTTTCCTACGCCATTTATCAAATTGTTTGGCATCCTTCACAATAGGAATAGTTTGGAACAAATACATTATCCTTGCTAGAATATTCATTTTAATTGCAGCTATTCTGCCCAGCAATGACAGATTAAGCTTATTCCATTTTAGCATATCTTCATCCATTTTATGCCATAACTTCTCATAATTATTTTTAAACAGATCAACATTTTTCATTGTTATCTCCACCCCTAGATACTTTACCTTAGAGGTAACTTCACAACCCGTTAGTCTCTGTAATTCTTGTTGTCTATTCATCTGCATATTTTTACACAGAATTTTAGATTTTTCTCTATTTTTAGAGAGTCCCGCCAACTCCCCATATTCTTGTATTTTAATTAACAGCAAAGGTGTAACTTGTATGGGGTTTTCATTTATAAACATTATATCATCAGCAAACGCTCTGTATTTGTAAGTACATCCTTTTATTCGTAAACCTTTTATATCTTTTTCTTCTTGAATCTGCATCAATAAAATTTCAAGAGTCATTATAAACAACAGTGGTGAAAGCAGGCAACCTTGTCTAGTACCTTTGCTAATTTTCATTTCTTCTGTAAGATCTGCATTAACATACAACCTTGCCCTTTGTTCGGAGTATATTGCTTTTATCATTCTTATAAAACTTTCTCCCAACTCCATTTTTTCCATTACTGCGAACATAAAGTCCCAGCTTAAATTGTCAAATGCTTTCTCTGCATCTGCAAAGAATAATGCTACTTCTTTTTCTGGATGTCTTTCATAATATTCTACAACATTTACAACAGTCCTAATATTGTCTCTTATTTGTCTTTTGGGAATTGAGAAGAACCCCCAAGTCACATCTGACTGACCACACAACCAGTGTTCTCGATAATGCAGGGTCCCTAAACTTTTTGAGCCCTTGGGCACCTATGGAATTCTGACATGAGGAGGTGGTACTGGTAGGGTTGCCAGATCCGACTCAAGAAATATCTGGGAACTTTGGGGGTGGAGCCAGGAGACTTTAGGGATAGAGTTGGGAGCAAGGGTGTGACAGGCATGACTGAACTCTGAAGGGAGTTCTGGCAATAACATTTAAAGTGACCGCGCACCTTCCCTCTTTTGGAAATGAAGGATAGGGGCACCTTAATTTGGGGCCCAGGGAACCCCCTGGTTGAATCTTTTTAAACTTGGGGGGTGTTTTGAGGAGAGGTACTGAGTGCTATGCTGAAAATTCGGTGCCTCTGCCTCAAACAACAACCTTCCCAGAGTCCCAGATACGGATCAATTCTCCATTATATTCTATGGGAATTGGTCTCTATAGGGTATAATGAAGTGCCCAGCTGAGCTATCCAGGTCAGAAAGCCTAGCACTGGCCCTGCAGTCATGGCCTTTGACATAAATGGGTTAGATTGCAGTAACTCTCCACAAGGCTGCATTCTAAGTGTATAAACAGTCCTGTGAAATAAGCAAGCTTAGACTGGAGTAACTCTTCCTAGGATTGCACTGTAAGGGTCCTTGAAGTTACACAGTCTCCATTAGTCCCAATTTTCATTAGGGAGTAGCAATAATGGTAAGATTGCAATGAAGCAATATACTTATTTTGTTTTTAAAAAAACAACATCTTCTTCCCTTCCATGTTTTATCCCTAGACAAGGAGCCTGCTGTTTAAACTGATGCCTTTCCTGATCTCCTGCGTTCTGTATTTTGCCCTCCTGCTGCCTGAGCCCAGCGTGCTGAGCACCATTGTCAAGTGCCTCCCGACCCTTTCCCTGGCGTTCTTTGTGATCCTCCAGTCTTATAGCACAGAGCTCTGGAAACCCTACGCCCAGAGGATATTTCAAGGGCTGCTCTTCTCAGCAGTGGGAGATCTCTGTCTGGTGTGGCCCAAGCTTTTAATCCTAGGTGTGTGCCATGAGAGAACATGCCAGAGCTGGAGAGGGAGAAACGGTCTGGGATTGGAGATGGAACTTGATCAGGGCTGGTGGGTGGAGCTCAGTCCAGGCCACTTCCAGGTTTTGTGGTTGGTAAAATTGCTAGACTATGCCTGGCACCAGAGGTTTGGCAGTGGGAATATAGGGGACAATGTTGCACATGTCGCTGTATCACTTCAGAGAAGCACCTGAAAATGGTATAGGGTAGCTCTAGGAATTGCTAGGGACTCCATGGTAAAACCACGGTGTTTCCGGTGATTCCTAGAGCTAACCATCACTTTCCAGGGTTTTTTGGAAATAACATGATGGTGCATGCAACACTGCCATTTAAAAACACATTTCTCAAGCAGGGGCAGGGGATCCTACACCTTGACCAGGAGACTGACAAGCCTAGTGGGTGGTCCCTGCCCTTGATTCTTCAGTCTCACACATTACAGAGTGCACAGTTTGGGTGCAAGTTCCTGACCCTGAGTAAGATGTAGCATAGTCAAATGTGAACTATTATTTTTATCCAGGGCTTTTTTTGTGGCAAGAACTTCTTTGCATATTAGGCTGCACCTCCTAGATGTAGCCAATCCTCCAAGTGCTTACGGGGCCTACTGTAAGCTCCAGGAGAATTGGCTACATCAGGGGTGTGTGGCCTAACATGCAAAGGAGTTCCTGCTACAAAAAAGCCCTGTTTTTATCCATTCCAGCATACGCAGTGACCAATTTGCATCTGTACTGCAGTGCGTGTGGAGAAGGGGCTTCAGCCTCCCCTACCTCTATGAATTTTTCCCAAATAGAAACAGTCTGGGGAGAGCACTATTAGTTGAAATCCATGTGTTCCCTGAGAATCTGGCCCAACAGGTAAAACAGTGACACCCTCCTCCCCCACTGTTTTATGGTGGGACAATGGCGTGAGGGGGAAGGCTGAAATGCTTTCTCCTCACGCACTGCTGTACTGATCTGAATTATGTGCCCCGCACATGGAAACCTACTACTCATATATGTGTTACATGCTTGACAGAGGATGGTTGACCCCAGACCAAACCCTGTACACTGTGTAATGTGTGAATTATGTTTGTGAATGTGGTAGAGGAACAGCAAGTAGCAAGAACAGGATCAAAGGGGGGTAGGAATGCCTTTTCCCTGATGCTTTTAAAAAAGAACAGCAAAATTTCCTGATTCTTTGCTTTGTACCCAGATATCATACAGTTCAGGAAATAGCTTTCCTGCTAGAATTTTGCAAGCTGTATGGACTGGGCATTTGAATATTCTTTCTCTGGGGTTCCTTCCATCAGCCTTTGTGGCAAGAATTCATGCCCTTTGTGTGAGTTATCCAGTCTGGCATGTCAAATACCACCTTTCGCCACATGAGGGTGCAAACACCACATGGATCAGAGGAACTGGGACAATGAGGCCTAAATTGTGCCCCAAGTTTAATGGATAAATCAGGCCTCAGTGAACCTTAACTAGAGAACCATTTGAACTGAGTCTTTGCATTTACATAAATAACACAGCTGGGGAGTATGTGCAGGGCAGAGTCCTCTGAGCCATGCAATCTGTCATGACTCTAGCAGCTGGCTTCACAGAGCTGAGTCAGTTGTGGTTCCCTTCCCTCTCCGACCATTAGGAAACTGACTTCAGTGGATTTCAAGTTAAGGCAAGTGATTGTCTTGCCCTAATGACACAAACTTGACTCAGCCCACTGTTTCTCTTTCCTTGGAGCTACAGCAATTATAGTAGTGGATTTGAATCTAGGACTGCCCCTTTGTTGAGTGGGAAGCAAAGCCTTGATGTCATTTATGACATTTATGACATCAAGGCACTCTAGGAATTTTGTCTCTGTTTGTTTTTTGCACAGAGATGTTCATATTCCTAGAGCATTGGGACATCATTTCTGGGTACAAACTAGAAATATGTAACACCACACACTGGAACAAAGGAGGGATTTGGGGAAGGAGAGATTTGGGGAGGGGAGGGAACTCAGCAGCAATGAGATGCCGTAGGGACCACCCTTCAAAGGTGTCATTTTCTCCAGGTGAACTGATCTCTGTAGTCTGGAGATGAGCTGGAATTCCCTGAGATCTCCAAGTTCTCCCTGGAGGCTGACAGCCCTAGTTCTTAGAAGACAGGTGGGATAAAAATGAATCAAATAAATTATTCTTAATTTAGGCACCAAAAATATCCAGACTTCATGTACTGCTCATGCTTAGGAATCACAAACAACAAAAGTTTACTCAGATAGTCTAAGGGCGTCCAACAGAAGAAGGGAACGAATGAGCTGCTTGAAACAGGCAAATTAGCCAGACTCCTATGCTTTTTTGTGGTGTTCTCAGAGGGGGAAAAATGAGGACAAGAAGACTCGGTTTTTATACCCACTTTTCTCTACCTGAGGGAGTCTCAGAGCAGCTTACAACCTCCTTTTCTTCCTCTTCCCACAACAGGTGGGACTGAGAGACCTCTGAGGGAACTGTGACTGGCCCAAGGTCACCCAGCTGGCTAAATGTAGAGGAGGGGGGGAATCAAACCAAGTTCTCCATGAATGCGAATGATGAATGTGAAATATATTCAGTCATATTGCGGGCATATGGTTTTTCATTCCTTTACAAGCCGAAGTGCATATTTGTGTGTCTTTTTGTAAGCCTCCCGCTTCCTCTGACCTGTGTTCTCTTCTTCACAGGAATGGCTGCCTTTGCCATGTGTCAAGTCTTCTACATTTCTGCCTTTGGCCTTCGTCCCCTCTGGCCACTCACCTTCCTCCTCTTTGTGGGGCTGGGGGCTGCAATTTATATTTATTTCCTGCTGCCCTGCCTGACAGGCCTGTACGTCTGGGCTGTGGCAGTTTATGGTGGCCTCCTCTGTGCCATGGCCTGGCGGGCTCTCTCTCGGCCTGCCCATCGGCTGAGTACATCTGTCGGCAGCCTCCTCTTCCTTGTGTCCGATGTCTTCGTTGCTCTCGACAAGTTCTGTTCTTCACTCCCTCATGGTCGCGTCCTTATCATGAGCACCTACTACTCAGCCCAGGCTCTTATAGCTCTTTCCATAGCACCTCAGAATAATCACTGGAAGAGGAGCTGAGGCCTTGGCTGGGAGGGAGGCAGTCTAGACTGAGAGAGATCCTAAGACTCCTGCCTCACAGCTTCTCTGCTCAGTTAGCCTGTTGGACAGCTCTCCAAGATTCTCCACACTGATTCATCCGCTTCCAGACAGTTCCACCAAACATACCTCAGGGCGCCAGTGCCCACCATGACACTTATGGCTTTCCGTCCCTTTCTGCCTCCATAGTTTCTACAGAAAAATCTGCCACCTCTCTCAAAATTAAGCAGCAGTTACATTAAGGTTGCCAGCTCTGGGATGGGAAATACCTGGAGATTTCGGGGAGTGGAGTCTGGGGAGGATGAGGTTTGGGGAGGGGCCTCAGAAGGCTACAGTGCCATAGAGTCTACCCTTCAACGCATCCATTTTCTCCTGAGGAATTTATCTCTATTGTCTGGAGGTCACTCAGTTGCAGGGCCGACCCTGCCATTAGGCAAATTAGGTGATTGCCTAGGGCGCTGGCCTTCTGGGGTCACCGAATTGGGCACCCCCATGTGACTTGGTGATGTTATCAGTGCCGGGGGAGGGTGCCAGAAGTTAACCTTGGCTTGGGGGCCAGACAGTCTAGGGGCGGCCCTGCTCAGTTGTAATAATGGGAGATCACCAGGCTACACTTTGAAGTTGGCAACTTAGGTTACACTTTAAAGGCAATGTTCTCAGGTATCTCTCTATTGCCTAATGACAGTCCAACCTGTCTGGAGTGCTGCATCTGAGAAAGTCGACCGCCCGAGTTTCCAGGCTTGTGATTGTTTCTCCCAATTCATGCTTTCTCTTTTTTTCACCTTTAAACATGTGAAACTGCCGTATACTGAATCAGACCCTTGGTCCATCAAAGTCAGTATTGTCTACTTAGACTGGCAGTGACTGTCCAGGATCTCAGACAGAGGTCTTTCATATCATCTACTTCCAGAACTTTTAAGTGGAGATAACCAGGGATTGAACCAGGGACTTTCTGCATGCCAAGCATCAGCTCTACCACTGGGCCACAGCCCCTCCCAGATGACAAAAATCTGGCTTGATGAGAAGTGAACACCTGTTGAGAATGTTAAGATGCTCTGAGAGACATTTAAAGGCAAAAAGCAGTGGAGGGCAAATTAACCTGCTCAAATCCCCGTGAAAGTACAGAGAAGGCAGGAGATTTAGGGGTAGTTTCTAAATTGTTCTCCCATCCTATAATTCCTTTTAGGGCCAAAGTTTATAAATAATAAGTATATACAAGGCCTACTGAGTAAGAGTACTGGTCCCCTAGAACAGTACTATCTTCTTTGACTGCCTATGACTCTCTAAGGTAGAGAGAGGTCTTTTCTACTACCTGTTACCTGAGATCCTGTTTAGTGGAGATGCCAGGGGCTGAACCTGTGACATTTTGCATGCAAAGCACATGCTCTACGACTACCACCAAGGGATGGCCTTCCTGGAAAGAAAACACCGTGAGCACAGACACCTTGTGTAGCCCAGGCAAATAGTCTATAAACAACTCCAGTAATGTCTTCATTAGAATCTTAAAATTACTATAACCAAAATGATTTCCCCTTACACAATTTTCAGCACTACAGTTCTGGTGCTAGGCTGTGGAAGGGGGAAGAGG
Source organism: Heteronotia binoei (assembly GCF_032191835.1). NCBI lineage: Eukaryota > Metazoa > Chordata > Lepidosauria > Squamata > Gekkonidae > Heteronotia > Heteronotia binoei. The sequence continues at coordinate 26,912,436 of NC_083237.1, forward strand.
CAAAGGAAATCACCCAAACAAAAGAGAGCAGGTGGCACAGTGGAGAGACAAAGTCACAAGCCGGACATTGCCAGATTGTAGCTGCCTTTTGGGGATCTGTGGATTATATTTTCTGATGGCATCTAGAATATTTTCCCAAGGAACTTCTGAGAAGGATCAACGAGGCTCCAATACATTCCTAAAATGACAATTTCCAGCATTCGTTGAATGAAACTGTGGCAATGAATATGAAACTGATTTCAAATGGGTATCGTTGTACAGTGTGGATAATGCCCATAATAGATCCTGTCTTCCTTCCGGATATTGATGCTCTGTACTTCTGGGAAATCTCGAAGAGAGGGAACTGTGTGTGTGTAAAGTGCCATCAAATCGCAGCCAACTTATGGTGACCCTGTAGAGTTTTCAAGGCAAGAGGCGTTCAGAGGTGATTTGCTGTTGTCTCCCTCTCCCTTTGACATTACAATTCCTTGGTGGCCTCCCATCCAAATACTAACCAGGGCTGACCCTTCTTAGCTTCCAATTTCTGATGAGACAGGGCCATCCAGGTTGGATGGGAGACATCCTTGAAATACCCAGTCGAGAGCACAGGGGCAGATGCTGTTTGGCCACTTCTTTGAATATCCTTCAGGCTCCCAGTAGGGGTCAATCACCAGAGGTCAACATGACTTCTAGGTGCAAACACACACAAATATACAAAATACAAAAAAGAGAGAAAACCCTCCCTTTTTAGCTTCCTTGATGCTTAGCCATCCCCCACAGCTAAGTTGGCCCCATTACTACCTTCCCCTGGAACTTATCTGCCCTCCTGCTTCCCACTCCTCAGTTTTACCCCCCCCCCCTTTGACTTTTGCTGGGAAGCCCAGGTGCGGGCAGGGGATCGCCTGGTTTGGAGACCCTCCCCCCCTTCAGGGTCATCAGAAAACAAGGGGGGGGGAAATGTCTGCTGGGCACTCCATCATTGCCTATAGAGACCAATTCGCTTAGGGTATAATGAAGAATTGACCTGTGGGTATCTGGGAGTCCGGGGGGCTGTTTTTTTGAGGTAGAGGCATCAAATTTTCAGCATAGCATCTGGTGCCTCTCCTCCAAACACCCTCCAAGTTTCAAAAAGATTGGACCAATTTTATGAGCCTCAAATAAGGTGCCCCTATCCATTATTTCCAATGGAGGAAAGGCATTTAAAAGGTGCGTGTTCCCTTTAAATGTGATGGCCAGAATTCTCTTTGGAGTTCAGTTATGCTTGTCACAACCTTGCTTCCGGCTCCACTCCCAATGTCTCCGAGCTCCACCCCCTCAAATCCCCAGATATTTCTTGAATAGGACTTGGCAAACCCTTCCCATAACCCTGTTTCCCTATTGATTACACTCATGTACTATCACCAAGCTGGGCTATTGTTTTCCCAGTGGGTGCTGAGGCCAGGTGAACTATTTCCTCCTGGGTTGTGGAAGGGGGAGGAGGCAAAGGAACTCACCCAAACAAAAGAGAGCAGGTGGCACAGTGGAGAGACTGAGTCACAAGATGGGCATTGCCAGACTGTAGCTGCCTTTCAGGGACCTGTGGATTATATTTTCTGATGGCATCTAGTATACTTTTCCAAGGAAGAACTTGGTTCTCCTTCCTGCTGGTAAGTGGATTTTTGAAAGCTGCTTTTTAATGTGCTGGCATCTCCCTGAAGATTTATTCCTAGTCTGGATTTAGCTATATCTCGACCGGTGACTGCTTAAACAGTTGCTGTCACCAGAAGTAGCTGTAGGTGGATATTATTATGAGCATATCCTGTGTCTGTTTTTTGTCAGTTGTTTTCCAAAGTAGCTCACATCAGTCAAGACACATAGACCCCCCAAAAAGGAGCCATGCAAACAGAAGGGGAAGAGGAGTTTGGCAGAATCAAAATGAAGTGAGCATTTTATAACCTGTTTGAGAAGCTGGTCTTTCCTTCCCAGTGAGATGTGAACCTGACATCATCTGTCCCCTCCCCACTCAAATGAGGCTGTGTTTGGGCTTTGGAGGCAGGGCCGGATTAACAATTAGGCCAAGTAGGCACTGGCCTATGGGCCCCCACTTCTTGAGGGGCCCTGGGCTGACTTTCCCCCCTAGTCCCCCCCCCCCCCCCCGCTTGCAGCCCTTGGAGCCTGAACGTGCAGCCAGCAACTGAGCCACTCCTTGCCCAACTTGCCTGGTGCGACTGCTGCTGGTGTCGCCAAGTTTGCCTCTCTCTGCCTCTCCCCCACAGCTTTGTCAAAGGGGCTGTTGAGAAGGCATCTGCAGGCTGCAGCGGGGGGCCATGGGCGGCGGGGCAGGTGCTCTGACTCTGAGATAATCTACAAGGACCCCCCCCCCCCCAAGATTTTGACTGCCTAGGGGCCTCCACAGGGTTTAATCCGGCACTGCTTGGAGGGTAAGACAAATGTTCCCATGGTGAGCAGTTCCATTACTCTTTTAGTGTTGCTAACTACCTCTAGGTGAGGCCTGGAGTCTCCCAGGCTACAGAGATCAGTTCCTTGAGGGACAATGGCAGCTTCAGAGGGTGCACTCTGTGGAATGCCATATATTCTAGGTGAAATTCCTCCCCAGATCCCCCTCCCTTCACAGGTGCCACCCCAAAATTGCCAGGAATTCCAGGTTGGAATCAGCAACAATACTCCTGAGTAAGGTGGTATCTTCTTTCTAGGTGAATGGATTGCTGGGGTAAAGCTGCAGAACCCACCTCAGAGGCAGGAGGTAGCTTATTCCTTTCTGCAATTGAAAGATCGCAGATGAGTGTGTTTGCAGGACAGTGCATGGATGAGCCATGGGGATGCATTCTCTCAGGCCTGAATGGAAGTACAGTGTGCTCAGAATACCTGTTTCTATTTGTGAACTTTCTGTTAGTAATTAAAACATTTACTGCAGGAATCGCAGCCCATGTCTCTAAACTGCCTGTGGAATTAGAAGGACGTAATTCTGTCTCTAAGGAGCTCCGTGGCACAGAGCGTTAGAGCTGCTGCAATCCTGCAGTCCAAGCTCTCTACTCATGACCTGAGTTCAATCCCAGTGGAAGCTGGGTTCAGGTAGCCAGCTCAAGGTTGATTCAGCCTTCCATCCTTCCAAGGTCGGTAAAATGAGTACCCAGCTTGCTCGAGGGAAAGTGTAGATGACTGGGGAAGGCAATGGCAAACCACCTTGTAAAAAGTCTGCCATGAAAATGTGCTGCGACATCACCCCAGAATTGGACACAACTGGTGCTTGCACAGGGGACTACCTTTACATCTCTTTTTTTTAAACTGTCTGTTCCTGATCTGGATAATATAGGCTAGCCTGATCTCTTCAGATCTTGGAAGTTAAGCAGGATGAGCCCTGGCTTAATATATATGGATGAGTGACTTCCAAGGAATAGCAGGATCTTGATGGGGAGGCAGGCAATGGCAAACCACCTTCTGCCTTGAAAACCCTGCAGAGTCGCCGTAAGTCAGCTGTGACTTGACAGCACTTTCCACCACCAGCACTGCTTAGGGTTGTATCATTAAACTCCTGTTGAGCAGTAGAAGACCAATAATCCACCACAAGTAAACAGAGAGGGTGACAAGAAAAGGCAACCAGAGATATACCAGGGACAATCCCCATTTTGTTTTTTGATATCCCTCCCTAATAATTTATTGTCCCTACTTGTACCTCTTAAGGATGATAAAATGCTTTTAATGCAAGTTAAGTTCTCTTTCCCCTCCCCTCAGGTCCAGCTTCCTAGAAATTAAACCTTGAAACAAGGAGGTGAGGCAGTCCATCTTTAGGATGTATCTACTTAAATGTATGCATGTGAGCAGGGCTTTTTTTTCTGGAAAAATAAGTCCCTGAACACTCAAGAGGGAAATGAAGAAGAAATACACAGGTGCCCAAGGGGTTTTTTTTAGTAGAAAAAGCCCAGCAGGAACTCATTTGCACATTAGGCCACACCTCTGATGTCACCATTATTTCACAGGAATTCATTTACATATTAGGCTACACCCCCTGAAGCCAAGCCAGCCGGAACTGGGTTCCTGTACGTTCCTGCTCAAAAAAAGCCCTGCAGGTGCCCTCATGAACGTTTAAACATTTTTTTTGAGAATTATGTTTCCACAAAGAGGTTCCAGAATTCCATTCTATCATATTCTGCCCCCCTCCCAAATTCCTGCATGTTAGTGTTAAGCCAGTATGAGAACTCAGCTTGCCATTTTGTGTGTTACAGCTGCGCTGCTGGAGGTATATTTTCTGAAGCGCTGATAATATATTTAAGGACTACTGTGTTGCAGTGTTTTAAAGTGCATTTTTAACAAGAACAAACACCTTCCATCTTTTAAATCAATGGAAAACTAAAAGAACCCAAAGCCTACAGGAGGTGGTGCAGAATGTTCAACATGTAAAGACGGTGATCCTTAGTTGAGAATTGGGTATTTCAAGCACATTCCCATTTTTGTCCTTAAAACTGTGGAAGGTATGAGTGGCAGCCAGCCATGTTTTTGGGTTAGATCTTGCCCAGTCACTGTCTTATTACACCACCATCCCTACGTGGCTTTTGTTTATATGGGTTCCAGGAGCCACCGTGGGGCTTTTTGGGTGACCCAGTGTAGTTTAAGAGCCACATCAAGGGTTACCAACTGCCAGGTGGGGTCTGGAGTCCCCCTTTCTGAATTACAGCTGATTCTCAGGTTGCCCCTTCTGATTGAAGGTTTAGTCTGGCAGGTTTTGGTACAGAAGGAGAGTCTGAGGTCAAGCCAGGTTCTGCTGGCCTCTGGGTGACTTCAGGTCTTGGAGCTGTTTTCTCCAAGGCAAACTGATCTCTGTCATCTGGAGATCAGTTATAATTGTGGGAGATCTCTCAGTCCCTCTTGGAAGTTGGCTCAACTATGGGCGGGGGGGTACCCTGCCACCTCAGACCAGCCGCAGGTTTTTCAAGGTCTTTGGGACAGAGTGGTCAAAGAAACTTCCACTGCTTTTTTGTCCTCCTCCCCAGTTGTGTCCACATTCTGTACTGCCTCATGGCTCTATCCCTCCCCTACCAGTTGCAATTCCCTTCTTCACACCACCACCCCCAACTGCAGCTATGATGGAGGAAGTACCATGTGACTTCCACGCAGTTCTTTTACTCCTGTTACAGCACAGCTGTGACACACAAAATGGCAAGCTGAGTTCTGCATACTGGGCTTTTTTTGAGCAGGAATGCACAGGACGCAGTTCCGGCTGGCTTGGTGTCAGGGTGTGTGGCCTAATATGCAAATGAATTCCTGTTGGGCTTTTTCTGCAAAAAAAAGCTCTGACTGTTGGTGTTGGTTGGCCAGTTTCAAAAGATCAAGAAGGCAGGGCTTTTTTTTTTGAGCTGGAATGCAAAAGGACACAGTTCTGGCTGGCTTGGCACCAGGGGGTGTGGTCTAATATGCAAATGATTCTCTGCAGGCTTTTTCCCCTGCAAAAAAGCCCTTCAAGAAGGCATCAATGAACTGCGGAGGGGGGTGCCTCTGGTTTAACTCTGATGGGGAGAGAGCCTGAAAGAGCAGGGGCCTCTTGTGCTTCGCCTGATGCATGCCCTGAATGGAGTCACTGTCTCCAGTTAGGGGGAAGCTCTTTCTGGGTCAGGGAGACTTGGTGCCGGTACCTGGGGGGCAGAGTTTGGGGAGCTCAACAGGGATGTGTAATGTCAAAGATTCCCTCCTCTGAAGCTGCCATTTTCTCCAGGGGAACTGATCTCTGTAATCTGGAGAACAGCGGGACTTCTGGGAGATCTCCAGCCCCCCCCCCCCCCTCCGAGGCTCACAGCCCTCTTGCTCACCAGAAACCCTACTTGCTCAACCATACTTGCTGCCAGTTTGGGCCATCTCAACCCCTCACCTCTAACTCTGCCCCAGCTACCGGCCTGTTCCCTTTCTTGAGTGTGCTGCTTGCAACTGCAGAGGGATGAGGCGAAAGCTTCTAGGAAATGGAGGGGCTCGGACTTCAATGATGCTAAAATAATACTTAATCAAGGGGACTCTTGTAAGCTAAACTGTTTTGAACTGCATAGCTAGGTCTGAATGTCCACTTCAAAGACAAATCTTTAGACTCAGTTTTGGTCTTGAGATGCTTGGGTGAAAGGTGGATATCTAAATAGTCTTAAACAGGCCTTGAATTCAGCAGGAGCTCACAGGAGCACAGTTCCTGAACCTTTCTGAGGGTTTCCCCTCCTCCTCCCCTCCTACCTTGTCCATTGACTAGTAGGTGCAGCTACATAACAATCCCTGGATTAGGAGATTGGGCAGCCAGCCAGCCACCAGGGACTTTGCCATGCCCTCAGCAGCCCTTATTAACCCCTGGAGAAGCCCACACCACCCTCTCTCCATTTCTTACGTGTAGGGTTGCCAATCCCCAAATGGGGGCAGGGGATCCCCCGGTTTGGAGACCCTGCCCCCGCTTCAGGGTCATCAGAAAGCGGGGGGGAGGGGAGGAAAATGTCTGTTGCGAACTAGGGTTGCCAAGTCCAATTCAAGAAATATCTGGGGACTTTGGGGGTGGAGCCAGGAGACTTTGGGGGTGGAGCCAGGAGACATTAGGGGTGGAGCCAAGATCAAGGCTGTGACAAGCATCATTGAACTCCAAAGGGAGTGCTGGCCATCACATTTAAAGGGACGGCACACCTTTTCAATGCATTCCTTCCATAGAAAATAATGAAGGATAGGGGCACCTTCTTTTGGGGCTCATAGAATTGGACGCCATTGTCCAATCGTTTTGAAATTTGGGGGTATTTTGGGGAGAGGTACTAGATGCTATACTGAAAATTTGGTGCCTCTACCACCAAAAACAGCCCCCCCCCCAGAGCCCCAGATACCCACGGATCAATTCTCTATTATTTTCTATGGGAATGAATCTCCATAGGGAATAATAGAGTTCCCAGCAGACATTTCCCTCCCCTCCCCCCGCTTTCTGATGACCCTGAAGCGGGGGGAGGGCCTCCAAACCGAGGGATCCCCTGCCCCCACCTGGGGATTGGCAACCCTACTGGGAACTCTATTATTCCCTATAGAGATTTATTCCCATAGAAAATCATGGAGAATTGATCTGTGGGTATCTGGGGCTCTGGGGGGGGCTGTTTTTTGGGGTAGAGGCACCCAATTTTCAGTATAGCATCTAGTTTCTCTCACCAAAATACCTCCCAAGTTTAAAAAAGATTGGACCAGGGGGTCCAATTCTATGAACCCCCCAAAAATGTGCCCCTATCCTTTATTTCCTTATGTAAGGAAGGCATTAAAAAGGTGTGCTGTCCCTTTAAATGTGATGGCCAGAACTCCCTTTGGAGTTCAATTATGCTTGTCACAGCCTTGATCTTGGCTCCACCCCTAATGTCTCCTGGCTCAACCCCCAAAGTCCCCAGATATTGCTTGAATTGGACTTGGCAACCCTACTTACGTGATTTTGGGTGGCAGGTGGCTTGCTTGCCTTTTGACTGGGGACGGCTGGCCCAGGAGAGCCCCAGGTGAGCAAGGTCTGCTTGGGCTGGCTGGATTTCTAGCCAGCCCAAGCAGGCCTCACTTGCCCAGGGCTCTCCTTTCTTGCATAGGATTGCTTTGGCTGGGGGTGATGGTGGCATATACTAATAAGCTATGCAAATGAGCTCCACCACATATTTTTCTACAAAATTATCCTTGATCTTAAATAATAAACAAATGAAACTGGGAGAATAAATAGGACTTGCCCCTAATAACTTGTTTTGAGGATGACACTTGAGTGATGCTTTGGAGATCCAGGACAAGATCTTCTGTCTGTAACAGCAGTAAAGGCAAATAATTGGATCAGGGCGTTGGGACTGTAGGGCAGGGTAGGTTAGAGTCTAACCCTTTCCCCTTGATTCCGTCTCTAGGGGTCTGACACAGGACAGTGGATTTGCCCCCAACTGAGCTCTATTTTTAAATAAAGCAAATGCTGCAATTGCTATGGATCTTCCAAAGGCAGCAACCCAGACGGATAAGTGCTCATCTCTTGAACTTCTCACCACTTGGAGAAGCAGGGTGAGCATCAAGAAGTAAATGAAGCAGGCATAAAGATACCTCCAGGCCTCTTCTTCACTTTGTCCTGCCCTGTCGCACCACTCTTGAGTCAAGAGCTTAAAACTTCAGGGGAAGAACTGTGACACTTTGCTTTGCAAGAAAAATAAAAGGCAAAAACACATAAGATTTTAGCAAAATGTTTGCTGGCATAACTCCTTGCTGTCAGGGTGTTTCCTTGCCATAAGTACTAGGCTTCCCAATCCCCCCGCCCTGCCGGGGGACCCCTGAATTAGCAGCCTTTTCCCCCGATCTCCAAAAATGTGGAAGCGGGAGGGGTGGTGGTGGGAAACGGCGTGGCCTCCCTTCGTGAGGTGCATGCTGGGAGGTGCATGCTGGGACTCATAGTCCTTGTGTCCTCTCCGGCTGCTACAGGCGTCTCCTCGGGGAGTCTGGCCGGCGGGAGTCAAAAGAAGGTGCCCCTATCCTTCATTATTTCCTATGGAAGGAAGATGTTTAAAAAGGTGTGCGGTCCCTTTAAATGTGATGGCCAGAACTCCCTTGGAGTTCAATTATGCTTGTCACACCCTTGTTCCTGGCTCCGCCCTGATGTCTCCTGGCTCCACCCCCAAAGTCCCCAGATATTTCTTGAATTGGACTTAGCAACCCTAATAAGCACATCCATGTTGGTTCAGTCTTACTACAAGTAGCTATTGTGAGTATAGATGTAGCTGGCTGGCTAATAGCACATATTTTGTCTGTGTAACTTATAAGTATCCACTTTCTCACCCTGAGATAGTTGGTATGCTTGGACACTCAAGGTTGTACACTCAGAATAAATAAAAATACTCTGGTTTGTAACTGGAATAAAAAGGAGATGGGGTAGTGGGCACTGCTTCATTGGTAGAAAAAAGGCGCTTTTTACTCAAATTAATTAATGGTCTGAAGCAACCTATATATCTGCTTAACCAGGCCCAGCTGAATTTGGAAACATGCACATGTGTGTTTGTGCTATAAACTTCCACTCTATCTGCTGGGATTTAATTGTTTCTGTCACAAACAGCACCTATTCACCAAATCACCAGATGCACAAATACACCTGGACCAGGGGGTGATGACATGAGGCATGTGTGCGCTGTTTTGCAGCCACCAACGAACAAAGCTCTGTGGGAATGGCTAGCTTTTGGGATCCTTTGCTCTGGAGTCCATTGGAAAGCTTTATTCAGATTTCTCTCTGAAACAATGGGGCCTTCCCCATAGGGATGGGATGTTGCAGCTTGCTGGTGCAGCTGCAGAGAAAGTGCAACAGCAATGTGGCTTTTCCTGATGTTTCCCTGCCCCCCCCCCCCATGGCTACCACTTCCCTCCCCAGCTACCAGGACTTTTGCAGTTTTAAAAACATTGGTACTAGATTATTCTTATATTGACATAACGTGATAGGTATAGCAGATTTTCTGAGCTTCCCAGCTTAGTTTTTAAAAAATAAGCCTCAAGGTCAGGGGTGACCAAACTGGCTCAGGAGCCACGTGTGGCTAGGCTTCCCAACCCTCCCGCCCTGGCGGGGGACCCCAGGTTTCACAGCCTCTTCCCCCGCTCCCCAAAAAAATGGAAGGGGGGGGGAGGGGGGAGCGTGGCGAGCCGTGAGTTGTCTGGACACAGGACGTAAAAGGACATGCCCGTGTCGGCGTAGAAATCCATCCTCCTCTTGGTCTCCTCGGTGGCGATGAGCTCGAAGGGGGTGTTGGAGCACCATTTATTCTCAACATCCGCCAGCTGCTGGAAATCCATCCTCGCCTCCTACCCTGGCTGCCTTCAGCCTCCTCCCTCCCTCCTCCTCTCTCCTCGGCGGGTGACTGTATCCGATTCCGCTCCCCTCTCCCTCTAGGAAACTGGGCACTCGGCCCTTCAGAGGAGGGGGAGGCAGGAGGGGGCTTAGAGCTGGGGGGATGCTCCAGGTGGCCCACCGGTACTTCGGGCTGCGGCTCCCGGCCTCGGCATTACTTGCGAACTTCCACGTATTGTTTACATGCTGGGTGGCCCGGGCGGCAGGCTGCCTCGCTCACTCTCCTTCGCCCTCTTCTCTCGCTCGTTTCCCCCCGCCTCCTGCGGCCGCTCTTCAGCAGCCTGACATTGGTTCAGCGCGGCTGCGTTGCTGTCGGTGTGGGTCACTCGGTGGGTATGGGTAAAAGCTGGAGCGTGGCGAGCCGCGAGTCCAGGTCCATCTGAGCCTCATGTCCAGAACCCCCCTTGGAGTTCAATTATGCTTGTCACAGCCTTGATCTTGGCTCAACCCCTGATGTCTCCTGGCTCCACCCCCAAAGTCTCCTGGCTCCACCCCCAAAGTCCCCAGATATTTCTTGAATTGGACTTGGCAACCCTACGTGTGGCTCTTTCACACATATTGTGTGGCCCTCAAAGCCCCCATCACTTAAGGTTGCCAAGTCCAATTCAAGAAATATCTGGGAACTTTGGGGGTGGAGCCAGGAGACTTTGGGGGCGGAGCCAGGATACTTTGGGGGTGGAGCCAGGAGACATCAGGGCGGAGCCAGGAACAAGGGTGTGACAAGCATAACTGAACTCCAAGGGAGTTCTGGCCATCACATTTAAAGGGACCGCACACCTTTTTAAATGTCTTCCTTCCATAGGAAATAATGAAGGATAGGGGCACCTTCTTTTGGGGCTCATAGAATTGGACCCCATGGTCCAATCGTTTTGAAACTTGGAGGATACTTTAGGGAGAGTCACTCGATACTATACGGAAAATTTGGTGCCTTTACCTCAAAAAACAGCGCCCCCAGAGCCCCTGAAACCTCCAGATCAATTTCCCATTATACCCTATGAGAATCGATCTCCACACAGAGAATAATGACGTGCTCAGCAGACTCCCCCCCCCCATTTCTGGCAACACTGAAGGGGGATTGGCCTCTCTACTCACGAGTTGCTGCCAACTTCTTCGAAGTAACACAGACACCCATCCCAAGAGGAAGCCTTTCAATCAGTGACTGAAGCTTCCGGAGGTAGAAATGCACATGGTCCTCTGGGGGCGGAGCTCCCCCCCCTCTGCTGGCCAGACTCCCCGACAGCACCCAGCAGCCAGAGAGGACACAAGGACTACGAGTCCCAGCATGCACCTTGCGAAGGGAGGTCGGACTGAAGCGAATAGCAGACCGGCGGTGGGCGGGCCTTTGTGACCCGGAGGAAGCCTGAAGCCTGCGAGGGAGGGAGGCAGGCAGGGAAAGAGACACGGCGCCGTTTCCCCACCGCACCCCCCACTTCCAGATTTTTGGAGAGCGGGGGAGGAGGCTGCTAATCCAGGGGTCCCCTGGCAGGGGGGGCGCATTGGGAAGCCTACCATCACTCCATCAGCCAGCTTGGAGAAGGCATTTCTCTCTTTAAATCACTTCTGCAAGCCAAGCCAGCAGGCAGCTTGGAGAATGCATTTAAAGTTAAAGTTGCTTTCTTTCCACCTCTCCCCCATCTATTTGCCTTCCTTCCTGTCTGCCTGCCTGCCTTCCTGTCTTCCAGCTCTTAAACATCTGACATTTATTCTATGTGACTTAGGTTAAACACATTTGGCCATCTCTGCTCTTCTCTTGTGGAATATATTATTTCTCCAAGGGAAGGGACAAGATGCTTTTTCTTTTTAAATGAGAGCTGAGAATTCAGAGAATCTGCTGCACCTATTGTTCTGACAGTATATCGATAGAATGATACTCTAGTGTGGATTTTTAAAAAGATAACACCCCCCCCCCCCATGGCAGGGCGAAGAAATGGCTGTCACAAGGGAGAATGACTGCCTTGTGAGCCAGAAAATCCTAATTTATCCACCCACCCATGCAGTAGCTATCCAGGTTTTACTGCAGTCTTTTCCTGAAACAAAGCAAGTTTAAGATACAGCAGAGAAAAACTATGGAAATCCCCAGGGATGCACAAATACAACATGACACTGCAGGGAAACAGGAAAGAAAAACACCTTCCCCAAAACATTGAACTCCTATGGAAGGCATTAGTGAGGGCTAGCAACATCTTGAGTTTTTAAGGAGCATGAATTAAAATGCTAAAAGGATCCTTCAACAAACACGGCTATAGCCAAATATTCTGTAGCTGTTAGCTGGTGCCTATGCATAAAATAAAATGTACAGAAGAGTCACTGACACTCTGGCAACACCTGATACTTTTGTGGAGCTGATCTGGTGCCACTGGGCAAAAAGAATGGCAGGGACATTTTCTCCTCTCCTTGCCTGCCCTTGTGTTGGAATGCTCACCTTTCCCCATAATATCAGGCTGGAGGTTAGAAAGAGACCATTGTTTTGCTGCTGAGCAAGGCTCAGACCACAGGATTTGGTTTGTTAATAGAGGTGCAGCATGCAGATGATACCTCATGCGCTTGGGCATCAGCTCTTCAAGGGCACATCACTATGCTGCTGTGGGGAACACCATATCACAAGGGCTATGGACAGTTGTGATTGTCTTGGGCAATTGTCTTGAGCGGGGGGGGGGGGCAATTCGGTACACCCCCTTCCCGCTGCCCTAGGCAATTGCCTAGTTTGCCTAGTGGGCGAGCTGGCCCTGGTTGTGAAGTTAACATTTCTCCCACTCTCCCAAATGCAGCCAGCAGAAACTTTTAACATGGGAAGGGAAAAGCTGTAACAGCAGCAGAGTACATGGGTTGCATGCAGCAGCATCCATTTTCAATCATAGCTGCTTCCACATGCCAGTGACTTTATGGACAGCTCTTGTTGCAGCCAGATGGAGAGGCAGATATGCTGGTCCACTGCTCCATTTGTCGAGTGCACACTACCACAGAGGGAATGAAAAGGCATCTAATAGAGATGCCAGACTCCAAGTGAGAACCCCCCAGAATTACAGTTCATCTCCAGACTATAGAGATCAGTTCTCCTGGAGAAAATGGATGCTTTTAGGGTTGCCAGCCCTGGGCTGGGAAACACCTGGAGATTTTGGGATTGGAGCCTGAGAAGGGCAGGGTTTGGACACGAGAGGGGCTTCAGCAGGGTATAACACTACAGACTGCACCTTCCAAAGCAGCCATTTTCTCTGCATTGGAGATTAATTGTAATAACAGGAGATCTCTAGGTGTCACCTGGAGGTTGGCAACCCTAAATGCTTTGGAGGGTGGGCTTCTATGGCATTGCACCCCGCTGAGGTCCCTACCCCCCCCCCCAGAGTTTCCCAGCCAGGACCCAGCAACCCTAGCCCCTATTCAGGTGCAGTGTAGTTAGAGCCCTCCATCTGATTCATTGCCACTGAAATATGGTCTCCTACCAACCTGTGGTTGAGCAGAAAATGCAAATCATGTGTTCCCTCTGGAAATTACAATACTTCTCCTATCGCTAGCACCAGAAAGGGCCGGAACAGGAAGAAGGCAAGACACAGCCCTCATTGTCTGGGAAGCTGGAGATTAACATTTAAAAAACGCACAAGGTGTAGAGTCAGAACTGAAGCCACTTTGATGGCATTGAAGAGAGCAAATTCAAATTTTATAACAGAGCACTGACTTGCGTGAATCACAAGTCATAGTGGGACTCTACTAGTGTGAAGCACAAGGCTGTGATCTCTTTCTCTGATTTTTTTGTACCTCAGTCTTCTTTCAAGCGCTCAGGGAGGCAAACATGGTTCTCCCCTTCTCCATTTTATCCTCACAACCGTCCTGAAAGTTAGGCTAGTCCAAGAGAGTGAGTGTTACTCTCCCAGAGTCACTCAAGGAGCTCTGTGGCTGAGGGCCTGTTGTGTATGTGGCCTCAAGTGAAGACTTAAAAGGTTGTTCCTGCCTGGCTCATTGGAGCCATAAGAACAGAGCTTGGGAACAATGGGCAGTAGGATCCAAATCCCTGCTGCCCTGCTCCAATCACAGGACCCCTGCTAGTTTGAATGATCCAATAACGGAACCCGGAGTTGTATATAGTTGGCCTCATTGGCCCAGTTCCTCAGTCTTCAAGTGCAATCTATCTTATGCTGTATGCAATAAAGAGCTGATGATCACTACTACCTCGCCTCTTCCATGCATTGAACCCACTATATTATAGGGCCCTTACCAGATGTGTCCACAGGTATGCTTACAAGTGCTCTGGCATTCCCTGACGGTGAGCCAGGTTGCCACAAGCATTGAGGGCTCAGTGAGAGGTTGACTACAACCAGGTTGCGAAATTCTTGGAGACTGGGCAGTACCTGGGAAGGGCAGAGTTTGGGGAGGGGAGGGAACTCAGATGTGGTGGTGCCCATAGCTGCCATTTTCTCCAGGGGAGATGATCTCTGTAGTCTTGGAGATTGGTTTTAATTCTAAGGCAATGCCAGGCCCCACCTGGAAGTTGGCACCTTAACCATTCTACTTGGCTTAGCTAGGCTTGGGCTGAGGTGAGAAGGGGTGGGAAAGAAGAGGAGGGAGTGTGGAGGGAGGAAAGAAAGGACAGCATGTGCGCTCCTTCCCTCCTAAATCTGTGTGGTGGAAGAAAGGGATGAGGCAAGATTGACAGTGGTAGTAGCAGAAGAGGCATTTTATAGGGTTGCCAGCCTCCAGGTGGGGCCTGGAGATCTCCCACTTTTACAACTGATCTCCAGCTGGCAGAGATCAGCTCCCTTGGAGAAATGGCTGCTTTGAAGGGTTGACTCTATGGCATTGTAACCTGCTGAAGCCCCTCCCCTCCCCAAACCCCATTCTCTCCCAGATCCACCCCCAAAGTCTCCAGGTACTTTCTAACACAGACCTGGCAACCCTAGCAATGGTGGTGGCATGCCAGTTCACCCTCCTGGGTTCTTATGCTCTAAAACCAGATGGACATGGCATTTATGAGCAATTGTAAATGTACCCACAGAAAATATCATGCTTGGTGTAGTGTACAGCGTTCGCAGAACGCAGCCAGTTCATAATGGCCACGACAGCAGAATGACACCAGTCCACCCCAGCCGCGGAGGTAACTGAGAAACATCCAGGTGCCTCCGCGCTGGGCGCAACGATCCGCCAATCACAGCTTGTGGCGGGAAATACGGCTGGTCGGCATTGGACCGGCCAGCAGGAAGAATAGTCCGGCTACTGTATATATGCGGGATCCGGCCCGCGTGCTTGCTCTCTTCCATCTTGTACTGTACCAGCAATAAACTATGTTGCCCTACGCTCGTCTCCAAGTCTGGTACTTTACAGTGGCGACGAGGATGGGATACTAGCCACGTCGGCTACGACGGAGATCTTGGGCAACGAACGACCGGTCACGACCGCCGCCGCCACCATGGCCAACCAGGGCGGTATCACCGGCTACCTCGAGACCTTCGACCCTGCAAATCCAGAGGGCTGGGAGTCCTACTCGGAACGGGTCGAGTTCTACCTCCGGGCCAACAAGGTCACCGACGCCGGAGCAAAGAGGGATGTTCTCCTGAGCGTCTGCGGGCCAGCCACATTCGAGATCGCTAAGGGTCTCTCGGCGCCCGCCCGCCTGGCGGAGAAATCCTACGCGGAGATCATCAGGCTCCTCACGGGCCACTTCTTGCCGCAGCCCTCACGGGTGGCTCGCAGATTCCTGTTCCACAAAAGGGACCAGACCGCTGGAGAATCAGCCGCGGACTACTTGGCGGCCCTCCGCAAACTCGCCGGGAACTGCAACTTTCCCCAGTTGGAGGAAACCCTGGCCGACCGATTCACGTGGGGCCTCCGCGACGAAAGGCTCCAGCAGAAGCTCTTCGCCAAAGAAGAGCTCACCCTTCAGGGCGCCTTCAGCGAGGCGGTAGAGTGGGAGAGGGCCGCCAGGACGTTTCCCCGGGCCAAGACCGAGACCGCCCACCATGAGGAGCTGGATCCCGAGCACCAGGACGAGGGAGAAGCCCTCCAGATGCACCGCGCCGCAGGACCCGCCGCCCGAGCTCCACAGCGCCCCCGAGCCCACGAACGGCTGAGTCAGCGCACCAGCGAAAGGGCTAAATGCGCCAGCTGCGGCGACCCCCACAATCGGCGGGACTGCCAGTACCGGACCTGGGACTGCAGGAGCTGCGGGAAGACCGGCCACATAGCGCGGGCTTGCCGAGCCAAGCCCAACCGCCCGCGACCGACCGCACACCACGAGGCCGCAGAGTCCCACTCCACGGC
The DNA here is from genome assembly GCF_032191835.1 of Heteronotia binoei. NCBI lineage: Eukaryota > Metazoa > Chordata > Lepidosauria > Squamata > Gekkonidae > Heteronotia > Heteronotia binoei. Next base: position 26,928,493 of record NC_083237.1, read on the forward strand.
CTCCACCTCACTTCAGGTACTGAATTTGCCCCTGACCACCCCCAACAAGATAACGATGGCGGTCCTCATAGACGGGGCCCCCTGCACCATGGAAGTGGACTCGGGCTCCTCCATCTCCATAATTGCGGAGGAGACCCTGAGAAGGCTACGCCCCGGCCAGGGGCTGCAGCTGCGACCAGCAAATTTCATATTGCGGGACTTCCAGCAAAACCCGGTCCAAATAGCGGGGTAGGCACGGGTGCAGGTGGAGCGGGGGTCCTTCAGAGGCCCCCTAGACATCCTGGTGGTCAAGCGGCCGCTTACCACCCTGTTGGGTCTTGCATGGTTTGGCCCCTTGGGAATCCGAATAGAGGTGGCGCGCACGGCCACAGCAGGAGGGTTCGGGGGGGTATGCGGAGAGTTCCCCGACGTATTTGATGGGTCGCTGGGTAGTTACAAGGGCCCGGCCATCTCCCTACCGCTCGACCCGATGGTCAGACCGATCCGGCTCAAGGCAAGGAGGGTCCCCTTCGCCTTGAAGCCCAAGATCGAGGCAGAGTTGGACCGCCTAGTAGCCCAAGGGGTCCTGGAGCCAGTAGATTACGCCATGTGGGAGACCCCCATAGTGACCCCGGTCAAACCAAATGGGGACGTGCGGATATGTGCAGATTACAAGTGCACAATTAACAAAGCGCTCCAAGACAACCCATACCCGGTGCCAGTAGTCAGCCACGTCCTGGCAGCCCTGGCGGGGTCAAAGATTTTTGGGAAGCTGGACCTGGCACAAGCCTACCAGCAGCTCCCGGTGGACGCAAAAACGGCCGAGGCACAGACGATAGTTACCCGCAGGGGGGCGTTCAGGGTTAACCGGTTGCAGTTTGGGGTCAGCGTGGCTCCGGGGATCTTCCAGAGTATAATGGATGCCCTCCTTAAAGGGATCCCCGGAGTCCAGCCGTTTTTCAACGATGTTTTAATCGCCGCCCCGGACCCTGAAGAATTCCGCAACCGCCTGCGAGAGGTGCTCCGCCATTTTCAAGCCGCTGGACTAAAAGTTAAAAGGGAGAAGTGCATGCTGGGGGTGCCACGGGTGTAGTTCCTGGGATTCGCAGTAGACGCGGAGGGAATCCACCCGACCGAGGAAAAGACTCGGGCCATTGTTCAAGCCCCTGCCCCCACGTGTAAAGCGGAGCTACAGAGCTTCTTGGGGGTCCTCAATTTCTACCACACGTTCATACCCCACAAGGCGGCCCTTGCCGAACCCCTACACCGATTACTGGACAAAAAAGCTCCATGGGTGTGGGGGAAGAAGCAAGCCGCCGCCTTCCAGGCAGTTAAGGACGTCCTGGTCTCCAACGCGGTGCTGCACCACTTCGACGAGCGCCTCCCGGTCATCCTGGCATGCGATGCATCGCCGTACGGGGTGGGCGCTGTCCTGGGACACCAGTTACCGGATGGCCGGGAGGTCCCGGTCGCATACTACTCACGCACCCTGACTTCGGCAGAACGGAACTATGCACAAATCGACAAGGAGGCCCTGGCCATAGTAGCGGGGGTCCATAAATTCAACGATTATCTGTACGGGCGCCGGTTCACAATAGCGACGGACCATAAGCCGCTTTTGGGTCTGTTGGCCCCTGACCGCCAAACTCCCCAAATCCTGTCCCAGAGGGTATTGAGGTGGAATCAATTCCTCAACTCGTACACTTACACGCTGATACACAGGGCGGGCAAGGCAATGGGTCACGCGGACGCTCTCAGCCGGTTGCCGCTCCCTGACACAGGCCCCGATCCAGCCCCAGCACACCAGGTTATGTCGATCGAGTCACTCCCGGAGCAGCCCCTCCACGCGGCAGAGGTGGCTAGAGCCACCGGAAAAAACAAAACCCTAGCAAGGGTGCTCGACTGGGTGGTGAGGGGGTGGCCAGAGGGGAACATGGGGGAAGAGTTCAAACCCTACAAAATGCGAAGGGAGGAACTCGCAGCCCACAAAGGGTGCCTACTATGGGGGAGCAGGGTAGTGGTTCCCCCCCCTCTACAGAAACGGGTCTTGGAATCACTCCACGAAACACACCCAGGCATAGTGAGAATGAAGGCCCTGGCCAGGAGCTACGTATGGTGGCCGGGGATGGACGGGGAGATAGAGAACTGGGTCCGGAGATGCAGCACATGCCAGGAGTCACGGCCGGACCCACCCAGCGCCCCAGCTACACGGTGGGAGACCACAAGGAAACCGTGGTCCCGGCTCCACATTGATTTTGCCGGGCCGTTCCAGGGACAGATCTTCCTAATCATTGTCGATGCATACACAAAATGGTTAGAGGTCATCCCCGTAGGGTCTACCTCGTCAGCAGCAGCCATTAGAGCTTTACGCAGGGTCCTGTGCACCCACGGTATTCCGGACACCATAGTCTCGGACAACGGGGCAGCGTTCACATCGGGGGACTTCCAGGCGTTCCTCCAGAGGTACCTCATTAGACACATCCGGTCAGCTCCCTTCCACCCGGCCACCAACGGCCAGGCCGAGCGGATGGTCCGAACAACAAAAGAGGCCCTGGGCAGAATAGTGCAAGGCGATTGGGACCACCGGCTAGCCGCGTTCCTCTTCGACAACCGGGTCATTCCAAACCCAGTCACCGGGGTCAGCCCAGCCGAGCTTCTCATGGGATGCAAGCTCACCACAAGGTTAGATCGGCTAAACCCTGACAGAGCCCCCGACGTGCGAGGGTCCCCGGAGGTCAGAGACGCGGCTAGGGGGTTCTTCGCAGGGGACCCAGTGTTCGCCCGGAACTACGCTTCAGGCCCAGAGTGGGTAGCCGGGCGGGTACTACGGGTCGTGGGTTCCCGCCACTACGAGGTATCCACCGAGGGGGGCCAGATCCTACACCGGCACATCGACCAGTTACGCCGCCGGACTCTCCCAGAGATACCCACGGAAACGAGGGAGGCAGGGCCCGAGGGGGACCCAACGACACCGGCACCGGCACCACAGCCACACACACCGGCAGAGGCGAACCAACCCTCGAACCCCGACCCACAACCCACCAACGCTCAACCCCCGGGGGAAAACCCAGATGCGGAAGTAGCCCCGGCACCACAAGCAACTCCGAGGCGTTCAACACGGGAGCGCCGACCTCCCGCCTACCTCCAGGACTATGTCACTAACTAAGGGGGGAGGAGTGTAGTGTACGGCGTTCGCAGAACGCAGCCAGTTCATAATGGCCACGACAGCAGAATGACACCAGTCCACCCCAGCCGCGGAGGTAACTGAGAAACATCCAGGTGCCTCCGCGCTGGGCGCAACGATCCGCCAATCACAGCTTGTGGCGGGAAATACGGCTGGTCGGCATTGGACCGGCCAGCAGGAAGAATAGTCCGGCTACTGTATATATGCGGGATCCGGCCCGCGTGCTCGCTCTCTTCCATCTTGTACTGTACCAGCAATAAACTATGTTGCCCTACGCTCGTCTCCAAGTCTGGTACTTTACACTTGGTTAAACCCAGAGTAGGGATTTGAATCCAGGTCTCTCCTAATCTGACAATAACTACTCTTTCACACTGACTCTTCTTTCTAGGCTGTAAAAATAATAAAATTTCATCCTTTTTCATGCTCTGCCTTTTTCCCTCCAGGTGCTGCTGCTGATCCCTCAGCCAGGCCAATATGGTGAGTAGCTAAGTGAAGATGTTTTTCCTGGGTGCCACTTTGCTTCCATGGCAGGCAGACTCCATTGGTGCAACCTTCCCCACCATGGAAAAGGAGTGCTGTGACACACCCTTTGAACATCTGCCTGTCACAGCCATTGAACCACGCCTCTAGACATGGTGTCAGAACATTTCTCCTCATCACTTGGTGGGGCTTATGTAGATAACTGAGGTACCTTGGGGTAGGCAACCTCCCTCTAAAGTATCCCCTTGATTGTTTGAATGGACTCTGACAGACAAGTGACACATTATGCTCAAACACAGCTCATGGCAACCTGATAGTCCTTTTTCACTTGAAAAAACCTGTTGTGCTCAGGCCGTAGAATCTCTGAGGTGGTAAAATGGGCAGCATCAACCTTGAAGGGGAAGGGGGGTTATATTCTTCATAATCCTCCACATAAAAATTTCTCCCCACTGGGTTGCCAATCCCCAGGTGGGAGCAGGGGATCCCCCATTTTGGAGGCCCTCCGCCTGCTTCAGGGTCATCAGAAAGCGGCGTGGGGGAGGGAAGTGTCTGCAGGACACTCCATTATTCCCTATGGATGGAGACTGATCTTTGGGCCTTAAGCCTGTTCTAGACATGCAGCAGAATGAGGTGGGATTGAGGCAGCCGAGCAACCAGGTGGTAGAAGGCACTGTACCACTTCAGACTTTGGGACTGGGGTTCCATTGTTCACAGTTCTCCTGCCTTAGTAACTTCAGTTTCATGGAAGACTAGCACATCATGATGCGAAGGGCTAAGCAAGAACTTTCTTATTTTGGTGTGCTGTTTTTGAATTTGCGTGATATTTTTCATGGAAGAAGCATTAAAAAGGCGACTCTCCCCACTACAGTCTTAGAATTCCTCTTCCAAATTCTGGTGCATAGACCAGGCCTTAGCCTTTCCTCTCTGTCTGCTGTTTCCTTGCTCAAAATCCCTCATCTGTTCACCTAGCTTTTTCCCCATGGTGTTTGAAATGTGAGTGTTCTTAAATATGGAAGTATGGGACAGAGAAGCTGCTGTGTGAATGGGCCTGCTATGGAGTGGGGGAGGGTTGGGGTTAAGAAAAATGATTTCAGGAAACGATGGAAATTTTACCCTCTAACCCTCATCATTCCTTTCTCTGCTTCCTCTCCCCATTAAACAGGCAAAAAGAATCACAGCCAAAACGCAACTACTTTGCTGCCCAAATTTACAACAGCCACCAGTAAGTAGATAACACTTGTTTTTGTTTACTCCTTATTCCATCAGGGTGAATCTCCACTAACCCTTTGGGACTGTTGTTTTCTATGGTGATCTGTTGTTATTTTCTGTGGTGGTCTGAATTTCTCAGCTAGGGTTGCCAATCCCCAGTTGGGGGCAGGGGATTCTCTGGGTTGGAGGCCCTCCCCCCGTCAGGGTTATCAGAAAGCTGGGGGGAGGGTGTTGAATGCCTGCTGGGCTCTCCATTATACCCTATGGTGACTGGTCCCCATAGGGTATAATGGAGAACTGATCTGGGGCTTGGGAAGAGGGCTGTTTTTGAGTTAGAGGCACCAAATTTTCAACATAGCACCTGGTGCCTCTCCTCAAAAAACCTTCCCCAAGTTTCAAGAAGATCGGGGGTCCAATTCTATGAGCCCCAAAAGGAGGTGCCCCTGTTACGACCAGAAAAGAAGTTCCAAACAGGATCAGTGAAGCAAAGCAGTTTATTATAACTGTTTGCAAAGCGTGGGAAGACCTTGGGCCAAACTTCTCACCCCAAAATCCTCCAAAGTCTGCAACGCAGTGCAGCTCATTTTTAAGCCTTCCCTGTCCCGCCTTCCCTGGCTTTGTCAACCAGTTGGCTGACAAGCTCACAATCTGTAAGCCTATCCACGTACACTTCTAACACGCGCGCTCCCCGTGTTCCCTCGTGTTTCTCTCCCCCTTCCCTGTCCCCCTTAAGATATATTTTGGTGTTTTTTTTACGGCTGTGGAACTTTGGCTCACTTTCCTCATTAAATTCTGTTTCTTTGTTCTTAAGCAAAGGATGTAACTTATCTACTGCTGGTGGTGTGCCCTCTTTTATTGGCGGCTCAAGCGATGTTCTTCTACTGCATGCCTAATTAACTATGCTTGTATGTCCTGTCACGTATGTATGTCCAGGTGCTTTATATCACAAAATAAAACAATTTCCTTTATTCCTTCTACCTTATCACCCCCAATCTTATTTCAAATTGAGGGAAGGCATTTAAAAGCCATACAGTCCTTTTAAGCGTGATATTCAGAACTTCCTTTGGCGTTTCATCATGTTTGTCACAAGCTTGCTGCTGGCTCTGCCCCCAAAGTCTCCTGACTTCACCCACATAGTCCCCAGATATTTCCTGAGTCAGACCTGCAACTTTATTCCCAGCCCAAAGCTTGGTAACTCTCAGTGTACAAGTAGTACCAGATTCACAGTTATATCTCCCAGAATTCAAGTGGGCTCCTTTCCAGCCAACACCACTATTTGATTCCCCTCCAAACTCCATTTCAGACCCCTCCCAGCTTGTAGGTAGGAATATAACCCTAATGCACTCCGATGCAAAAAGCAGCCTTATGACCCACTTGTCCATTGTACCCCGTCAATGACCAGGCCATTCATACTTCAAAAGGACCGATCTTTTCCTAGCAGAACAAATCTGGACAATGAAGTCTTACTTTGCCCCAAGGACTGCAGCTAAGGTGCTAACCCTTGCCTTCATTTAGCTGTCTCTACAGGCTGTTCGACGATCAAGGAAAAGTTTGTCATTAAGCTAAATGGAGCAGAGATGCCAGGATGTAAGAACATTTCAGGCCAGTTCTGTGATGTAACCCAAAACTGCAGCTTGCCGCCAAACTGCTCTATCCCCTCAAACACAAGTAAGGACAAACAGCCTCGGTCTGTTATTTGCACTAACTGAGACCTAAATCCTATGAAGGGCAACCTTCACTTTTTTCCTTTTACAAAAGAAAGTCTTAGGGGCTGCAAGTTGAAGTGTGTTGGGCAGGGGCTCTATTGAACCTTTTCTGTTTTCCTGTGAATTTTTATGGGTTCTATAACGGTTGTTTTTATTGTGTTTTTAATAATGTGTTATTTATATCGATCCTGGAGTTCCACAAGGGAGAAAGGTGGCTAATAAATGTTTTAGATAATAATAATAAACTGATTTTGGCTCTGCTGAGGAAACCATCTGGATGCCTGCTTTTCAGTGTGAAAAAGGCACAAAGGGTAAAAAACCTCCTTCTGTACCAGTCCTCCCTTTTAAATTGGAGCCCCCAACCCATGTGACAGTTTCTACAGAAAAAGTGCCATTAAAGAATCATAGATCTGCTCTCAATTTTGCCCATAGAGCAACTGTCTAACATGTTTACTCCTTTTTTGCAAAATGTATTGCAGTTCCAAGGTTCAGGTCTTGAAAAGTATGTGTTATGCTTTCTGAATGACAAATGGGGCTAGCTGTAGTCTTTTGGAAGACTTTGGGCTATTTGGTGTTGGAGGATCTTGTAAGCTGGGCCTGGGGATCATAAGGGGGAGTGAATGCTGCTCTTAAGGTGGAAAAGGTTGTCTGAAGATTGCAGCTGTGAACATTGCAAATATGAAGTGGTAGCAGGGCTTTTTTTGTAGCAGGAGCTCCTTTGCATATTAGGCTACAACCCAATGATATTGCCAATCCTCCAAGAGCTTACAGTAGACCCTGTAAGAAGAGCCCTGTAAGCTCTTGGAGAATTGGTTACATCAGGGGCCTAATATGCAAAGCAGTTCCTATTACAAAAAAAAGCCCTGCGTGGTAGGAATGTTTCAATTTAAAAGCAGGGCTTTTTTTGTAATAGGAACTCCTTTGCATATTAGGCCACACCCCTCTTATGTAGCCAATCCTGCAAGAGCTTTCAGGGCTCTTAGAGGGCCTACTGTAAGCTCTTGTACGACTGACTACATCAGAGGGGTGTGGCCTAATATGCAAAGGAGTTCCTGCTAAAAAAGGCCTTGATTTAAAATGTGCCTTTGTCTAAAATGTGCCTTTGTCAAGGGCAAAGTGAAAAATGGAGCAAGTGAATGGGATAAGCACCTATGAGTGAGGGCAGGTGTAAGGCAGGTGACTGGCAGGTGTAGCAAACCACAGCCAAACCACAGAGACTGAAAAGGGAGCTCTGCTGTACTGTCCATGTTCAAGCCATAATAAAAGCATGATACGTGTGACTCTGAGGACTCAAGCTAAGAGAGATGGGGCTTGTATCCAAACACAGATCCGAAAAGGAAGTATGCACCACCAGACTCTCATGGTTGCAGTCCCACAGAGGCCCATAATGTACAAATTAACATCATGCCTCATTGGACTCTGAAGCATCACAGATTTCAGGAATTAAATTATCGTTTCAAGTATACTCAGAAAAAAATCCTTCCCCTCGTTACAGGAGATTACACAACCCTCAGGTGAAGATCCAGAGTTGCAACTGATCTCCAGACTACAGAGAGCCATTTCCCTGGAGGAAATGGCTGCTTTGGTCACTTCCCAAACCCTGTATAATATAGTGGGTTCAACACAAGGAAGAGGTGAGGTTGCAGTGATCATAGCTCTCTTAATTAGTTACAACATGTTAACAGCTGAACTAGAAGACTCCTCAACTAGGCCAGCAGGGCCAACTATATACACTTCAGGATTCCAGCGGTAGGACACCATTGGATCATTCCAATCAGCAGGGGGCTCCCGACTGGAGCAGGGCAGTAGGGATTTGGATCCTACTGCCCATTGTTTTTGAGTCCCCAAGCTCAGTCTAAGGATTCAGTGAGCCAGGCAGGAACACAACCAATAACATGTATGCACCACCACATACACAACACCCTGTCTTCCCCAGGCTCTGTCCCCCCCCCCCCCCCCAAATCTCCAGGAATTCCTCAGTCTGGAGTTTGGACTCTGGCCTCGGCCGTAGATCTGAGAAGGACATGATATCTAGAGAGACAATATATGATAACAGTGTAGGGCAGTGGACATTGTTGGAGTCTGAATTCTAACAATTGCTGATGCAGAGCCTTGAACCAGCCAGTCTCTTGGCTTAACCAAGCTAGTGTTGCTGCTTACTCCAGCGTGCTTTTGGTAGCAACTTGATCTACACAAGTCAAGAGGGTCAAGCATGATCCACTTGTACAGGGGCGGTATTTTAGCAGAAGCTCCTTTGCATATTAGGTCACACGCCCCTGATGCAGCCAGTCCTCCAAGAGCTTACACAGCTTTTTTTTGTAACCTTTTGGAGGATTGGCTACATCAGGGGTGTGTGGCCTAATATGCAAAGTAGCTCCTGTTAGAATTCCACCCCTGCACCTGCATTCAAACACAGATCCAAACATCTGCCTACCAAGTGGTCACTGAAGGCATATTATCAGGAGCCAGTTCAAAACTAAGCTGCCCTGGCATATGTATAAAAAAAGTTGGTTTCTGCCCCCCCCCCCCCCAAAAAAAAAAAAAGTAATATGACAGAAATTTAAGGCAGGGCACAACTAAGGTAACCCCTGCATTTTTCAGAGCAACTGATGGATCAGGTGGATTGTGGCATGAGTTCCCTACCTACCATTAGAGTAGAGTGTCCCAGTTTCTGACTCCGGTTCTCTTTCTGTGCAGGTCCAGCCCCTGTGAATAATCTTACAGTTACGGGAAAGACCAACAGTTCTGTAACTCTAGCCTGGGAAAGTCCACCTTGCCCACCCTCCGCCTGCAGAACAAACACGACCAACAGCCAGAGCACAAACTGCGTGGCACACTTTTCCCATCTGCAGCCTGGGCAGAATTACACTATTGTGCTGCATCGGGTCACAGAGCCTGGAGGGAGCAACCAGAGCACATCTGTCGACGTCACTACCTGTGAGTCTCCCCAATGACATTGGGTGACAATGAGATTGGGCCCACTCTTTTAAGAGTGGAGAAACATTGAGAAATTGGAAATGGGGATTTTCTTCCTCTTCCAGGAGGAAAGCTTGTTAATTTTGCCTTGACTAGCTTGCTTGTGTGTGCGCACTAGTGTGTAATGTAAGGCAACAAAGATGATGATGGGGTTGGAGACCAAGTTCTATGAAGAAAGGCTGAAGGAGCTGGGCATGTTTAGCCTGGAGAGGAGACGGCTGAGAGGTGATAGGATCACCATCTTCAAGTACTTGAAGGGCTGTCATATAGAGCAAGGGTGGCCAATGGTAGCTTTCCAGATGTTTTTTTGCCTACAACTCCCATCAGCCCCAGCCAGCATGGCCAATGGCTGGGGCTGATGGGAGTTGTAGGCAAAAACATCTGGAGAGCTACTGTTTGCCACCCCTGATATAGAGGATGGTGCAGAATTGTTTTCTGTGGTCCCAGAAGGAAGGTCCAGAACTAACCGACAGACATTACATCAAAAGAGTTTCTGGCTCAACATTAGAAAGAACTTCCTGACATTTGGAGCGGTTCCTCAGTGGAACAAGTTTCTTGGGGAGGTGGTGGGCTTTCCTTCCTTGGAGGTTTTTAAACAGAGGCTGGATGGCCGTCTGACAGCAATGCAGATCCTGTGAATTTAGGGGGAGGCATTTGTTAATTTCCTGCATTATGCAGGGGGTTGGACTAGATGACCCTCGAAGTCCCTTCCAGCTCTATGATTCTATGATTCTGTGTCTGTTTCCTGCACTTAACATTGATGGAGTAACTTTTTTTTTGTTTTGAGAGAAGCTGGGGATTGTTCCCAGGCCCCTCTGTGGGAAGATAAGTTCCAGCAGATAAACCACCCCAAAGAGCTTCTCTGTTAATTTCTCCCATTCTAGAGGGCTACAAAGGGTGTCTTCTAAGTCCAAGAAGCATTGCTGACACACAGCACAAACCTACCATTTATTTGCTTTATATATTTCTGTAAGCCGTGCTGTCAGCCTGACCATTGAAGCGGTTTACAAGCAATTGATAAGAAATATAAAATATATGAACTGGTAAAATAAATGCATTGCTGAAACACTAAATAAGATCCTAAAAACGTGTAGTCAACGATAACAGTATTCCAATATACAAGACGTGTGACTCTTATGGTAAGAGTGGGGCATCCAGAGATATGCTGAAAACAAGAGCATGAACTATCCTTACATAGACAAGCGAGTAGCATAAATGATCAGGAAAAACATGCATAAAACAATTAAAGTACGGTTTAAAAGCAAGCAGGGAATAACTTATCAGCCAAATCTCAGGGGTAAAAAGCATGCTGAAAATCTAAACAATTTGGAAGGGTTTCTGAATACAAATTTCAGATTTATGTGCATTTTTTTGGGGGGCAGAGACTGACCTGCTTGGTCAATGTAGAGAGCCAGAGGGCATTGTTGACGCATGAATACATCTATTATGCTGGAAGATGGGCAAGCAGCTAACTCAGAACAAGGCCAAACTCACATCAGTTTGTTCTGGTCTGATAGGGCTGCTAACCTCCAGGTTGTCAAAGCAAAACAACTGTGCACAAACAATTATAAACAGTCTGTATTTCATTGGAAAAATATACAGAGATACCCTGTGAATAATATATTGGGATTTCCGGTTCCTGGCGGGGCGGTGCGTCTGCGTCTTGGAAACTCTCTTTCTAGAGACGAGCCGAACAAAGGCTTTTTGGGGGGCCTCGGGCCCATACGAGTCTCCAGTTGTGGAGCATGTATACAGAAGGGGCGAGGGGAGCTGGCTCGGAGTAGTTTTTGCTCCTGGTTATCTTCCTCCTACCTTTGTCCCGAAGCCTAGCAGCGTCACAAGACGAAATAGCTCCAGCCGCCGGAACATGGAGGTTGAAGGTGGTAGGCGGTGTGGGGGAGGAAGTTTTTCTCTTTTTTTTCTATCAGTTTGGTCTCCTTTTTATTTTTATTTTTTGACTTCGAAATAATGGCATCCAGTTGTGGTTATTAACGCCTGGAGAGGAGTGCTGAAGTAAAGCTGAGGAGCAGCCGTGGAGAGGGGGTGTGGTCGACACAACGCATAATGTGGAAGCGCGACCATTCGGTTTAGAACTTTTTTTCCTGGTGTTTGCCTAACTGATGGTGTATTTGGACGCAGTGAGGAGGTGAATGATTGACAAACAAGTGAAGACGGAGGAGATATATTCAAGAAGGACGAGGGAGCGAGTGGGGGAGTGTGATTGAGATAGGTGGGTGGTGCAATGGAGTGACGGGGCGGCAGAGTGACGGAGAGACGGAGTGACGAAGAGGGGTGGAGTGGAAAGGACGGTGAGGTGGAGCGATGGAGTAGCGGAGCAACGGAGTGAAGAAGAGCTGTGGAGTAGAGAGGACGTGCTTTGTGACGGAGAGGACGGTGAGGCGGAGCGACGGGGTGCGTCGGTGGTGTGACGGGGTGACGGAGTGACCGGGCGGTGGAGTGATGGTGTGACAAAGAGGCGAGGAGTGGAGAGGACATGCTTTCTGCAGAATGGAGGAGAAGAAGGGGCATATTGAAGCAAGTTGAAGGGGACAGTGAAATGAAGTACTGAGTTGGTGAATGAAGGTGATGAAGGGAGACTAGTGAGAAGATTGCTGGAAAGGACTGGATTATTATAGAAGGTAGAAGAAGAAGAGCTAAAGGAGTTAATTAAGGATTTAATTAAGGTGTCTTTAAATTATAATTTAGGCTGTAATTGAAGTGTTATGGTATTATAGGTATTATTGTTATTTGTTGATGTTGTGGATGATAAGGGGATAATTAGGGGATTGTTCTAAGAAGTGATATTTTCTTTTTCTTCTGGTTAATTTATTATTGATAAACGTACCTAATAGGGGGTAATAATTTCCTATTGAAGACTAACAATAACATCAAAGTGATTGTGCAATCTAGTAAAATGTCCCAACAAACAAAAAATAAATTTTCCCCAGGCCAGCCTAAATCGGTGGGGGCTGCAATGTCTCAGGATGCTTTTAAAGAATTTCAACAAACAGTTATGGAAGCCCTAAATCAAATGCAAAAAATGTTGAGTGGTCAGATTTAGTGCTTAGCAAATAAATTGGAAGGGCTTGAAAATCAGTCTAAAGACACAAAAAAAGATATTTTGGAGTTAGTTAAAATCATGAAATCTATAGAGAATAATCAAAAGTTAACTGATCATCGTGTGGATGAAATAGAACTAAAACAAGCAGAGTTCTCAGGGAAAACAGCAAGCAGACTATATTCTTAGATTTTTGAATATTCCGGAGGAAAAAATGAGAATTTAACAAATATTCTGGCAGAAACATTGACAGTTATACTTGAGATGGAAGGGGATGAAATAGAAAAGGAATTTGATTATATTTATAGAGTAAACTCGTTATACGCAAAAAAAAATGACCTCCCTAGCGAAGTGCATCTCAAATTTGTTAGAAAGGGGATAAGAGATAAGGTGTGGAGGGAGACAAGAGAACAGCTACTTAAGATAAAAGGGACTAGAATAAAAATTATGAGAGAAATCCCCTGGATGATAAGGTATAAGAGAAAAGAATATAAGAATTGGCAATGATGCTTCAAGAGAAAGGGATACTATATAGATGGCTCATTCCAGAGGGATTATTATTTACAATTTCCAACACTAGATATAAGATTGATTCATCCTTCAAGCTTGAAGAGTTTATAAAAAAATCAAACCACGAGCTGGTCAAAAAAAGCAGGACGCAGGGACTCAAAAGAGACAGATGCTAGGAGAGGTTCGAGTGGAACGTCTGAGTTGGTGGACTTGTTATATACGAGTGAACAAGAGGAGGGGGAGGTTTTACTTGGAGAAGAATTATCCCAAAGAGAAACAAGACTACAGAAAAAGAAGAAAACTCAACAAACAGAACCTAAGGGTCTGTAAACTTAAATAATGACAAATCAATTAAAGATAATATCGTTAAATGTAAACGGCCTGAATTCACCTCAGAAAAGGAAACGAGTATTTTTACAATTAAAAAAACTTAAGGCAGATATTATTTGTTTGCAGGAGATGCACATAAAGCAAAAAGATGAGTTACTATTGGTTGATAAGAGATTAGGGAATAATTTCGTCAGAAGTAGAGAAGAAAAAAAGAGGTTTGTAACGTATATCAAAGATGATATCCAAGCTAAGCTGATTTTCTCTGCTCAGGATGCAAGATATCAAGGAATTGAAATTATAAAAGAACACCAGAATTTCTTATTAATAAATATATACGCACCTAATGACAAACAGGAGATTTTTTACAAAGATCTGACTGTGTCATTGATACTCACAAATATGAAAACATTTGTATAATTGGAGACTTCAATGCGGTAAATTGCCCGAAATTAGACAGATGTTATGGAAATGAAAGTTCAAAACGTAAGACTTCTAGAAGTAAAAATCTGCCAGACTTTTTTTTAGAATGGCAGATGAATTTGTTTTAGTTGATGTATGGCGTACTTTAAACCTGAACAAAAAGGATTTTATGTTTTTTTCTAATAGACATAACTCGTGGTCAAGGATTGACATGTGCTGGTCATCTGTACTATTAATGAAATCTGTTGAAGAGGTAGAAATTCTTCCTAGCACAATCGCGGATCATAATCCTGTTATGGTTTGTATAAGGGGAGGAAAGAAAAGAAGTGGCTGGAGAATAAATCCAAGATTAACGGAAAATAAGAAATTTATTAAATATGTAGAAGATGAGATGAAATGTTTTTTTCAATGTAATATACAGAAAGAGACATCTTCTAAAATTGTCTGGGAAACAAGTAAAGCATTTTTTAGAGGCCTAATTATAAACTTTAATGCCCATAAAAGACGAGAAGAAAACAGAGTGTTAGGAGAGATGACGGAAACAATAAAAGGGAAAGAAAAACAATTAAAAGAAAATCCAACAATACAAGCAATAAAGAATGAGATTAAAATTTTATAACACAAGATCCATGTGATGTTTTTGGAAGAAATGGAGAAAAAAGTGCGTTTTGCTAAGCAATATTTCTTTGAAAACGCTAATAAACCAGGAAAATGGCTTGCACATAAAATTAAGAGAGAACGAGAAAACAAAATAATAAAGATATTAAAAGATAAGGAGGGAAGACATAAGTTTCTTCTAGAGGAAATGGACAATAATACGTGATTTTTATACTCAACTATATAGTGTGACGGATATAAATAAGGAAAAACAAGAAGAATACTTATTAAGTAAATCACTTCCAAAATTAACGCTGGAACAAAAGGAGATCTTGAACAGTCCTATTTCGATGTATGAACTAGAAGAAGTCTGGAGTAAATTAAAGAAAAATAAAGTGGCTGGTCCGGACGGTCTCCCTCCAGAATACTATATTGTTTTTAAAGAGAGTATTATAAATCACTTTAAAAGTGTGGTTAACAGTGGAAATGCCGAATTCCTGGAAACACGCAAATATAGCTCTTATTCCGAAGACTGAACAAGGTTCTGATGAAATTAGGAATTACAGGCCAATATCACTACTTAATGTAGATTATAAGATTTACTCTGCTATTCTGGCTAATAGACTGAAGAAGATTCTGAATAAATCAATCCATTCAGATCAAACAGGGTTTCTTCCAAAGAGACATATTAGAATTATTCTGAATGTAATGGAATATTATGAAGTTAATAGGAATAAACAAATGGCCCTTTTTTTTGACGCGGAGAAAGCGTTTGATAATTTAAATTGGAATTATATGTTTCAACAATTAAAAATTATGGACTTTGGAAAAGATTTTATAAAAAATGTACAAGCTATTTATAATGAGCAGACAGCCAACGTAATTGTTAACGGAGATCTGACAGAAGAAGTTAAATTATGTAAGGGTACCAGACAAGGCTGTCCATTATCCCCGTTACTTTTTGTTTTGTCTTTAGAGATTTTGATTGAGTCTATCAGAGGTAATAAAATAAGAGGCTTAGAAGTAAAAGGTGAGGTATACAAGGTATTGGCATATGCCGATGATATTGTTCTGATCTTACAGGATCCACTAGAGTCAATAGAGGAAATTTTAAAAGAATTAAATGAGTATGGACAAGTGGCTGGATTAAGATTTTAACGAAAAATATGTCCACACAGGAGACTCAAGTCTTGGAGAGAGAAACAGGATTTAAAAGAGAAGTGAAAGTAAGATACCTGGGGATAATTCTGACAAATAATTGCAGTAATATTTATGATAACAATTTTGAGCCTTTACTAAAAGAGATTGAATCTGCTTTAAAAAAATGGTGTAACATGCAATTATCCTTTATGGGCAGAATCGCACTTATTAAGATATATATTCTTCCAAAAGTGATGTTTTTATTTCAAATGATCAATTTTGCAATAAGAAAAGTTTTCTTTGTTAAGATAGATCATATGATCAGGGCTTTTATCTGGCAAGATAAGAGACCCAGGATTAAGTGGAAAATCTTAACAGATAGAAAAGAAGGTGGATTAGGTCTTCGGACTGGGAAAATGATTATACAGCATGCGTTACGGTTTGGTTAATAGATTGGATAATACTGGAAAATAAAAGAATACTTACACTAGAAGGTTTTGATTTGCAAACTGGATGGCATGCTAATATATGGTATGTAGAAAAAACTCAAAAGTATTTTGTAAACCATTTAATCCGCAAAGCATTATTTAATGTTTGGTTAAAAATTAAAAGGAAAATATATAATAAAGTAGCAAAGTGGTTATCACCTGGAGAAGCCTCAATACAACCACAATTATGGAATTACTCCAAGGTGATTAGGTATCAGGATTTATTAGATAAAAATGATAAACTAAGAAGGAAAGAGGATTTGAAGTTAAGAGGAATAAAATTGGATTGGTGGACAATGACTCAGATTATGGCTAAATACAACAAAGATAAATTATCTGGGCTCACCAAAGATAATTTCAATTTTGATAAAATTTTGTTAAACAAGGATAATAAAGTAATTTAAAAAGTTTATAACTATCTGATTCAAATGAAATTAGAGGATGAAAATGTGAAAGAAGCGATGATCAAGTGGTCACAAAATTTGGGGGAAAATATTGATTTAGAGACATGGTCACTCTTTTGGAAGATTAATTATAAGATTATTAAGCCTATAAACTTTAGAGAAAATTTTTTTAAGTTGTTCCATAGATGGTACATCACTCCAGTCCAATTGACTAAAATTAACTCAGCTATCTCGCCAAAATGTTGGAAATGTGGTCTAGCAATAGGCTCATTTTACCACTTATGGTGGACATGTAAAATAGCCAAAAAATTCTGGGTGAAAATTTATGAAACTCTGAAGGCAATATTAAACACAGATATTCATTTTAAACCTGAGATGATGTTATTGTCTTCAATTAGAAAGAAATCCCTCAAGAGGATGAGTATTTGACAGTTTATATTCTCACAGCTGCAAGAGGATGAGTATTTGACAGTTTATATTCTCACAGCTGCAAGAATTGTATTTGCCAAACACTGGAGACAAAAGGAATGTCCGAAACTTGAAGAGGTTTTAGATAAAATATTACAAACCGCTGAAATGGTCATACTGCCAAATTTGTTGAAAGGGATGCCAAAATCTGAAGCAAGTAAAAAATGGGAAAAATTTTATAAATGGTTAAAAAAGAGTGATTTATAGGTAAGGTTAATTAAATGCTGATTATAATGAAGTAGTGTAGGATACAATATTACTACAAGAATATGATTTAATTTTTGTTCTAAACCACAATCTCCTCCAGGATGAACATATGGAGTTTAAGTTTTTGTATTTATTGTATCTAGTTTAATTCACTTTACTTGTCTATTTATTTATTGATAATGTACAGTGATGAAATTTGATGAGAAAAAGGTGAAATAATAAAAATACTATACAACCCCCCCCCCATATATTCAAAAAGGGGTAGGTTCTATGTCAATAAAGTCCATAAATTCATGTGGCAACAAATTTGCTCCTGAGTAGTAGAAGAACCAGTTCCCCTCAAAAGAAGACTCCAAAGGTTGATATAGCCTTAATGTGCCTGTCGACTTCTTGGAACACATTTCCCATCAAGATGCTTTCTCGTTGAGCCAATCCTGAACGAAATTTTTAACAGAAATATTTCTCCACTGATGTCAAGCTATGACTTCACACAACTTACAAAAAGGCACATGCTCATTAAGTCGTCTGATGAAATGTGCTTAGAGAGCATGTGAAAGCTTATTTTCTGAATAAAACTAAGTTGGTCTTAAAGGTACAACTTGACTCCTATTTTACTCAGGAACAAATTTGTTGCCACATGAATTTATGGACTTTATTGTCATAGAACCTACCCCCTTTTGAATATATTGTTCATAGGGTATCTCTATATATTTTCCCAATGAAATAGAGACTGTTTGTAATTGTTTGTGCACAGTAGTTTTGCTTTGGTCTATCACTGTGCAACCATTCTGTTATTTTGCTAACCTCTAGGTGGTGGCTGGATATCTCCTGGGATTATGGATTATCTCCAGGTGACAGAGATAAATGAATCTGGAGAAAATGGCTGCTTTGGATGCTTATTATTATTATTACTTTAAATTTCTATCCCGCCCTCTCCGCAAGCAGACTCACGGCGGCTAACAACATTCATTTTTACAAATTAAACCAATAAAAAATAGCTACAGTTTAAAATTATTTAAAACATTTCATTTCATGGTGCTGTATCACTACAATATAATATAAGTGGTTATGACATCATACCCCAATGAAGTCCCTTTCCTCCCTAAACCCTGCCCTTTTCAGGCTCCACCCTCAAAAGCTTCAGGTATTTCCAAACCGGGAGCTGTCAACCCTAGTTGTGGCAAGTCTGTGTGTCTCTGTTAGGTGTAGTGTTGTTACTAGTGAGACACTGGAAAAAAGATATTTTATCATCAGTTGCTCCTGTTCATACCCAACAATAGCTGGGCCGTAGTGTTTTGGACCACTTGAAGTTAGGGTTGCCAGGTCCAACTCAAGAAATATATGGGGATGTTGGGGGTGGAGCCAGGGGACTTTGGGGGTGGAACCAAGAGCAAGGGTGTGACAGGCAGAATTGAACTCTGAAGGGAGTTCTGGCCATCACATTTAAAGGGACTATGCTCCTTTTAAATGCCTTTCCTTCACTGGAGATAATGGAAGATGGGGGCGCCTCCTTTTGGGGCTCATAGAATTGGACCCCCTGGTCTAATCTTTTTTGAAACCTGGAGGGTGTTTTGAGGGGAGTCATTGGATGCTATGCTGAAAATTTGGTGTCTCTACCTCAAAACATAGCCCCACCCCAGAGCCCCAGATGCCAGCAGATCAATTCTCCATTATACCCTATGGGAATCAGTCTCCATAGGGAATAATGGAGTGCCCAGAAGACATTTCCCTCCCTCCCCCCACTTTTCTGATGACCCGGAAGCGGGGGGAGGGTCTCCAAATTGAGGAATCACTTGCCCCCAACTGGAGATTGGCAACCCTGCTTGAAGTTTCCAGACCATCTTCAAGGGCAGTCCCACACAGAATGTGCTGCATTAGTCTAATCTGGAAATGAAGGAGGAGGAGCCTTGGTTCAAATTCTCCTCCTGTCATGAAGCTCACTGGATGATCTTGGGCCAGTCAGACCTCATCAGCCCAGCCAGCCTCACAGGATTGCTGTGAGGATAAAACGGGGTGGAGGAGAGCCACATGTGCCATCCTTGAGAGGAAAAGCCAGATGAAAATGTGTCTATGTGTGTGTGTGTGGGGGGGGGCGGGGATTACAGCCAGTCTAGATTTCCTTATAGCAACAGAAGACACACCAGTGAGTGAATGAAGGAAGCAGTTTATTCATGAGTCGAAGGTTGCTTGTTGTCTTGTTTGCATGAAAAAGGGGCCCTAAGAATCCTGGATCTCTTTCATCACATGGCACTCTGCAGTCAGGGATGCCACTGTACAAAACCAGACAGTGGACTCCCTGAAAATTGTGTAGACGTCACCTGAGGATAGCTCTGCCTACAGATACAGCATCTGCCTGTCATCAAATGTCACTCTTCTGCTCTTCTGCCATCAACCACTCATACACTGGAGGTGCAGGGCCAGATTAACAATTAGGCCAACTAGGCACTGGCCTATGGGCCCCCAGGCCAGCTTTCCCCCCTGCTTGCAGCCCTCCCTGCCTACAAGTGCAGCCAGCAACTGAGCCGCTCTTTGTCTGACTTGCCTGTTGCAGCTGCTGCTGGCGTCGTTGCCAAGTTTGGCCTTTTCTGCCTCTCCCCCACAGCTTTGTCAAAGGGGCTTTTGAGAAGATGCTTGCAGTCTGCAGTGGGGGCTGCAGGTGGTGGGGTGGGCATTCCAACTGAGATAATTTGCAAGGGGGTTTGCAAGATTTTGACTGCCTAGGGGCCTCCACAGGGTTTAATCTGGCACTGTGCAGGTGGTCTGGCAGCAGGAGTCCTGTACGTGGTCACTGTCTGTGCTGTCACCAGCAACAATGTCTGCAGTGTTGGGGCTGACCATCAAGATGTCACATGTAAGGTGGTGGTAAGGGGAGGGGGGACATAAGAGAAGCCATGTTGGATCAGGCCAATGGCCCATCCAGTTCAACACTCTGCCATACAATGGCCAAATCCCAGGTGCCATTAGGAGGTCTACCAACAGCAGCAGGGCCAGAACGCCAGATGCTCTTCCACTGCTGCCCCCCAAGCACCAAGAATATAAAGCATCACTGCTGCAGACAGTGTTCCATCTATGGCATAAGGTGCCTGGAACCCTGGTTTCCCTACTTGCATATTTACTTGTTTGCAAACCATTTTTGGCCTGGTGAGTGACGTTTCTTTGTTATCCACAAAGAGCAACACCGGAAGGCAATGTCTCCCTGAGTCATCACAGAAAATCATCTAGAACAGACATAGCCTAAGCCTTAAGTATTGAAAACAGCAGTCTAATAGGACTGATTCATACATTCACATAAACTGTGATGCTACCAAATTACGTCGTCCTGCTATTTCCACTGGAAAAAAATGTGTTTTGATTTGTTTTTCCCTTGCAGAAAGTGAGTCTTTGAGTCTTCAGTTTTGTGCCATTTTCTGTATCCATCCCCCCTCCTCAGACTGAATATTCCTTACGTTTGTGCAATTCTAAAGGTTATTTTTGTGACAGTTGAGGATAAATGGCACAGAATATATAAAAGTTATAAGCAGGTGAAATGAAAAGGCTCAGGACGATGGCATACGGAAACAAAAATAAAGAGTATATTCATTTGCCTTGGATCTATTCTAACCTTGGTGTTATGTGGTTCTGTCTGCCATTCTTCCCGCTGTCACAGTGCCCGAACCCTTCACAGCTACCCCGAGTGTTCCCACCTATGGAACTACAGAAAGAGTTACTGATCATCCTGGATCTCCCACCTCATCGGCTTTACGATGCACATCGTCCCAGCCAGCTATTGAGCAGAACTCACTCTCGGCTGAACCTGGTGGACCAGTGACCTCTGTGCCCAGCTCATCACAGTCGACACCGCATGACCCCATCTCCTACAGCACCGTTTTCCAAGGCTCCACAAAACCATTCACAAACAGCAGTGACTGTACGAAAATCTATTTTTAGCTTAGGGTTTTTTGGGGGGAGTATCTACTGGCTGATGTTATAATAGCTCTACTTTTAGATTGCTCTTTTTGTGAACCTAATTTTTAATACATCAATTAAAAACAAACAAACAAACCCAAAAGAGCAGTGATCCCAGATCAACCTCACAGACAAGGGCAGTGTCTGAAGCAGAAAATGAAAATGGCTCACTACCACCTGGTCCAACAACACTAACAACAATCATTGTAGCTGTTGGCTGTTCCCTTAAACTTTCTGCCTTCTGCTTTCTTTCTCAGAGAGACCCCGTCCTCCACTCCTTTCTGCCTCCCCACAGTGGAAGGTCTATGGAAGTGGGGAATCCACAGCCCTCATGTGCTCGGCTCCTGATAGGATTGCCAATCCCTAGGTGGGGGCAGGAGATCCCCCAGTATAGAGGCCCTCCCCCTGCTTTAGGGTTAGTAGAAAGCAGGAGGGAGGGGTTTGAATTTTTGCAGTGGGCACAACAACAAAAAAACCCCTGTGAATGAACAAATACACAAGCTTGCCTCATCATGTCAAGCATAGCCTTGAAATGGCCTGGAAATTCCTGGATATTTGGGGTTGCCCATACTTGAAGAGGTGGGAACTGGGGAGGGATTTCACATAAAATCTTTGGTATCGCATCCCCCCCCCCCCCCCCCCGAAGCTGCCATTTCCTCCAATCTCTGTAGTCTGGGGATCAGTGGTAGTTCTGAAAGAACTCCAGGTCCCATCTGGAGATTGGCAATCCAACCTTGTAAGCACACCTTCATGAGGGGTGTGAATGTTTCTGTGTAAAACACAGAAAAGAACTGTTGAAGGAGAACGGTGAGCCATGATGCCAAGGGCCACGTACTCCCATCCAGGGTGTCTCCCTCAGTTTTAGACAGGGCAGGTCCAAGAAATATTGTTTACCCCAGCAAGTAGGGTTGCCAAGTCCAATTCAAGAAATATCTGGGGACTTTGGGGGTGGGGCCAGGAGACTTTGGGGGTGGGGCCAGGAGACATGGGGGTGGGGCCAGGAGCAAGGGTGTGACAAGCATAATTGAACTCCAAGGGAGTTCTGGCCATCACATTTAAAGAGACAGCACACCTTTTAAAATGCCTTCCTTCCATAGAAAATAATGAAGGATAAGGGCACCTTCTTTTGGGGCTCATAGAATTGGACCCCCGGGTCCAAACTTTTTGAAACTTGGGAAGTATTTTGGGGAGAGGCACTAGATGCTATACTGAAAATTTGGCGCCTCTACCTCAAAAAACAGCCCCCCAGAGCCCCCAATACCCGCAGATCAATTCCCCATCATTCCCTATGGGAATCGTTCCTGGAGGTGCATAATGGCTGTGGGGGTGGGGCTTCCCCCGCCGGCCAGCTGGCTGGGGGAGGGGGGAAGGCTGTAAAACCGGGGGATCCCCCGCTGGGACCTGGGGATTGGGAAGCCTACCAGCAAGGGACCTCCATAGCTTGAGAGTCCTACATGGTTTGTTGGAACCAGGGGATCTGATAGGCCGTCTTCTCCCATGTTCATTTCTCCTGCCTGGGAATCAAGACTGCAGGGAGATAGTGGGATTTTTATTTGTTTTAATAATGCTTTCTTTATATTATAAACCACCTTGAACTCTGCAAGGGAGAAATGTGGCTGATAAATGTTTTAAATAAATAGCTTCTTCCTGTGTTCCTGACAGCAGAAACTTAGCAGTGATGGAGGTCCAAAAGGCAATGTCTTTGTTGCTGGTGACTGGAGGAGAATGGAACCTCTGTAGTACATGAGTGCCCCTTTGTTGTGCTGCCTGAAGCAGTAGTTTGGGTGGAAAAGAGGCCTTGGAAGTTAGCTGGGGCAAGGCAGAAAGCCAGAGGTTCCAAGAAGCCCAGGCCCAGGACTACAGATGCCAACCTCCAGGTGGCACCTGGTGATCCCTTGGAATCAATACTCCCCCTAAGCTGTGGAGTCTTGTGAGCAAAAATTCTACTTTGTGAACTACTGGCATTCAAGTTGTGAGCTACTGCATAAATTAGTTTGCTT
This sequence comes from Heteronotia binoei, assembly GCF_032191835.1. Classification (NCBI taxonomy): domain Eukaryota; kingdom Metazoa; phylum Chordata; class Lepidosauria; order Squamata; family Gekkonidae; genus Heteronotia; species Heteronotia binoei. Next base: position 26,951,594 of record NC_083237.1, read on the forward strand.
TGGGGCCATTTTTCCTGAGCTAAGATAAAAATGGGTGAGCTGGAGGCTAAAAAACTGTGAGTTAGCTCACACTAAATCAGCTTAGGGACAACACTGCTTGGAGTTATAGTTCATCTCCAGACTATAGAGATCAGTTCCTCTGGAGAAAATGGCAACTTTGGGGGGTGGGCCCTATGGCATTGAACCCCATTGAGGTGCTTGGCCTCCCCAGGCTCCATCCCCAAATCTCCAGGAGTTTCCAAACCTGGATCTAGCGACCCTGCCCCCTTATCCCCTGCTGGTTTCTGGGGTGGGGGTGGGGGGCTGCTAGTCCAGGCTGCAAGCCCATGATGCTGCTATAGCCTCTTTATTTCATTTCAGAGTTAAAGCAGGCTTTTTTGTTCTGTGACGCTTGCATGCATGGGTGGTGTTGTGTGTGTTGGAAACCCTTGCTGGGGTAGAGGAGATGCTGCCGGGTTCCAGTCTGGTGTAGTAGTTAAGTGTGTGGACTCTTATCTGGGAGAACCGGGTTTGATTCCCCACTCCTCCACTTGCAGATGCTGGAATGGCCTTGGGTCAGCCAGAGCTCTGGCAGAGGTTGTCCTTGAAAGGGCAGCAGCTGGAAGAGCCCTCTCAGCCCCACCCACCTCACAGGGTGTCTGTTGTGGGGGGAGAAGATATAGGAGATTGTAAGCCACTTTGAGTCTCTGATTCAGAGAGAAGGGCGAGGTATAAGTCTGCCGTCTTCTTCTTCCTTGTCCTGTGTGTCGCCAGGGTCCGGGGTCATCATCAGCGCCCTGTTTGCTGTGCTGATTCTCCTGTTCCTCCTTGGCCTGCTGCTGCTGTTCTATTTTCGGAGACGGTAAGTGAGCTCGATGTGATTGTGAGCTTTCCCCCCCTTCACAGCGTTGACTGCCCCCGGCGGGGAGCATCAGGGCCTTTAGCCCACGAAGCCTGAGACAGGAGGAAGTGAGGCAGAACGTGTCTGTTGGCATTTGTCCGCTCCCTTTTGCATAATGCAAAGCATACTGGAGTTTGCTGAGGGAAGGGGGGTGGGGTGGGGAAAGGTGTGACCCACGGCTAGGGATGCCAGCCTCCAGGTGGGACCTGGGGTTCTTCCAAAATTAGAGCTCATCTCCAGGCTGCAAGGATTTTCTGTCCTGGAGAAAAAGGGATGCTTTTAGGGTTGCCAATCCTTAGGTGGGGGCAGGGGATCCCCCAGTTTGGAGGCCCTCCCCCTGCTTCAGGGTCATCTGAAATAATGGAAATAATGGAGGATGGGGGCACCTTCTTTGGGGGCTCATATAATTGGACTTCCTGCTTTGATCTTTTCAAAACTTTAGAGGATTTTAGAGGAAAGGCATCAGATGCTAAATGGAAAATTTGGTGTTTCTACTTTCAAAACAGCTTCTCCCAGAGCCCCAAATACCCACAGATCGATTCTCCATTAAACTCTATGAAGACTGGTCTCCATAAGGTATAATGGAGTGCACAGCAGAGATACAACCTCTCCCCACTTTTTAATATCCCTGAAGCAGAGGGAGGGCCTCCAAATCAGGGGATCCACTGCCCTCAACTAAGGATTGGCAACCCTACCCTCCACCGGACCTGCCCTCTAAATGTCCCAACCCAGATCTTGGCAACCCTATATCTTCACTAAAACCAGACAAGGGGGGCTTTCTAGACCATAACAACTGGAGAGCCGGTTTGGTGTAGTGGTTAAGTGTGTGGACTCTTATCTGGAAGAACCAGGTTTGATTCCCCACTCCTCTACTTGTATCTGCTTGAATGGCCTTGGGTTAGCCATAGCTCTGCCAGAGGTTGTCCTTGAAAGGGCAGCAGCTGCGAGAGCCCTTTCAGCCCCACCCACATCACAGGGTGTCTATTGTGGGGGGAGAAGATATAGGAGATTGTAAGGCACTCTGAGTCTCTGGTTCAGAGAGAAGGGTGGGGTATAAATCAACAATTCTTCTCCTTCTTGGTCTAGCATCTTCTCAATAGAATTGCCAAATATGGCCTGAGAAATTCCTGGAGATTGGAAAGTGGGGATTGGTGGGGGGGAGGATGCTATGGGTAGGGATTTTACTCATCATCTATGGTGTACCATAGAGTCTGCCCTCTGAAGCTGTCGTTTTCTCCCGGGGAACTGATCTCTGTAGTCTGGATACCGGCTGCAGTTCCAAGAGAATGCCAGGCCTCACCTGGAGGTTGGCAACTCTATTCTGAACGTGCTGTGGCCACTGAGGAAGAGCACAACAAAACTGCATGTGTGGATTATGCAGGGGCTCCTAATAGTTCAGGACATTTTAAGAAATAATTTACTATTTGGGGTACGGGAGACTCATGCAAATCATTTGTCCACGTGGTTTGCTTTTGTTACATTTCCAAGAGGTATTATTATATTTAGCTATTTTTTCCGTTTTTAACGGTGTAATTATATCGCAAAATCAAGGTGCGTGAGTTTGAATATGCATATTTCCTGCCCACTTCTTTTCATTTTGGGTAACATGGTTCTGACTAGGGAAAGAAAAGGACAAATTTGCCAGTGAAATACTGAAAAGAACACAGAGTCTCCTTCTGCTAGGGAGGGAACCCAAGGCCCAAGCCCCTTCCGATATATAGGAAGCTTTCCACCCCCAGGGCTTTTGTGGTAGAAAAAGCCCAGCAGAAACTCATTTGCATATTAGGCCACACCCCTGACACCACCATTGTTTCACGTAGGGCTTTTTTGTAGAAAAAGTCCAGCAGGAACTCATCTGCATATTAGGCTACACCCCCTGACACCAAGCCAGCCAGAACTGTATTCCTGTGCGTTCCTGCTAAAAAAAAAAGCCCTGCCCAACCCCATTCTGGCTTCTGAATATCGAACTGGTGGGTCCAGGGGTGGAATTCTAGCAGGAGTTCCTTTGCATATTAGGCCACACACCCCTGAGGTAGCCGATCCTCCAAGAGCTTACAAGGCTCTTTTTTGTAAGCTCTTGGAGGATCGGCTACATCGGGGTGTGTGGCCTAATATGCAAAGGAGCTCCTGCTAGACTTCTACCCCTGGGTGAGTTTAATATTAATTCACTCTAAAGTAACAAACACTATGAGATGTTTGGGAAGAGATTTTGAACTTTCAGCCCCTCATGAACCTACTGTTTCCAGGATTCTTTAGGAAAAGCCTGGAAGACTGAAATGGTTCAAGAAAACTTGCAAAGTGAGTTATGCTTCTAGTGTAAATGTACCTCTGGTTGCCAGCTCTGGGTTGGGAAATACCTGGAGATTTGGGGGCGTGGAGCTGGGGAGGGCGGGATTTGGGGAGGGGAGGGGCCTCAGCAGGGTACAAAGCCATAGAGTCCACCCTTCAAAGCAGCCTTTTTCTCCAAGGGAACTGATCTCAAATGTCTGGAGATCAATTATAATCGCGTGAGATCTCCAGGTACCACCTGGAGGCTGGCAACCCTATCACATTTTCAACCTAACTGTTGCAGTCATGAGAGCTTGAATCTTAGGTGCAGGGGAGGGGAATGAGTGAGATCAGAACTCCGGGATGAATTGATAGGTTCCTTGGAAGCCAGAAGTGTGTAGTAGGGTGAAACATCATTCACGCAGCCCTGTTTGCGAACTGCTGTTGGCTGGCTGTATATCCATCATGAGTACCTTCAGTCTGGCACTGCTGCTCAGTAGGAAAATAATGTACTGTTTGGGGTTGAGCGTATTTTATGTTCGACAACTTAAAGGCAGCTAGGTATGGGAGACTCTGTGCATAGGGCTTTTTTTGTAGAAAAAGCCCAGCAGGAACTCATTTGCCTATTGGGCCACACCTCCTGACACCAAGCCAGCCGGAACTGTGTTCCGGCTCAAAAAAAGCCCTGCTTATGCAAATCAGTAGGCGCTTGAATGGTTCCTGGCTTCCCCTTCTTAACACCTCACTGGCTTGGGGCTTCAACAGACATGCCAAGCGCATGCCTCACTTTCTGTTTCTTGTTTGCAGGAACGAGAAGGTTTTGGAGAAGTTGAAGGCAACTGCAGGACCCCCCTGGTGAGAGCACAGGAGTTGCTGAGCTTTTAAGTTTTGAAGTCGGGATGTATCATTTTAATTTTAATGCAAAACATTCCTAGGTCAACTCTCAGCAGAGCGTCCTTGAAGTTCTGTCAGGTGACCTGTGAAGGAGAGAAGATAAGCTGTGGACTGCAAAGGGTTATTTGATAAGGGTAGCACAAGGCCCTGGCCCAGATTCTAGATCATGCAAAACCTTATTGGTGATTAAGGTTGCCAGTCCCCAGATGGGGGCAGAGGATCCCCCGGTTTGGAGCCCCTCCCCCCGCTTCAGGGTCATCAGAAAGCGGGGAGGGGGGGAGGGATGGAAATGTCTGCTGGGCACTCCATTATTCTCTATGGAGACCAATTCCCAAAGGGTATAATGGAGATTTGATCTGCTGGCATCTGGGGCTCTGGGGGGGGCTGTTTTTTTGAGGTAGAGGCACCAAATGTTCACCATAGCATCCAGTGCCTCTCTTCAAAACACCCTCCAAGTTTCAAAAGGATTGGACCAAGGGGTCCAATTCTATGAGCCCCCAAAGAAGGTGCCCCTATCCTTTATTATTTCCATTGGAGGGAAGGCATTTAAAAAGTGTGCAGTCTCTTTAAATGTGATGGCCAGAACTCCCTTTGGGGTTCCATTATGCTTGTCCCAACCTTGCTAATCTGGCTCCACTCCAAGATCTCCTGGCTTCACCCTCAAAGTCTCCTGGCTCCACCTCCAAAGTCCCCAGATATTTCTTGAATTGGATTTGGTAACCCTATTGGTCACACTCATCCTAAAAAGTCACACATTGAAATGTCCACATGTTTGCAAAGAGCCCAGCAGTTTTGGAGGGATTCTGGGAGTGCAGAATATACCATCTGCCTATGACAAAACAGACAGAAGTGTGGGATAGCAAGAGAATGTCCAATTAGGAGGATATAGTTGGAGGGCTGGCAGAGAAAGGAATGTCTGGGGAGGGGGCATTCCTAGATGGACGGGATCCAGGCCAAGGCAATCTGTGAATGGGTGTGTGTGTGTGAGCGAGTGTAAATCTGCTGCAGAAGCAGGAAATAGACACACATTCCGGAGATATTGGGAGGGGGGCTGGTTGCTGAGCAACTGAGTTCTGGCTCTTGCCAGATGGGGAAGGCAAGGAAGCTCTGACCCAGCTGCCAGGGTGGTGAGGCTGAATTCTCTAGCCCTGGGAAGGCAGGTCTTGAAAAGCTCCGGGAGGGGGTGTCAGGGAGGACAAGTGAACATATGTGGTCTGCTAAGCTGCACATGAGGCCAGGAAAAGACAACAGAGCAGGAAGGATTTCTTGCAAAGGAGGAAGAGGACAGAACTGTTCCACCTCCTTTTCGTTTTAATCTGTGGGTTTATCCCTGGCAGATCCGGCCTTCTGCTCAGCCCTGCTTCATACACAAGTACGGAAACTCTGCATCTCCAAACACTGCAGCCTTTAACAGATCCTGTCTCAATTTTTTTTTAAAAAATGCATCAACAATCATAAGAGCTCGAAACAAACAACTAGAAACAAACCCTTGTGTTTTAGAATTCTGTACAAGCCATCCTGCAGGAGATAAAGAGCAATATTTTTAAGGGCTTCCTTGTACCAGGGCCTCCCATGGTTGATACCAAGACCTTTGATCATGCAGCAGAGATATCCCTGGCAGCAGCTTTTTGAAATAAAGGCCACAGGGGTCCCCTTGTTGTCTGCATCCCCTTGGAGTATAGACTTTCATTTCCCCCTCTTTCCTTGCCAGTGTTCTTGCTTCGGTATCTGTGTCGACTTTCCCGTGTTACTGCTGTGAGCACTTCTCTGACAGTGCGTTTGGTTTTGCCAAGGAATACCAGGTACGAGGGTAGGATAAGGCTGGGGAAGGAATTACTATACTCCCTCTAAACTGTGTAGTCTTGTGGGCAAAAATTCTATTTTGTGAGCTACTGACATTAAAGTTGTGAGCTGCTGCATAAATTAGCTTGCTCTGGGGTCATCCTTCCTGAGGGAAAATGAAAATGTGTGAGCTGGGGGCTAAAAAACTGTGAGCTAGCTCACACTCACTCAGCTTAGAGAGAACACTGGAAAGGAAATAAGACACACTTGCCTCTCAGTTCCTTCTTGTGGGAGGCATTTCTATGGTCCATGTAGTGGATTTATTACCCATTAAGCAAGTAGGGTTTCCCTCCCAGACAGAGGGATGGTTCTGGGGCCTGTTGAAAATTATTCTGGGTTGGATCCAGCCAGCCTTTTTTCCTCAGGTGCATTGAAATCTCTTTACAAGTCACCCCTGTCCTGCATGACTTTTGTCCCTGCAGGTCTCATGATGTTTTGTGGAGCCTTTTTGAGTGGTCTAAAGCAGACCCCCCTCCTCCTTCTCCTCTTATCACCTGGTTAGCTCTAGAGCCCGGCATTCCCATTCTTTACCACTGCTTGGCAAGTTGTTGTTGGGAAATGGGAGGTTCTTTGGCATAGTGCTGAAGCTGGCAAACTGTAACAACAGGGGAGGTCACTACAGGAACAACAGTATACACAACTCGATTGTTATAGTGACAAATTACTATGTAATAAAGTGCATATACAAAATACAAAACATAATTCATGAAATTTCTTCCACAAGGAGTCCCGACTTGCAGGCTGTCGACTTTAAAAAGTCCTGCTTCGATTGGCACTCTTCCAGCAAAGGGTGCTCCATAAATTTTCAAAAAAGACGTCCCCATTCAACACCACTCACTGTTGATCTTTTCAGTGCGTTGCTTTACTGCTAAATGTTTTTTAAGATAGTGTGGGAATGTAATTTCTCCAGGAGGATTCCAAATTGTCATAATGCTCTATGGCTCTAAGGCCTTATATGCATCAGTCATCTCTGGTGCAATACCAGAAGTGGTGTCATGACATCAGTGGTTTAGCCACAGAGTTTTGGTGTGAATTCTAGAGTGTTGCCCAGAACCAATGACATCAGTTCCTGCACCAGAAGTGATGTCACATGTAGGTGCGATGTCCAAAGAAATTGTCCCCACCCCCTACTCCTTGGATTCCACCCTCTCTGTGTATGTTTGTCTATGTTTAGGTCTGTGCAATAAGCATGGCAGTTCTGTTTTTGTATTGTAAGGATAAAACAACATAATTTTACTAGCGCTCCTTACTGAGAGGAAAATGTTGCCTGGCTAATCTCCTGTAATGCATAGATTTGTAGGAATGCTGTTAAGTATACTGCAGAGGATCAGAATAGGATCTGTCATTTCCCCCCCTCCCATTGGGTACATTGTACAAGGGCAGCTATTTTTCCTCCCCAGGGAAGGTAGTTTGCCTCCTGGCCACTCTCTGATTGTCTTGACAAGCTCCTCTTTCTTCTTCAGCTTTTTTATTTTTGAAAGATCTTTTAAATTTTCAGTTCCAAAGCTGGGGAGCGGGCAGTTTTAAATAAGCATCTACATTTCCCCGACTGGAAACAGGCCAGGAGAACTGCTGTTTCCCTACTGGGGAAACATATCTTCTGATGGCTATGCTTAAGTTTCCCCAGTGAAACAAACAGTGGCACCCTGGAGGCAAATGGAATGTGGGGGCGGGGCGGGGATGCTGATGCTCTTTCTCCTGGTATGCTGTGAATGGGGATCACCCGTGTCTTCGAGCTGTCTTCCAAGCACAGAACTCTAGGCAGGTGTCTGACCCAAAGTCCTCACTGTGGCCACAGCCCCCCCCCCAACCAGTGCGGACTTTGTAACACGCAGGCCTCATTTTGGCCAGGAGCTCACAGGAGTGGAGCTTTAGAACCTGTAAATTTTATTGTGCTCTTTCTTTTTAACCCCCCCCCCCCCCAAATACTTGCTTCTGGGCTCCATTGTTCAACCCCCTTATAAAAATTTTGCAGAACTCTAAGGTTTGACAAACTTTCTAATATTTTCTCCCACAAAAAAGGGAAAATAACCAAAATATATAAAGCAGACAGAAGGAAATCATCAGGCCACTGTGGCCACATAGGAGAAAGTAATTTAAAAAGTATGGTGGGAGTAAGGTTTTATTATGACTGATAATTCAAGAAGCATTTTAAGGTAGATGCTGAGCCAATGTAATTTAGTACACCTTCTGGTGATGTCAGGGGTGTGTGGCAGATGCAAATGTGTTAATGAGCTCCGGCATCCCTTTTTCTATGAAATGACCCCTGGTGACATGTCAGTCTGATAGACCTAACTGAGGCAATGCCCTAGCTTGGGATAGTAGCTCCTCTTTCCCTCATTTGGCTCAGGGGAGCCAGTTTGGTGTAGTGGTTAAGTGTGCGGACTCTTATCTGGGAGAACCGGGTTTGATTCCCCACTCCTCCACTTGCACCTGCTAGAATGGCCTTGGGTTAGCCATAGCTCTGGCAGAGGTTGTCCTTGAAAGGGAAGCTTCTGTGAGAGCCCTCTCGGCCCCACCCACCTCACAGGGTGTCTGTTGTGGGGGAGGAAGGTAAAGGAGATTGTGAGCTGCTCTGAGACTCTTCGGAGTGGACGCCAGGATATAAATCCAATATCATCATCATCTTCTTCAGCAAATGTGTGTCTTTTTTGTTGCCTCTCTGGAGGCATCACCCTGTCTTGATTCTCTCCCTGTCCTGCTTTCCCGACTCAATATCTCACCTTCACTGTATTTTGCCTATGCAACAGCAGCTGCAAGACATGGGGACGGGACAGCCCCAAACTGTGGCAGAACTTCCGAGAAACCGTGACAAGAACCGTTACACCAACGTTCTGCCATGTAAGTTGCGTTCCACACATTTCATTCATTTAGTGCTTATTCGAGTTCAGTGTTTGAGCATCTCACTATCGGGCAATCTCTTCAGGGATAACCTGTCTTGATCAATTAGCAGAGATTCAAAAAGGAAGTGGGAATGGTCCATCACTTGAGAATCACCTGACTTCCTGGGTGGATGATACCAGGCTATGATGGGGGTAGGGGAGTTGGCTCCTGGACAAAGAAATTCACCCCTCGATTGGCACCAGCACTCTCAAGCAGCAGTAAAATATTTCACTTGCATACACTCTACAGTACCAACTAGGTGAGCAGTGAATGGAGTTAATCATGCAGATGGAATACAAGTGTATTTTCTCGTTGAAGGTTCTGTTGGCATAAACTTCCAGTTGTTTGAGAACGGGGGAGTGAATGAAGATCCCAGGGTTTAAGATGCATGGGAGAACCCCTTTCTTCTGCTGCTGTATACAGTTTGTTGTTTTTGTGCCTCGATTTGGTGAGGGCCTGAATCTGTTCTGCACATCTTACTGTGGAGAAGTATCTGCCCATAGAATTGTTGGGGTCTTGTTTTATGAAGCTGTAAAGAAGTGATGCGCTGAGTATCCCTTCATTTTCTGAAGCACCTCCTAATTTTCCTCTGGGAAAGGAAAGGTCCCCTGTGCAAGCACCAGTAGTTTCCGACTCTGGGGTGACGCTGCTTTCACAACGTTTTCACAGCAGACCTTTTTATGGGGTGGTTTGCCATTGCCTTCCCTGATCATTACACTTCCCCCCCCAGCAAGCTGGATACTCATTTTCCCGACCTCGGAAGGATGGAAGGCTGAGTCAACCTCGAACCAGCTTCTGCTGGAATCGAACTCAGGTCGTGAGCAGACGGCTCCGACTGCAGTACTGCAGCTTTACCACTCTGCGCATGCATGTAAATCCCCACTTCCCTACTACTGCAATCTCATCCTTAAGGAATTAACATTAAATTTCCCAGCAATGGGAAGAAGCAAAGGAATGATGGCTGAAAACAGACAGGGCTGGATCTATCGCCAGAAATAACAGTTTCTGAACCCAAGTTTGACATCAAAAATACTTTTGGTTCCAGCCCATTTCCACTACTAGCCTTCCATTCCTTATGGTCACATTCAGTGATTTTGCATCTTAATTTTACCACTATTTTTGCTCCTTTTCCTCTCAAGTGGCCTTTTAACCCCTTTTGTTCCTTTTTCTGCAGATGACAGCTCTCGAGTCAAGCTCAGTCCCAACCCCAGCGATCCCAACTCAGATTACATCAATGCCAGCTATATGCCCGTGAGTCTCATTCCGATGTGATTCCTGACCTTCGTGATCCAGATCTGGTAGCTGCTAATCCTGGATATAGTGGGAGTCTGGTGCTGTTTTGCAGATCTCACTGCGGTGAAGTATCTGCTTCTTGATTTCTTCTTAGCTATATTTAGAAGCCATTTGAAAGCGGCTGAGCTGTGGGTTTTTCTTTTGCACCTCTTCCAAAATTTTCTGAGTCTCGCCGCACAAGCCCAGAATATCTCACCCCCCGTTTTATAAACAGACATGTTTCTCTAAATTGTTTCTTCAATTTATGCACTTGATTTGCATAATGGAAATTGAGATTTCTCCTGGTGAAAACTTTATATTTACCTTGGATTTTATTTTAGCACAATATATGGATATCCATAGAGATATAATGCAATTCAGATTCCATCTGTGCCTCCAAATTTTTCTCAGCCAGTTATGGATCAGCAATTGCCTTTTCAGATATTACAAGCATGTCTAATGAGTGCACACTACCTGCAGTCCTCTCAAATATGTCTGGCTTCTGTGTGGATGGGTACAGTGCAACTATTTGCCATGCACATACAGCTCTGGCATGCTGAAAAATTCATTGGTCTGTTCACACAGATGAAGCTTGGCTCCAGTGATGTGAAAGCAGAAACATAAATGGACTTTGTGACATTCTTCTTGCGCAAAATCTTTTGCAACATGTAGTGCTTCTCTCCTTATCTATTATGGTGCCCAGAAATTCACTGTACAAGCAAAAATGCAAGTAGTTACAGTCATCTTTTTTTTTTTCATTTTCTGCTTGTCCAAGAGCTCAATTGCAAGCAGACATTTTCTACTGGGTCCAACTATGAAGCTGCAAGTGCATGGAAAATATGGATGTCGCCTCGGTTCACATGACATTGGGACCACACTCACTGGGAGGGTCATTGTAGCACATACTCTTGCTATGTGTAGTTGGTACACCTCCTACTTCATATGATTGTATCATCTAAGAAGTAGATACTTGGAAGGAGCCTGCTTTTGCTTTGTGCATTTCACTGAAATGTGGTATTAGCAAGCTGTTTGGTTTGGATCAAGGGATGTGCGCAAGAAAATCCCTTTAAGCTTTCTTCCTTCCCACACCCGATCCATTTCAGGGCTACCATGGGGAAAAGGAGTACATTGCAGCCCAAGGGCCACTGCCTGGAACGGTTCATGATTTCTGGCGCATGATATGGGAGCAACGAGTCACAACCTTGGTCATGCTCACCAACTGCACAGAAAATGGAAGGGTGAGAATTGTCTTATGTGGCTGTGATGGCATTATGGGATAGGTGTGAAGTGGGGAATCACTTGTACATTGGTCTGATTTACAGGTGGACTGCATTTTCAAAACAGCAGACACTAAGTCTGTGCCAACTGCTGGTTTGGGTGGGAGCGAAACTTCTGAAAGATTCATGCATTTACACATTCTCCTGTGCAGGGCTTTTTTTTTGTAGGAGGAACTCCTTTGTATATTAGGCTACTCTCGCCCTGATGTAGCCAATCCTCCAAGAGTTTACAGTGCTCTTAGTTCCGGGCCTACTGTAAGCTCCAGGAGGACTGGCTACATCAGGGGGTGTAGCTTAATATGCAAAGGAGTTCCTGCTACAAAAAAAGCCCTGCTCCTGTGAGAATGATCATGTTTGCTACCATTGTTTGTTTTTCTTGGCTTTGCCCTTTCTGGAATAGTCCCATGAGTGATCCTATTCAATCAGGGATAGTGACATAATGCCACTCAGTCAATCAAATTTGGCTCTGTGAAATTCTCCTTTGTCTTCAGTCACCCTTGGTCAGGACAAGTGAGGGCAATTTATATCAGTGAACTCCCTCCCCCCATGAAATGATCGGAAATCATCAAAAAAGAAAGGGTGTTGTTTTGGGCACTACAGAAAACATTTGCAAAGGGCAGTGAGTAGCTTCCAGTCTGCTCTGTCAGGTAGGTGAATGGGGGAAGGTATGAGATGGGTGGGATTGTAACCCTCTCACTTCTTTCCATGGGGGCTGAAATCTGCAATTGTGAATTTGGCCACTGTGTGATGGACTGGATGGGCCATTGGCTTGATCCAACATGGCTTCGCTTATGTTCTTAAAATGACTCCCAGTTTGCAGTGAGATGGAGGAATAGGGTTTGATCTGTAAACAGAAGAACTCAAATGTAACTCTAGTCTGATGACTGCTTGGCCACAAAGACAGCCATCCCAGTAATCCTGCGGCTGTTCCCTTCCCTCATCCTGATTGTCTTACCCCTTGGCTAGGTGAAATGTGAACGCTACTGGCCCCTGGATTATATACCCTGCACCTATGATGACATCACTGTCTCAGTTGCCATAGAAACCATCCTCCTGGACTGGACCATCCGGGATTTCACTATCAAGCGGGTAAGTAGTTCTGGCAGTGATGGGGTCAAGCTGGTTGGGCCTTCTGCTGCTCCACACCAGTGCTGGCAACCCTTTCCCCAGAGGCGTCTTCAGCGAGGCAAAGGTCATCTCATGAATCGGTGTCTCCCAACAGAAGAACGAGTGCGAAGTCCGCCTTGCCCGCCATTACCACTACACGTCGTGGCCGGACCACGGGGTACCGACGGTCACGAGTGCCATCCTTCACTTTCGAGACCTTGTGAGGAAGCACATTGAACAACATGTGGAGAGTGGGCCGGCTCTGGTTCACTGCAGGTAAACTAAACAGTGGGGGGCGAGGAGGGAGTATTGTGTGTGTGTGCAGTGCTGTCAAATCAACTGATTTACGGCCACCCTAGCAAGGGGCTTCTGAGGCAAGTGAGAAGCAGAGGTGATTTCCCCCTCGCTTTCCTCAGAAGAGTCATCTTTGGTCTCCCTTCCAAGTACAAACCCCGCTTTCCTTCAGAGATCTGATGAGATCAGGCTATACCTGGCTGCTGTCCCTCGAGGAGGGAGTATTAGAGATGAATTAACCTTATTGGCTATTGGTATTGCTTCTAGGCTGAATTCTAGGTGCTGGTGCTTGTCATTTATGGTCTGGAACCAAGCTGCTTATGTGGAGATGTGCTGCTGCCTTGTAAGGTGTAGTGGGTGAGTGGATTCTTATCTGGGAGGAACCGGGTTTGATTCCCCTCTCCTCTACTTGCAGCTGCTGAAATGGCCTTGGGTCAGCCATAGCTCTTGCAGAGCTGTCCTTGAAAAGGCAGCTTCTGTGAGAGCTCTCTCAGCCCCACCTACCTCACAGGGTGTCTTTTGTGACTGTGGGGGGGGGGGGAGGTAGAGAAGATTGTAACCGCCCTGAGACTCTGAGATTCGGAGTGGAGGGTGGGATATAAATCCAACATCTTCTTCTTCTTCTCCAGTTCATCTGGCTAAGTGTTGCCTGCTTTGACTGGCAGTGGTTCTCCAGGGGCTCATGAAGATGCCGGTCTTTCCCAGTACCTGCTACATGAAGCCCTTTTGCTGGAGATGCCAAGGACTGAACCTGAGACCTCCTGCATGCAAAGCAGGTGTTCTACCATAAAGCTGTGGTGGTTCTCCTAAAGTGATGGATGAACAAAGGTGTCTTATACCAAGTTAGGTCATTGGCTTCCATGAGTTGGTATTGTCTGTGCAGAGGAGCCATGGCTCTCCATAGTCACCCAGCAGAGAATCCCACCCACCCCAATATCTGTTTCCTTGATCTGTTAGCTAGAACTGGAACTGTGGATCTTCCTCCTGCAAAGCAAGTGTTCCACCATTGGGTGGTGGTCCTTACCTTCTCCCATCTGATATCTCCTGCTTGGAGTCAATCACAGAAAATCTCCCAATGGTTCCCCCAGGTTTGTGGCCTCTGCAGAGTGAGATTTTCTGGGCTGACTCCCAAACTGTGGAATTGGTTGTCTTCTGAGGTGTAACATGCTTGGCAGCAAAGATTTGGGATGGACATTCTGTTGTCGATGTACCTTTTGATATACTGAATTTCTTGGCTGCTGTGTGGTCTTCTGGGCATTGCTCGTTGATGGTCTGATGGATGCTTTGGATTGCAATTTGTGGCTTTAATGGAAAACCAGGCTGTCAGTTTTCTGAATGAATAACAGGGCAGATGATAACCGATGGAAGCTGGTGCCAAGGATTCTCTCACTGTGGGGCCTTCTGCAAGGGAAGGAGGGCTTGGGAAGAGAGCAGGAAGGTGAAGCACCAGGTTGTCTGGATTTTTCTGGCAAAGGAGCTGGGACAAATGGAACAAGAAAGGGGCCAAGGCTTCCTAGTTCTCAGACAGATGTGGTGGCTAGGGGATTAGGGCAGTACTGAAATGAAGTCCAAACTAGGGTTGCCAAGTCCCCTGTGGCGTCCGGTGGGGGACTTTTTCGCATGCACAATGACATCACCCAGAAGTAACGTCATCGCACCGGCAACACCGTGTGCTGGCCGCTCTAGCCGTTTCTGGGAAAACTCTGTGGTTTTCCTGGACACTCTAGCAATTTGGGCGGGAAATCTCTATGGTACAACGGGTACCATAGAGTTTTTCCCTTCCAAATTGCTAGAGCGTCCGGGAAAACTATAGAGTTTCCCTGGAAACACCTAGAGCAGCCGGCATGCGGTGCTGCTGGTGCGATGTTGTCACTTCTGGGTGGTCATTGTGATGTCAGGGGAGGTCCCTCCCACCAGCCCAATGTGGCCCAGCGGGTTGGAAACCTCCAGGGCAGGAGTACCCTTGCCCAACCTGGAGGCTTGGCAGCCCTAGTCCAAACACATAAAATAAACCGCATCAAGTCCCTTCTAGTCCTACTATGAGCTAGTTTCATGTAGTGCAGGGGTGGCCAAACCTGCTTAACATAAGAGCCACATAGAATAAATGTCATATGTTTGAAAGCTGCAAGACAGGAAGGCGGCAGGTAAATGGATGGGGGGAGGGAGGAGGTGGAAAGAAAGCAACTTTAACTTTAAATGCATTCTCCAAGCCATCAGCTGGCTTGGCATGGAGAAGTGATTTAAAGAGACAAATGAGTTCTCCAAGCTGGCCAATGGGGCATTGGGGGGCTTTGAGAGCCACACAATATGTGGGAAAGAGCCACACGAGGCTCCCGAGCCACAGTGTGACCACCCCTGGTGTAGTGGTTATGGGTGGCAGGACTCTAATGCAGAGAACATTAGATTCCCCCCTTCTCCTCATGCAACCAGTTGGGTGATCTTGGGCCAGTCACAGTTTTCTCAGAGCTCTCTCAGCCCACCAGCAAGCCTTGCTCTTGCCACACTAGTGGTGCATAACTGTGACGATCAGGGTGAATTGCCCTTTCCCTTTAAATCTTGTAAATGTTGGAAGGAGGCTAGTGGTTGTGTAATTTAATAAGGAAGAGCTCTTATCATGGGTTTCTTTTTAGGAATGAAGCCTTGATGGTTAATTTGAAAGGTCATCCTTGTTAGATTGCTACCTTATTAGCGAAAGCAAAAAGTATAATTGCCAGGTGAAAATCAACTTCAAGGGAGGACGGAGGATGCTGTGCCGGCAACAGACCCAGGATTTGGCATGCAAGATTTATGGTTACCAGCTACACTGAAGGAGCAGATGCACTGCGTGGGGAAGACTATGCCTGCAGAACATACTTTATTTTATAGTACAAAGTGTAAATTAGTCTGTCTAGATGTTTTTAGTTTCTTTGTGTTCAAGTCTTGAACCAAGTACTGACATGCATGCTTCTTTGTAAGATGGAGAAATTAGACTCTTTCTTGTTGTCTGTTTTAAAAAGTGTGGTTAATTGGAGTGCATTTTGTAGTTATTAAAGAAAAGGACCCGCAGGTTTGTCTCAGTAATGCTAAAGAGTTAGAACGTTGGCTGCTAGACAATCCTTAGGTCTCCTGGTTATACAGCACCCACTGTTATACGATAATAATAATTATTAATCCTACTGCCTTTTTGAGTTTGATTCTGGTGGAAGAATCTTAGTTGATACTATCAACCAATGTTAGTGTGAAATAGCTCACCGTTTTTTAGTCTCTGGCTGACACCTTTTTGTCTTAGCTCAGGGAAAATGGCCCCAGAGCAAACTAGTTTATGCAGCAGCTTACAACTTTATTGCCAGCAGCTCACAAAGTAGAATTTTTGTTCACAAGGCTCCAGCACTTAGAGCAGAGGTGTCGAACTCATGAGGGCTGGATCTGACATAAATGAGACCTTGTCAGACCAGACCATGTCAGGCCAGACTATGTGTGTACCTATTTAGGCAGCAGAGATACACTGGTATTTGGTCTTAAAGATGCTTTCTTTGTATTTCTGCCATGGGATCCAGGGAACTGGGCAAAGGAAGCTCTGGCTCTTTCCTTCCTTCCCCAGGGGACCAGAAGGGTGAGGAGCCTCAGCCAATAGAAAGAAGAGAGGCTTGGCTCAGTAGCTCTGCTGCACGATTGAGAGAGCTTGGCAAAGCAAGCTATTCCTTTCACCTTCCTCCCCAAGGGAGGAGCCTCAGCCAATGGAGAAAATAGAGGCTTTGCTCTGTGCGATTAAGAAAGCCTTGCAAAGCAAGTTGTTGTGCAGAAGGAAGCAAGAGAGATAGAGAAGGAAGCAGGGGCCTGATAGGAGCCCTTCGGGGGCCTGATTCAGCCCCTGGGCTGCATGTTTGATGCCCCTGGCTTAGAGGGAGCATTGCTGCCAGCATTTTGATTGTCCCCTCCCTTTCATCCCCACCATTCCAGCGCTGGTGTCGGCCGAACAGGAACCTTCATCGCCTTGGACACCTTGCTGAGCCAAGCCCAGAAAGAGGGGAGGATCGGGGTCTATTCGTTTGTGCAGAGACTGAGGATGAACCGGCCGCTCATGATTCAGACAGAGGTGAGCACCGATAAATAAACTGTACATGGAGTAGATCCTCCCGTCCTGCAGGGGGTGTTGTGATGCACCAACTATGGCTGTTCAGTTTTATATAGCAGAGACTTTCGGGGGATATTGAAGGAAAGCCCACCTAAAAAGCGGTCCAACCCCGTTCAAGGAATACTGTCACCAGTTCTTGGCTAGGAAATACCTGGATATTTAAGGGGTGGAGCCTGGGGAGGGTGGGGTTCGCACTGCACTCTGGGTAGTGGCCTTGGACTTCCTCAGTGGTCTCCCATCCAAGTACTAACCACAGGGCCCACCATGCTTAGCTTCTGAGATCTGATGGGATTGGGCTGTCCTGGGCCGTTGCTGGTTACAACAAGATTTATCAGCTGTAGTCCCTCAAAGTGACTGGAAGAAGCCACACACCGTGCCATCTCTGTCTCCACAGTCACAGTATGTGTTCCTGCATCAGTGTCTCCTGGACAGGATCCAGCCACCTCTACCGGACATGAGTGAGCAGATGCAGTGTACTGCTGTGTATGAAAACACTTTGGCTTTCCAAGACTATGAGGTGTCCCGTGTGTGAGGGTTTTGGTCACCATGCTGGAAAGTGTGAAGAATGTCCACAAGCACACTGAAAGCCATAACACTGGTGAGAGCCAGCCTGGAGTAGTGGTTAAGCGTGTCAGACTAGTATCTGGGAGACCTGAGTTTGAATCCCCATTCATGCCATGGAAGATCACTGGGTGACCTTTAGCCCGTCACTCTCTCTCAGCCTAACCTACCTAAAATGAAGAAGAGGAAATGATGGCCAGGAATCCTGGAGGGGTTTTCCCTCTTTTGCCATTTTCCGGGCTTGGAGCAGGGGTCACAAGGTGTGTGTGTGTGTGGGGGGGAGGTATTTGTGAGTTTCCTGCATTGTGCAGGGGGGCTGGACTAAATGACCCTGGAGGTCCTTTCCAATTCTGTGATTCTGTGATGTAAGATGTTTTGGAGTTCCCATTGGGGAGAAAGGTGTGGTACAAATGAATGATTTAAATAAGCAAACAAAATAACCCTCGAACTTTGAGGTGTCATTCCTTAAGGAGCTGGGAGGCCAGGTCCAGAGGAAATGACCCTCTTTTACTGATTTCAGCCTAAAATTGGCATGCATGTTGATTGTTCCAGGTGTTTGAGGGGAGTTTCTGTCTTTTTTGAGGGGTAGCTGTGGAAGTAAAAATACACTGATTTGACTAAGCCCTTCAGAGAGCTCCCAGTCACAACAGGGGAAGCAAAAAACAAATTCTAGAATTGGATTTCTCTAGTGAGGTTATAGGCACCCACTGGGCACAGTAATTTTGAGCAATGGGTTAGCCTCATTGACTTGTACAAGCCAAGCATGTGCTGTGGCATTCCCTCTGACCACCAGCCACATCTTGTGGCCACATCTGAAGGTCAGGTGGGGAATTACTGGTCATGGCACATGCCATACCAGGTGTTAGTCCAGGATCTGGTAATCAAAGCCATGCACTGAAAGGGAGGTTTAAACATGCAATTTCTTGAGACTCATTTTTAACCTTTGAGGAAACAGTGTTTGAATTAGAAGGTGTGTGGGGGGGTTCCAGATACAGCTGGAGATCAGCAAGGGCAACGGAGTGCAAAACATCAACCATCTCACCTGCTTACAGGGTCTGGGCTGTGCCCCAAGTCCCAGGCTGAAGGTCTGAAATGACCCCCTGCAAAGACCCAAAAGAATCCTCAGTCTGGTCCCCAGAAATGAGAAAGAGCTATAATGCATGAGATGAATGTTCTATACTGGTAGAGCATCCCCCAAGGGAATGGTTTCAGGTGTGGCCGGTCGATCAAGGTAGAGCAAGACTTTATCCCCCACCCCTTTCCCTTCAAAGGAAATGGGCTTCAACAGACGTTGGATACATCCTATGTAGAGAGATCCAAGTGGGCAGCTGTGTTGGTCTGAAGCAGCTGAACAAAGCAGGAGTCAAGTGGTACCTTTAAGACCAACCAAGTTTTATTCAGAAAGTAAGCTTTCGTGTGCTAAAAATACACTTCTTCAGACGAGGGGATCCTATGTTTTTAATAAACTTTTTCTTATCTGAACAAAGAATACACGGCTTCACTTCTCTTTGTGGAGACTGTCTGTTCCCCTCCATGCAGACACACTTCTGCTCACCTGCCTCCAAACACTCATCAAGCAAAAAAGTTAGTGAGATGTGCAGATGATGAAGAGTTGAATGTGTACAAATGTGAACAGCTTCCAATGACTCGATGCCACTGCTGGGGTGATCAGAGGAAGGGGATGCAGCAGTCTGCCCCATGATATAGCAGCCAGATGCCCCTCCAAGATGTCCCCCCTGCTGCCAAACCCCACAGGAGGCCGTTTAAAAGGACGCAGCTGCCAGGCGTCCCTTTGTCCTGCCCAGAGAAAGTTCTGTTACTGAAGACTGCTCTTGTATGTTTAAAAACTTTACATGTTATAATGTTTGGACTGCCTTCCTTTACTGATGCAAACAGCTTAGAGGACATCTGTGTTAAAAAGCGGTAAATAAAAGGATGGGGGTGGGGGTGGGGAGGCACCTCTGCCAAAAGCAGCCAGCAACAGCAATTGGGGAAAGGGAGAGGCACTCATCTGGACTAATTTTCAGGAAGGCTTGCAACCTCTTCCGCTTTGCAAATAAGTCCTGGAAAGGTGTAGCTCACGCATAAACACAAGACGTTGCCGAGTCACTAACCAGGTATCCACTGGCACATTAATGGCATTTTGGGAGGAGAAGATAAAAAATGCCTTGCGATTTCTGAACAGTCTCTCACCTCATTGCTGTAGGCAATTCCCCACCTGCAGTGGGTACAGGAAGCCACAGCCTTCCGTTTGCAAGACCTAAGCAAGACTGTCAAGGACTGGACATCGGAGAGGCCAGGGCTTTTTCGGTTGCAGGAACTCCTTTGCATATTAGGCCACCCCCTCCCCCCGATATAGCCAATCCTCTGAGCGTTTACAGTAGGCCCTGTAAGAAGAGCCTTGTAAACTATTGGAGGATTGGCTACATACATCAGGATACATATGCCTGGATACATAGAGAGCCAGTTTGCTGTAGTGGTTAAATGTGCCGACTCTTATCTGGGAGGAACCGGGTTTGATTCCCCACTCCTCCACTTGCACCTGCTGGATTGGCCTTGGGTCAGCCATAGCTCTCGTAGGAGTGGTCCTTGAAAGGGCAGCTCTTGTGAGAGTCCTTTCAGCCCCACCCACCTCACAGGGTGTCTGTTGTGGGGAGGGGAGTAAAGGAGATTGTGACCGCTCTAAGATTCGGAGAAGATGGCGGGATATAAATCCAATATCATCATCATCAAGTTGGGTAGCTGTGTGAGTCTGTCTGTAGCAGCAGAAAAGAGCAAGAGTCTAGTAGCACCTTAAAGACTTAACAGAAGTCGTGTCAGGGGAGCAGCTTTTGCAAGTCACTTCTCACATAGTGACTCATGAAAGCTCATATCCTGCCACAAATATTGTTATTCTTTAAAGTGCTGCTGGACTCTTGCTCTTTTCTGCTGCTACAGACAATAACACAGCTACCCATCTTCAGGGCTTTTTTTGAGCAGGAACACAATTCCCGCTGGCTTGGTGTCAGGGTGTGTGGTCTAATATGCAAATAAGTTCCTGGTGTCCAGGGGTCGTCTTGTAAAAAATAGGTGGTGGAACTCATTAGCATAGTTTATTAGCATATGCTGCCCCCCCACCAGCCAAAAGCAACCTGATGCAAGAAAGGGGAGCCCCAGGCAAGTGAGACCTGCTTGGGTTGGCTAGAGATCCAGTCATCCCAAGCAGGCTTCGCTCATCTGGGGTTTTACTTGGCCACAGACAAAAGGCCAGCAAGCCACCCGGCACCCAAAATCACATAAGTGGAGAAAGGGTGGTGCGGGCTTCTCTAGGGGTTAATGAGGGCTGCTGGGGGCATGGCAAAGTGCCTTGTGTCTGGCTGGCTGCCCGTTCTCCTAATCCAGGGATTGTTATGCAGCTGCACCTACTATTCAGTGGACAAGGTAGGTGGGGAGGAGGAGGGGGAACCCTCAAAAAGGCTCCTGCTGAATTCAAGGCCTGCTGCTGTCTATGAGGACTGAGATGTAGAAGAAAACAGGATTTAATCAAACACCCTTAGGCTGCATCTGAGTCATCAAGGCCTGGGGGAGGAGGTTACTTCCTTTATTGAGATGCACACACAACCGTGAAATACAATTCCCTCCGCCATCAACAAGCCCAGGTGTTTTGATGCAGAGACTGCTGAGCCTATCTCTTTCCACAAGGCACTCCTCCCCCCCCCCCCCCCGCCTCTCAGTTCCCTGCATGCATCCTGGGGATCCCTGAAGGCACAATACCCTGGCCCCAGTTGCTCCTTGTACAGGTTGGGACTGTACCCCATGCTCAGATGAAAAGGATAACTTGGTTAAATCATGACCCGCTTCATCTCCATGTGGAAATGACATGGAATTATTTTGTTGCTGAGGCAACCCAAGTGTCAGCTCCAAAAATGTTGCCATGGCTCTGACAGATCTTTCCTCATATTCCCCACCACCACCACCAGTTTTCCACCAGGTCATGACTCTTTGCAAATGATCAGATCTGATCTCAGTTAAGGCAGGGAAGGGTGGATCTAGTCGGCCCGGGCTTCTGGGCTTTCTTGGTGAGGGGATGCTGGATGTAATAGTGTGGTGTACAATCCTCCCTCTAAGCTGTGAAGTCTTGTGAGCAAAAATTCTACTTTGTGAGCTACTGGCATTCAAGTTGTGTGCTACCACAGAAATTAGCTTGCTCTGGGGCCATTTTTCCTGAGCTAAGACAAAAATGTGTGATCCGGAGGCTAAAAAACTGTGAGCTAACTCACACTCAGCTTAGAGGGAACACTGGTGGTGTCACTTAACAAGATGGTGGTAGCCAGAATTCCTATGTTCCTTGTTACCAACAACAGGAGATGTGGAGGGTAATAACTTG
The DNA here is from genome assembly GCF_032191835.1 of Heteronotia binoei. NCBI lineage: Eukaryota > Metazoa > Chordata > Lepidosauria > Squamata > Gekkonidae > Heteronotia > Heteronotia binoei. The sequence goes on from NC_083237.1 coordinate 26,973,352, forward strand.
GGTGACCCTGAAAAAAGAGAGGGGTGTTAAGCTGTAATGGTTTGCTAGGGGCTAGGTTTGGGTGTGGTCCTGTAAATGGAGCTGTTTTGCCAGGTTTTTGGATGAGGCAGTGGGCATCTATCTATTCGATCAGTTGGCCTCCTCCTACTGCACTGTCTGGGGTACTATTTTTGTGCTAGTCTGTAGTACCAATCTGCCATTTTGTAGTACCATCATTACTATATTATTCGGTTATATCATCCCGCTGGACCATCCTGTTGCACTTTACTAAATGATGAAATTGGTTTCATTATGAAGTTATTGTAATTTTATTGCGATTTTATTACTATTTTGATGTACTCCGCTCTGAGCCTTCAAATGGGGGAATGGGTGGAATATAAATAAACAAATAATAATAATAATAATAATAATAATAATAGATCAGTATCAGAGCATTTTCTTGGCTTGCAAAAATCCCCAGTTCCATCCCCAGCATCTCCAGTAAGAAAGATCTTAGGTGTCCATTACTTGGAAAGACTTCTCTTTGCCTGAGACCCTGAAAACCCAATCAGTGAACTACATGGACCAATGTTCGGACTCCATGTTACAGCTCCCTGTGATTGCCAGTGGTGTCTGTAAGTGTGGAATAGGTCTTTTCTTCCCCACCAGGCTAAGGAAGGGGCTGTGGCTCAGCAGCAGAACATTGTTCGATCCCTGGCCTCTCCAATTAAAGGATGTCAGGTAGCTGGTATTGGGAAAAGCTGTTTAGAGAGCTGCTGCCAGCTAGAGCAGGCCAACGCTAAGCTAGGTTGACCAGTGCACGGATGAGAAGAAGCAGCAGCAGCTATTGCATTTATATCCTGCCCTCCACTCTGAATCTCAGAGCGGCTCACAATCACCTTTATCTTCCTCCCCCAGAACAGACACCTTGTGAGGTGGGTAGGGCTGAGAGGACTCTCACAGCAGTTGCCCTTTCAAGGACGACTTCTATGAGAGCTATGGCTGACCCAAGGCCATTCCAGCAGCTGCAAGTGAAGGAGAGGGGAATCAAACCGGTTCTCCCATATTAGAGTCCGCACCCTTAACCACTACACCAAACTGGAAGAGATGAGTGGGACGTAGTAGTTCATAGTCTGGAATGCTGGGAGGATTCCTGGGTTCTTTGCAAGAGGAAAAATATTATTCTTGAGATTACTTTCCCTGATACCTTTATTCTTCTTTGGCAAGCTTCCTCTTCTCTGACAGAAGCATGGAGATCTACCTGCACTCCTTTTAGGGGGTTAATTTTGCTACTGTCAGTCACAATTCCCAGACTCTTACAGTAGCCTGCCATGGATTCTGAGACACTTTGAGAAACCATATATCTGATGAAGTTGCTTTGACTCACAAAAGTTGGTGGAAAGTACCATCTAGTTGCACCCAACGTATGGCAACCCGGTAGAGTTTTCAAGGCAAGGGATGCCATTGCCTGCCTCTGTATAGCAACCCTGGACTGCCTTGGTGATCTCCCATCCAATCACTAAACAGACCTGATCCTTTGCAATAGCTTTCAGGATGAGGCTGAGCCAGTCTGATCAGGGCAGGTCAGGGCCTGAAAAACATTGTTGGTCTTAATGGTGCTGTTGGACTTGATTTGGGGAAACCACCGCTGTTGATTTTTTGCTGGTGTTACTGCCTTTTGCACTGTCTCCTCTGCCAAGTTGCTTTTCTGCTCCCCCATTAGGTGGTTGGGCACCCCTACATTCAAAAGATAGCTTGTGGGGGAATCCGTGGCTGCCGTGGATGGGAAAGGTTTCAGTGGATGACATTGTGGGAATGCAGAACAGAACCCTTTTAGAAGGAAGGGCTGGGATGAGAGCCAGCATGGTGTAATAGCCTGAATCTGGGGTGGAGCTGGATATATATATATATATATATATATATATATATATATATATATATATATATATATATATATATATAGGTGTTATATTTTTTGCACAAACCCAGAGGGGAGATTGAGTTTATCCTGCCCCGGGCTCCAAATACAGGTTGCAGGAGTGTCTTTCTCCACAAGAGGGCAGCACCAGCCTCTGTCTCTCAGGCACACACGCCACACCCACCAGTCTCCTCCACACTCCCACACTGTCCATTCCAGCTCCTGTCTCCATCTTCTTCTCACCCACATGCAGAAGCATCCTCCTTCTGTTTCGTTAGCAAACAAACATTCATGTTATCCCTTCCCCAGTATGCATCTCCCTCTCTCGCTCTCTGGCAAAGACAGGTCCTTCTCTTATGGCCTCCCCTCTCTTCCTTGTAAGAAATGATCTCCCTCTCTCGCTCTCTGGCAAAGACAGGTCCTTCTCTTATGGCCTCCCCTCTCTTCCTTGTAAGAAATGACCTTTCCTTATTCCAAGATGTGAAAAACATGCCTCTCATCTTTACTAGAGTTCGCTCTTTAGCACCATCCCATTGATAAACGCTCCCTCCCTCAGTCTTTAACTCTCTTGGAGGCTATTTAAAACTACAATCCTAGAAGCACAGATAAAATATATACCACAAGTTAGGAAAGGTACAAACAGGTATAAGAGAAGGCCTGCATGGTTAACAAACAAAGTAATGGAAGCTGTAAAAAGTAAGAAGGACTCCTTTAAGCGGTGGAAAGCTAGTCCAAGTGAGATTAATAAAAGGGAACACAGGCTGTGGCAAATCAAATGCAAGACTGTGATCAGGCAGGCAAAAAGGGACTATGAGGAGCATATTGCAAAAAACATAAAGACCAACAATAAAAATTTCTTCAAATATATCAGAAGCAGGAAACCAGCCAGGGAAGCAGTGGGGCCCTTGGATGACCAAGGGGTCAAAGGATTACTAAAGGAGGATAGGGAAATGGCTGAGAAGCTAAATGAATTTTTTGCCTCCGTCTTCACTGTGGAAGATGAGAAGTGTTTACCTGCTCTGGAACCACTTCTATTGGAAGGGGTGTTGAAAGACCTGAGCCAGATTGAGGTGACAAGAGAGGAGGTCCTACAACTGATGGACGAATTGAAAACCAATAAGTCACCAGGTCCGGATGGCATACATCCAAGAGTTCTGAAAGAACTCAAAGTTGAACTTGTGGATCTTCTGACAAAAACATGTAATCTTTCATTGACACCTGCCTCCGTTCCTGAGGACTGGAAGGTAGCAAATGTCACCCCCCTCTTTAAAAAGGGTTCCAGAGGAGATCCGGGTAACTACAGGCCAGTCAGTCTGACTTCAATACCGGGAAAGTTGGTAGAAACCATTATCAAGGACAGAATGAGTAGGCACATTGATGAACACAAGTTATTGAGGAAGACTCAGCATGGGAAGATCTTGCCTCACTTAACTTGTTACATTTTTTTGAGGGGGTGAACAGACATGTGGACAAAAAGACCCGATGGATATTGTTTACCTTGACTTCCAGAAAGCTTTTGATAAAGTTCCTCATCAAAGCCTCCTTAGTAAGCTCGAGAGTCATGGAATAAAAGGACAGGTCCTTTTGTGGATCAAAAACTGGGTAATTAATAGGAAGCAGACAGTGAGTATAAATGGGCAGTCTTCACAGTGGAGGATGGTAAGCAGTGGGATGCTGCAGGGCTCAGTACTGGGTCCCATGCTCTTTAACTTGTTCATAAATGATTTGGAGTTGAGAGTAAGCAGTGAAGTGGCCAAGTTTGCAGATGACACTAAATTGTTCAAGGTGGTAAGAACCAGAGAGGATTGTGAGGAACTCCAAAGGGATCTGTTGAGGCTGGGTGTGTGGGCGTCAACATGGCAGATGTGGTTCAATGTGGCCAAGTGCAAAGTAATGCACATTGGGGCCAAGAATCCCAGCTACAAATACAAGTTGATGGGGTTGAGAACTGGCAGAGACTGACCAAGAGAGAGATCTTGGGGTCGTGGTAGATAACTCACTGAAAATGTCAAGACAGTGTGCGATTGCAATAAAAAAGGCCAACGCCATGCTGGGTATTATTAGGAAGGGAATTGAAAACAAATCAGCCAGTATCATAATGCCCCTGTATAAATCGATGGTGCGGTCTCATTTGGAATACTGTGTGCAATTCTGGTCACTGCACCTCAAAAAGGATATTATAGCATTGGAAAAAGTGCAGAAAAGAGCAACTAGAATGATTACAGGTTTGGAACACTTTCCCTATGAAGTAAGGTTAAAACGCTTGGGGCTCTTTAGCTTGGAGAAATGTCGACTGCGGGGTGACATGATAGAGGTTTACAAGATTATGCATGGGATGGAGAAGGTAGAGAAAGAAGTACTTTTCTCCGTTTCTCACAATACAAGAACTCATGGGCATTCAATGAAATTGCTGAGCAGTCGGGTTAGAACAGATAAAAGGAGGTACTTCTTCACCCAAAGGATGATTAACATGTGGAATTCACTGCCACAGGAGGTGGCGGTGGCTATATATATAAATTTGTTGGCCACTGTGTGATACAGAGTGTTGGACTGGATGGGTCGTTGGCCTGATCCAACATGGCTTCTCTTATGTTCTTATGTTCTCTTCATCATCCTCAACCCCCACCCCCACTTCATATTTTCTCTCATTTCTTGACATTCATTCATTGCAATCTGTAGCTGTAGGCCTCAACCCTAATGCCCATTCCACGGACTACAATCCAACATACAACGTCCTGTTAGTCACCAGATCGCCTTGCTTTCTAGCGCTTTTACTGAATCCGGTGTGTGTGTGTGTGTGGGGGGGGGATAATCTCGCCTAAGGGTTTAGCCTTCTCAGATGGTCCTCAGGTATGTGTCTTGAGAAGACTTTTAACCCGCCTAATGGTGAGAACTGCAAGGTTTTAGAGGGGAAGGCGTTATCTAGTTAACTTCTCCGTATTGTGCCATCGTGTTGTACCCCTTCTCTCTCTCACACAGACGCCAACATGCAAACACGCCCACTTCCCTTCTCCTCCCCGCAAACACCATGTCTGCACTCCCAATTTTAAGATAACGTTCACATCCCCCACTCCCTTCCTCCAACAAGGGATCCTTGCGCTCTACTCTGCCAGGAAGATATAAGACCCATCTTTCAAGGAATTTAGAAGCACACATATTAAAAGTGTGATTTTTTTTTAAAGCGGAATTTCCCCAGGAAGTTATTCCCAGCAGCCTTTCCAGAGTTCCGAGGGATGGAAGGAAACCCTGATATTTTAAAAATCCGTTGCCGTTCGGATGTGGCGCTTGGGAAAGGGTTTGGTCCTTCGCAGACCTGCAGGCGCCTTCTCCGTGCCTCTTAATGTCTCTGGCACACCCATCTAACCCCGCCTCGGCTCTCTCCACCGCAAGGCCCGGACCGCCACCTGCTCGCATTCCTTCTCTGCCCCGCCTCCCCTGCCCACCACTGCCTGATCCTTTCCAAGAATCCTCCAGATGTTGCACCCCGACGCTCGTGAGAAGAACCGACCCGGCTGGGTTTTGTGAACGCCCGCCCCTCTCCCCTCCACCCCGCCCGCCGCCGCCGCCACCTCGACGGCTGCCCCGCCCTGCCCTTCGCTCTCGGGTGCCTGCTAACCCCACCTCTTCCTTCCGGGCCCCACCCCTCCGCCAGCCGCTCTTCAGCACCACGGCGAGAGGACAGCTCCCTCGGCAGAGAACCAGTCGCCGCCCAGCCGAGATCTCCGCTTCTCTGTAGCCCTCGTCGCAGCTGGGCTTTTGAGCCGTCGGGCCGAAAAGATCCTCGAAGCCTCTTGGGGAAAGAAGAGAACAATCAAAGGTAAGAGGCGCAGCTTCCCACCTGGGCGCGGGCTTCCTCCGGAGATGGGGCGTGCAAAAAGGGCTGGTTTTGCAAAGAGAGAAGGAGTCCCCCACCCGCACATTTTTGCATTGGTCGGGCGGGTTTTCTTCCCTCCAGTCGTCCAGGCTGTAGGGTGGAGAGCGAAAGATGCGGAGAGCGGAGGGGAAATTCCTGGCCAGGGCTGCTGCGAGGAGAATTCCCGAGAGGCTGGGAAACAAAGACAGGTGTTCGTTCTGTGTGTACAGCGATGGGAGGGAAGGAGAGAGAGAGGAGGAGAGCGAGAGAGAGGCTTTTAAACAGCGCGTGGAGGCAGAAGGCTGGGAGGTGGGAAGAGATGGCTTCTTGTCTCTGTTTGCCCCTTCGAAGTGGACATCAAGGCCTGTGAGGACATTAGGGGCCAGGTGGGACCGGCCTGGAATCTCAAGGAGGGTAAATCCTTAAGAGAAACTGGGTAGCCATCAGTGTTTCCTCTAAGCTGAGTTAGTGTGAGCTAGCTCACAGATTTTTAGTCTCCAGCTCACAGATTTTTGTCTTAACTCAGGAAGGATGATCCCAGAGCACAATAATTGATGCAGTAGCTTACAATTTTAACGGCAGTAGGTCACAAAGAAGAATTTTTGATCACAAGACTCTGCAGCTTAGAGGGAACACTGGTAGCCATGTCTATCAGGGGAAATACGGTTTCTCTGACTCGACCTATGCCGATTTCCCGTGGTGTGCGGTCTCACCGCTCCCCAGCAGGACACGAGTGACCAGTTGACCCCACCTTCTCACCCCTTCTAATCTTCCCCCCGGTGTACTTCCGTTGGAGGCTGCCCCCCCCCCAAGGAAGCAAACGCTGAAGGCGGGGGTGTCCTTTTTGTGGGTGTGGGTGATGGTCAGAGAAAGGAGGGGTGTTGCCTGGGCGGGGGAGGAGGAGATCCTGGGTGGAAGAGAGGAAGCCAGTCGCCCCCGGGGAAAGCAGGGACAATATAGCTACCCCTGGCAAAAGGGGCTGGCCGCTGGAAGCCGGGAAGTCAGCGAGGCCGGTCCGTTTGGGCGCTTCACTTCACGCCGGAGAGGAGCCCAAGAGGGTTGCTCTGTGACCCATCGATAATTCCCGTCGAGGCCCGCGGTTGTCTCCTGGGCGGGGCGGAACTTTTTGAAAGCCCACCGCGGGGGAGGGAGTAGTATAGATCCCACTTGGGCTGCGGTAAGACAGGCTGGCACGCCCCCTGCTAAGGCTCAGATTTGTAACACCCAAGGCTTTAGAAAACAGTGCCTCTGAGCCTGTGCAGAGTGTTTTTATTTTCCTTTGCCAATGAATGAGGACCGCCAGTCTTGATCATTGTCTGCGGTTTTTCTAAATAAGAACCTTCCAGACTGCCTTCTAAAAATGATTGAGGAACGAATCTATTCCCCACCTCTGAATTTATTAATTACTTTGGTATCCCACCTTTTTATGGAACTGGGGGCAGTGTAAGTCCCGGGAGGTCTCCCTTTGAGGCAGGGCGCAGATTCAGAGCCCCTTAATTTCAGGCAGAGAGCCCTCTGCATTTGCCCAGCCCCCTTGCATTGATGAACCTCTCTCTACAGCTCCTTTCTTCTCTCTCTGAGCTGAGTTTGAAGCATGAAGATTGGTTTCTAAGCCTCAATCCCTATACTGCAGTGAATGATCACCAGCGTTTCATCTGAGTTGCGGGGGGGGGAGGGGGTGTCACCAGGATTAAACTGCAGCACATTAGAATAAGGACCAGTCAGACCCAAAGTATCTGGGATTAAGCAGAAAAGCAGAGGGCAGTGTTCACAGGTCTGCTCTGGGTTGTCCTTTTTGAATGACAGGAGTCCTGTGTCTTCAGAAGCTGCACAACATATAGAAATCTAAGTGGAAAGCCATAAGAACAGCCTTGCTGGATCAGACCAAAGGTCTAGCTCAGGGGTGGTTTGTGTAATGTAAGAGCCACACAGGATAAACGTTAGATGTTTGAGAGCCACAAGACAGGAAGGAAGGAAGGAAGGAAGGAAGGAAGGAAGGAAGGAAGGAAGGAAGGAAGGAAGGAAGGAAGGAAGGAAGGAAGGAAGGAAGGAAGGAAGGAATAGATGGGGAATGGAAGAGGAAGGGAGGGGTGAAAAAACAGCTTTAACTTTAAATGCATTCTTCAAGCTGCCGGTAGCTTGGCTTGGAGAAGTGATTTAAAGAGAGAAATGCCTTCTTCAAGCCGACTGAGAGGGTGGTAGGGTCTTCGAGAGCCGCACAATATGTGTGAAAGAGCCACATGAGGCTCCTGACCTGCAGTTTGGCCACCCCTGGTCTAGGTCGTTCAGCAGCTTGTTTCCCAGGGTGGAGAAGCCTGGCTAAGCATGGATCGAGATTTCTCCATCGCTCACCCCCCCTCCCCCCCAGCTCTGTGGGTTCTCTGTAAGGCAAAAGTTAGGAAAGTGAAGATTATTATTTTTACTTTATTGACTTATTTCTTTCATTTATGTCCCACCTCCCTCCCAAATGGGGACCCAAAGTGGCTTCTGTCATCCTTGTCTCCTCCATTTTATCCTCATGCCAACCCTGTGAGGTCAGTTAGGCTAAGAGTGTCTTTGACTGGCCTAAGATCCCTCTGCAAACTTTATGGCATGAGTGAGGATTTAAACCCAGATTGTCCAACACTCTAACATGGCACCAGGCTGTCTCTCATCAATTCAATTCTGAACTGCTTAATTCACCTGCTTAATTTTCTCAGCATGCCTTTCTCAGTCCTATTCCCTGATCCTGGAGACACCCAGGACTGAACAGAACCCCCACCCACCCCGCCACCATCACCAATCTCAGCTGCCAGTTTGTTTCTAGGCCCAGTTCAAAGTGCTGACAGCCCTGAAAAGCTTAGTATCCGGGGCACTACAGGGGCCACCTCTACCCATCAGAACCTGCTCCCCGTCTAAGACCATCAGTTACTGGTGATCTGTTCTGCTTGCATGGTTAACAGAGGTAGAGGTGGGTGGTGACCAAGACAGGGCCTTTTCAGCAGTGGCCCCTCCTAATTCTGGAACTCCTTGCCCAGGGAGACCTTCCATGCTCTCTCTCTCTGGCCTTCTACAGATCCAAGAACACATCTTATTCTGGAGGGCATTTGGTGAACTTAATCCTTGGCTGGAGGCTGATCTGTTTTTCAAGGTTTTAAAATATGATTGCTGATTTTTACTGCTTTTTAAAAAGTTTCAAGGTCATTTTTGCTGCCATTCCCTACCTCTCTCCATTCTGTGTCATCCAACTGTCTTCCAAGAAGCTGAGGGTTTCATACAAGGGTCTTCCTTCCTCCATTTTGTCCTGAGCAGGAGGTTAGGCTGAATGTTTGCCTGGTCCAAGATTCTGTAGTGAGAATGGTACAGTGGGGAATTGAACCCAGAACTCCCTGGTAAAGAAATCACATTGTCTTTATTTTTTATTTAGAAAATGTGCATAGGTGGAAAATGTGCCTGTGGCAAGTTGCTGCTTTCAGTTCATGTCTGATAACTCTTTGGGGCAGAGGTCTGTTCTCAATTTTATTCTTTCTTGTAAACCACTGTGAATGTTTTTTTTTAAAAGTAGAAAAATGGAGTAGAAATTTCCAAAATAAATCTGTAGGCCAAGTGCATGCTCTATCAGCAAGGCGATGGCCTGTCCCATTTATCAGGGTTTTACTTTGGGAAAAGATTTTGGTGTGGTGGTAGATCCTTTCACAACATGCCAGACTTGGGAGAGCCAGTATCTGACCATTGGTTCGCCAGGGATTGGCTGTGGAGCCCTGGACATTTTTCTCTGAGGCTCCGAGTGAAGGCAGGGTATAAATCCACTCTCCTCCACCACCACCTCCTCCTCCTTTTCTTCTTTCTTCTTCCTTCTTCCTTCCCCCTCTCAAATTCACTTCCTTGATTGTGGAAAGGAGGATATTAGTGCACTGTGATGTTGGGATTTCATCCAAGGCAATATTTTAAAGACGATTGAACTCTCTGACCTTTTAACTCATCGATTGATAGATCTGGATTTAAAAACAGGGGCCTTTTGTTTAAAAAGGAAATTCACTTTGGTGCAGGTTCCTCTCAGGTTGGAAAGTCAAGTGCGCCTAGGGTCTGGTCCCCCCCCCCCCCCCCCAATGCCTCTTGATCTTCACATGCTGGGGAATCAATGCAGGCAACAGCAACACCCCCTTCCCTTGAGGCTCCTCCAGCTGGCAGACGTTGCTTCTGCCCAGGGTGGCTGGAAGTGTGCTTCGGCTGTGTGAGCCTGCGTGAGTGGCTTAGATCCCCCTGTGGATGGCTCCGATGTGGGTCTTGCAGTGGTTGTCATGGTTTTCCAAAGGAGCTGGGAAGAGCGGCCGTGAACGTTGCCTACGTCATCCAGCCAGCTGCCCCAATCCTCATCCAGGCATTGATGTGTGTGTGCTAAGGAGCATCTCTCTCTCCTCTCCTCCTCCTTCTGCCTGGAGCAGGATTCTGGCTTGGGCGGTCCACCTGTCTCCCTGGGGACCATTGCTGGGATGCTTCTTTTGGCATTTTATTGAAGAGTCTGTGGAGGGAGCAGCTGAAAATAGGTCCTCTCTGCAGGATGGATCCTGAGGGCTGAGCTGCCAGGTGGTCAAGGGGCCAGGCAGGTTCCAACTTGGGGGGGGGGAGTTAGCAGGCTTTGAGAGGTGAGGCAGGCTTGATTTGAGCCAAGGCTTAATTATTTAATAGGAACTGAAAGCTGCCAACCTAATCTTTCAAGGCCATTTGAAATTTGGGCTGAAATATATCGAGGCTGGGTCTCAGAGCCAGTTCCAAATGCCTTGTGAAGAATGGAAAGGAGGGTGCCTCTGAGCATACACAGATGGTGCTTTCACACTATGCCAAATTTTGCAACTGGGTTTTTGCTGTTTAAGAATAGCAACAATCCATCTTCAGAACGCATTATTTAGTGTAGTGTGAATGCCCCCGTGGAGTGTCTTTGCTTTCTTTCAGCACTAAACAAACCAGCTGCAAGTATTTGGGACCTGAGGGAATATTTTGGGGAGGAAGGACTTCCATTCAAGCCTGAGCTTCCGCATCTTCCTGATTCTGGAAAAGAAGCATTTTAGCAGGCTGAAAAGAAGGGCTGTCGAGATGAACAAAATCTTGGTGGATTAATTGTGGGTGGTTTAGTGGAATGAATTTACATAGGGGTGAAAAACTGAAGCCAAAAGCTGACTGTTTAGCTGATGCATCCCATTCAGGGTTGCCGAGGTCCCTTCTGGCCACCAGCTGAAGTGGGAGGGGATGGAGTTGCCAGCTCCAGATTGGAAAACACCTGGAGATTTGGGGGTGGAGCCTGGGGGGACAGGGACCTCACTGGGGTACCATCCCACAGAGTCCACCCTCCAAAGCAGCCATTTCCTCCAGGGGAGCTGATCTCTGCAGTCTGGAGATGAGCCTTAATTCTGGGGGATCCCCAGGTCCCACCTGGAGGCTGGCATCTTGGAAGAACCAGGGCTTTTTTTTGTAGCAGGGACTCCTTTGCATATTAGGCCACACACCCCTGATGTAGCCAATCCTCCTGGAGCTTAAAGTAGGCCCTGTAAGAAGATCCCTGTAAGCTCTTGGAGGATTGGTTACATCAGGGGTGTGTGGCCTAATATGTGAAGGAGTTCCTGCTACAAAAAAGCCCTGGGAAGAACTATCATCTCCTTTTAGGAACAAGGGGGAGGGAATTGCCTCTTTGGGTGGCATTTATGACCTGCAGTTTTTTTAAAAAAAATATCAAATCAAATCAAATCAAATTTTATTCTTATATCCCGCCCTCCCCCACCAGAAGGCGGGCTCAGGGCGGCTTCTTTTTAATACAATGAAATAACTAGCTAAATATTTCAAATTATCAAGGCACTTTTAAAAAAAATCTCTGAAAAGTTTTAATTTAAAAAACGCATGTTTTTGGTCTCTGTGATATGGCAAGAATAATTCTAGGCTACCTTACTGGGCAGTTGTGAAAAAGAAAAATATTTCTGTCCCCCAGGTTTGAGGGTTCATGCAGTCTTTCCCCCTTCTCTTGTATACATCTCTGGTTGCTTAATGAGTGCTATATTGCTTTGCTGTATTTATTATTATTATTTTTAAAAAATCAGGTCAAGGAATTTTGGGACGAACTACGCTTTAATTCAAGTTGTTACTGTTTAGACACCTCAGAAAACTTTTAGGCTGGCATCCTTTTAAAACAAACAGATAAATGATGTTTGCAGGGTTCTTTGAAAATTGCTAAATAGTGATAGTAAATACGAACAGTAAAATGCTAAATAATAATCATCAACCCAGTTAAATAGAGATGTTAGCAGGTCACCTTAAATATACACGGGGGCGGGGTATGGAGTTCTAAGGGAGGTGAGTTTTCTGGGAGGGTAAAGCAACCGAACCATTCAATGATGTGTCCAAAACAAGAAGTTCAAGGAAGGACCCTGAAAAAAACGGGCCCTTTCTTTGGAAAGGGGAGTGGGCGAGAGGAGGGCAGGGTCTGAGAGTATCCCAGGGCTCCAATTTGTTTCAGGGCAGGGAGGGGGTGTCTTGTGGGTTATGAGAAGGGGCTTAGCTCCTGTCGACAGCGTTACTCTCAAGCTGGGCATCTTCTGGGATTACATATTTAATCATGTTCCCAGCCTAATCATATGTATGTAGGACATATTATGTATAGGAGTTTAAAGATGTGGCGCATCCCCTGGCAGGCGAGTGCACGCACACACACACACACACACACACACATGTAGGGCTGCAAACAGCTGGCACAGCCCTGGAGGGAGGAGTGTGAGTTCAGAAGCCAGTGGTTCAACTCTAATCTAATCAGCGGAAGAGTGCCCGGCCTCCCAGTTGCAAGCCAGCTTTTAGGGTTTTCTTTGATATATATGTCTCTCTACGTGTGTGTGCATTTAAAAAAAAACAAAAAAACCAGAGGCTTCACCACCAAAGGCTTCTGAGGCAACTTTCCTCACAACAGTCAATAGTCAAAAACGATTCAACAAGCCATCAAGTCTCAAAGCAGCACTAAGAACGAATCCGGGTTTTAAAACCCAGGGCTTTTTTGTAGCAGGAACTCCTTTGCATATTAGGCCACACATCACTGAATGTAGCCAATCATTCTGGAGCTTACAGTAGGCTCCGTATTAAAAGCCCTGTAAACACTTGGAGGATTGGCTACATAAGAGGGGTGTGTCCTAATATGCAAAGGAGTTCTTGCTACAAAAAAGCTCTGTAAACCCATCCTACTTGCTGCCTCCTTGTGGAGAAAGGAATGCCAGAGACCCACCCTAGTGATCCATCTGTCAGTCTGTCTGTCCAACTCCCCCCACCCTGGGCACTAAACACACATGTAGTGTTCGTTTCCCAGTCTTGCTCTTTAAAAAATTAACTTATGGAACTCACTGTCACAAGATGTACAGATGGTTAGATGGATTTTACAAAAAAAGTGTTAAACAAACATGAGCAGGATATTCATGACTGTTAGCCGTGATGTCTGAATGAAGCTTCCATTTTTAGAGAAGAACAGCTGGTTTTTTATACCTCACTTTTCACTACCAGAAGTCTCAGAGTGGCTTACAATCTCCTTCCCTTCCTCTCCCCACAACAGGCACCTTATGGTGGGGTGGGGGTGGGGGTGAGGCTGAGAGAGCTCTGAGAGAACTGTGGCTGGCCAAAGGTCACCCAGCTGGCTTCCTGTGGAGGTGGAGGGTGGAATTAAACCCATTCCTCCAGATTAGAGTCTGCCACTCTTAACCACTACCCCATGTCACTACACCAGTGTACCTCTGAATACTTCAGAACAGAGTATTCTGAATAGTTGCTGTCAAGGGAGGGGGAAAACAGCTCTGGGCCCCTTCCTTTGCTTGTAAGTTTTCCTGGGGCATCTGGCCAGCCACTGTGAGAAACTAGAAGCTGGACTAAAGGGGCCTTTGGTCTTACCTGTCAGAGCTTCCCTTGGTGTTAGAACAGGTGTCCCCAACCCCCAGGCCATGGACCAGTACCAGTCCGTGGCCTGTTAGCAACTGGGCCATGAGTTTCATAATTATTTCATTAGGTATTACAGCATAATAATAATAGTAAGAAGAAGACATTGGATTTATATTCTGCCCTCCATTCCAAATCTCAGAGTCTCAGAGTGGCTCATAATCTCCTTTATCTTCCTCCCCCACACGTGGGTGGGGCTGAGAGAGCTCTCCCAGAAGCTGCCCTTTCAAGGACAACTCTGTAAGAGCTATGGCTGACCCAAGGCCATTCTAGCAGCTGCAAGTGGAGGAGTGGGAAATCAAACCTGGTTCTCCCAGATAAGAGTCCGCACACTTAACTACTACACCAAACTAACAGAAATAAAGTGCACAATTGTATCATCCTGAAACCATCTCCCCCCCCCCCGCCTCCCCACCCGATCCGTGGAAAAATTGTCTTCCACAAAACCACTCCCTGGTGCCAAACAGGTTGGGGACTGCTATGTTAGAACATGCTGCCAAGGCACAGCCGACTGTTGGCAACCTCACAGAGTTTTCAAGGCAAAAGACCAACCTGGAGATTTGGACTGCAGTCCTAAGCTCTGCTCATGACCTGAGTTCGATCCCCGGCAGAAGCTGGGTTTTCTGGTAGCCGGCTTGAGGTTGACTCAGCCTTCCATCCTTCCGAGATTGGTAAAATGAGTACCCAGCTTGCTGTGGGGAAAGTGTAGATGACTGGGGAAGGCAATGGCAAACCACCCTGTAAAAAGTCTGCTGTGAAAATGTTGTGAAAGCAACGTCACCGCAGAGTCGGAAACAACTGGTGCTTGCACAGGGGACCTTTCCTTTCCTTTCCTTTCCTTTCCTTTCCTTTCCTTTCCTTTCCTTTCCTTTCCTTTCCTTTCCTTGCCCATGGCCTTCCTTGGCAGCCTCCCCATCCAAGTAGGATCTGTGGCCAACCCAGCATAGCTTCCAAGATCTGATGAGATCAAAATAGCTTGGGCCATCCAGGAGCTCAGGCTGGACTTGTCTTAGTGTCTTAGAAATCCCACATTCCCTCCCCCCTTCCCAAGATGCAGCCAGGGCTTTTTTTGTAGCAGGAACTCCTTTGCATATTAGGCCACACACCCCTGAATGTAGCCAATCCTCCTAGAGCTTACAGTAGGCTTTGTAATAAGAACCCTGTAAACTCTTGGAGGATTGGCTACATCATGGGGGTGTGGAGTAATATGCAAAGGAGTTCCTGATTTAAAAAAAAGCCCTGGATGCAGCACTATGAGCAAGCCTCTTGTTAATGAAGGAGAGCATGTAACCACTGGCTGTGCAGAAGACACTGCTGTTGCAAATTATTTGCATATGAATCCACCCATTGCCCCCCCAGTCGAAAGAAGAGACAGACACAAGTGTTGGGTTATAACCGGGCCGCTTTATTAAATCAATTAACCTGTAAACTCGGCAGGGATAATGCCTGACAGAACAAGCCCTGGGGTCACCCCTTGACCCCGCCTTGTCCTAAGGGCGAGCACCCCTGCCCCCAGCACAAACCCGCCGTAATTCGGGTTGTAACTGAGCGGCCAGGCCCCCAGCCATTCTCCACCTGGGCCAGCATCGATCCCCATGGAAAGATCCGCCCAGGTGAGGCTACCCGTGGTCTGCATTTCCCGCACTGAGCCGTGTAGCCCATCTGTGGTTCATACAGACCACCAGCACCACTGGTGCTAGGCCATAGGGTCTCCCCTGCAAAATCCTGTGGCCAAAACATCCCCCAGCCAGCGACCTAAAACTGCAGAAAATTCCGGGACCTAACACTATAAGGCAGTACAAGGTAGGCGAAAAACAACTCCACATGGGCCAATTATGTGAAGAAGAAAAAATTCCTACCTGGCCCCCAAGAGGGGCGACCGGTCGAAACCTGTACTGCCTAGGGCGGGTGGGCGGGCAGAGAGCCAGCGAAGACGACGAGCAATCTGGGCGGAGCCAGGGCTTATAAAGCCCTGACCACGCCCACCCCCAATCGGAAGGATCAAGATGTCAAGCTGTTCCTCCCTTCTTCCGCGGGGGCAAATACGGCCCCCAGCTTAAACGCGGCGAAGCCGGCGCAGCTGGGAAGGTGCCGAGCCTTGCCCCCCCAGTCGAAAGAAGAGACAGACACAAGTGTTGGGTTATAACCGGGCCGCTTTATTAAATCAATTAACCTGTAAACTCGGCAGGGATAATGCCTGACAGAACAAGCCCTGGGGTCACCCCTTGACCCCGCCTTGTCCTAAGGGCGAGCACCCCTGCCCCCAGCACAAACCCGCCGTAATTCGGGTTGTAACTGAGCGGCCAGGCCCCCAGCCATTCTCCACCTGGGCCAGCATCGATCCCCATGGAAAGATCCGCCCAGGTGAGGCTACCCGTGGTCTGCATTTCCCGCACTGAGCCGTGTAGCCCATCTGCGGTTCATACAGACCACCAGCACCACTGGTGCTAGGCCATAGGGTCTCCCCTGCAAAATCCTGTGGCCAAAACATCCCCCAGCCACCGCCAATGCCAAGCCTCTGCTTAGGCATTAGCGCCCCACCGGACGGCCCAGAGCCGACCGCAAACCCTGCCGAATTTCCTCCAAAAAGGCCCGGTTGCCCAACTCTGACAGGTGGACACCATCCGGCCGATACAGGTCAGCATCCTCAACCCGTATGGCCGGATGAGGCAGGAACAAACCCAAACCACCCTCCATGGCTATCTGAAGAGCCCTATTAACTTTGCGCCTAGCGCGCTCAATCCCCCCAGGTGAAAGGGCGTACCTCCACACCCTGCGTGGCAGAATAGCAGACCACACTAAAAGCACCCCCGGCCATCTCCATCTAATTTCACGGAGATCTGCCAGGGCCTGCTGCGAGAGAGCCTTCCCTCGCAGCAACCCCAAGTCGTTCCCGCCCAAATGAACGACAAGGATGTGTGGAGGCCTGCCAGCCCTTTCCCTGAACAAAAGGGGCATAATTCCGGGCCAGCGTAGGCCCCGCCGTCCCAGCCATTCCACGACGGCCCAAGCACTGAGCCCAAGCTGGGTACCAACTGAAGACCGCCGAGCTTGATGGGCAGCCCAGAATATCATGCTGTGCCCACAGATGAGAATACGCCGTCTCTCACCCCGAGCCACAGCACTGAAAAGACAGAATAGTGTTAAACCGGTGAATCAAAACCCGAAAGGCCCAACTTTCAATGACCACTAACTAGGCTACCATTAGGCGCCCTTCAGGCCAACAACGGGCGCACATATGTCTTAAAGGCCGTTGACCGCCATCTCCCAATCTTCCGAATAGCGGATGGCGTGTAACCCATTGAAGCAGCTGTGGAGGCTGCTCCAATGCGAAACGAATGTGTACCAAATCTGACCCCCTTCAGGCCAATGGCAGTCAATGCTCGACTCGTCACAGCCCAAAACTGAAACTTGGTGAGAGGGGATCCATCCTCGTGCAGGAAAAAGGGGCCCTCCGCACAGCCCCGCAGCTGAATGTAATGTGCAACTGCCTGCACCGGGCATAACTCCTGTACCTCACACTGACCAATTGTTATGATGGACCCCCGCTGCCTCTGGTCAGTCTTGGACCGCCGTAGCATCAAAATGATCTTCCCCCTGACCATTTTGACATCCCCGGCTTGCAACGCCCTGCGTGACGCGTCGGTCTTGGATTGCAAAACTAACTCACTAATGCGCAACGCACCAAAAAACGCCAACAACGATGCGGCATGAAACAACGCGGCCTCAAAAGGAGAAGAACAAATAACAGGCCAGCATCCAAACAACTCCTTCAAAACAGCAGGGGAAATGGGCTGCCGCTCGTCGGAACGTGGGCCACGCTCCCTGGCCCACCCTTCCAACATCTTCCTAATACGGAAGTCCGACGTGTTATCCACAAACCCCTGGGCTTTGCTCAAAAAGGCCAAAGCGGCCAGTTGGCCCCTAATAGTCCTAAGCCCCAAACCCCTTTTCTTCTGGAAAACGCTGAATTGCATAATGTGGGCCGTGGGAATCGGCCAGCAATCCGGCAAATCAGCGGCCCTCCTGAACTCCCAGAACTGGCAAGCCACTCTATTATAGGCCCTTCTGGTGCTAGGCGCTAAAGCCAACTGAATGGCCCTACCGGCTTCGGCTTCCCAAGCTGCCATAGGTCCCATGGCATCCGTGCCGGCCGCGGGTCCGCTTCTGGGGCGAGCTGCCGAAAACGCTCCATCTGTTGGCGAGATAGAGCGTCCGCCACCCCATTGCAGACACCGGGTACATGCCTCGCTGTGAACAAAATGTTCAACTGGAGGCAACGTAGCGTAAAGGCCCTCACCAGATTCATCACCACTTTGGATTTCGAGGTCAAGGAGTTGATAACATGTACCACTGCCATGTTATCACACCAGAAGAGCACAGAATGGTTGGCGAGCTGCTCACCCCATAGCCAAACAGCAACGAGGATAGGGAAAAACTCCAAAAATGTCAAATCCCTAATGAGCCCGCTATCCAGCCATTCTGCTGGCCACTGCTCTGCACACCAGTGCCCTCTGAAATAGACTCCAAACCCGGTAGAACCTGAGGCGTCGGAGGAGATCTGAAGCTCAGCTTCAATCTTCAAATCCTCCCTCCAAAAGGAAACACCATTGAATTCCTCTAGAAACCTAACCCATACCTCGAGGTCCGCCCTCATGCCCGCAGATATGCGGACCCTATGCTGCGGGGAACGCAACTGGCCCATAGCGTCACAAAGACGCCTCAAAAAAGCCCTACCTGGTGTCACAACTTTGCAAGCAAAGTTGAGGTGACCAACCAACTGCTGCAGGTCCAACAAAGAAACCTTACGCCTTACCATCAGTGCAGCCAACCTAGCTTTGAGGTCGGTTACCTTTGCCTCTGGCAGTCGAGAAGACTGGCTGAGCGTATCCAACTCAATACCCAGAAAGGTAAGCACCTCACAGGGCCCCTCTGTCTTCTCGTGTGCCAGGGGCACCCCCAGCTCCTCGGCCAGCCCCTGGAAGGCACATAGCAACCTGCCACACTGCCCAGTACCCGGAGGACCCACGAAAAGGTAGTCATCAAGGTAATGCGCAGTGGCCGAACACCCAGTCCTGTCCCGCAATGCCCACTCCAAGAAGGAACTAAAGCGCTCAAAAGCAGTGCATGATATAGAACATCCCATGGGAAGGGCACGATCCATATAAAATCTGCCCTCAAAACAGAAGCCCAGGAGCTCAAAATCCTCGGGGTGGACTGGCAAGAGGCGAAATGCCGACTTAATGTCGCATTTCGCCATCTCCGCCCCCACCCCACAACCACGCACTACCTTGACCGCCTGGTCAAAGGAAGTGTACCTAACCGAACAAAGCTCCTCTGGGATACCGTCGTTAACCGACGCCCCTTTGGGGTAGGACAAATGGTGTATGAGCCGGTACTCCCCGGGTGCCTTCTTTGGCACCACTCCCAAAGGGGAAACCCTCAAAGCCGGGACAGGCGGAGTGTCAAAAGGGCCAAGAACTCTGCCCTCTTCGCACTCCTTGCTGATCTTAGCTCGAACAATATGCTCGAGACCAGATACAGACCTGAGGTTGGACGCAAAATAAGGGGCCCTAGGCCCCTGAAATGGGATCCTAAAACCAAATGCAAACCCGTCGCTCAAATATCGCCCATCGGACTTACGTGGGTACCTCCTCAGAAGATTACTGAGTACCCTCAGCCGAATGGGACTGGGACCCTTTACCAGGAGGCTGCTGCCCTGCACTGCCACCGCCAGGTCGCTTGCCCCCTCCCCTAGGCTTTGATCTGCTGCATGCCGACATAGCGTGAGGCCCGCTACAGAGCGGGCACTCATGTTTGAACCTACAAGGCTTCCTAGGGTACGCTCCTTTCGAAGCGAACTCCCAACAAAGCATCCGGGTTTGAACCGGCTGGCCCGCCGCTGGGCGGGCCCCTGTAATCTGCAGCTGCTTGTGAACCAAATGTCCGCTGTCGGACCTGTCCCCCGTATTCGGCTTGGCCGGCGACATCAGCTGCAACCAGAGCTGTTGGCTAACTTGATCCCAAGGCAACCCTGGATTGACCGCCGCCCTCATTCGGAAAGCTTCATCATATTGCAGCCATGCTGCACCTACGAAGTCCGAATAAGCCCTATACACTATATCCATGTATTGGAACAGGGCGGCGGCCCTTGCCGGCTGAGCCCGGGCGATGACACCCGCATAAATTAGAAACCCCGGCAACCAGTTTGCCCAGGTTCTATCCACCTTCCTGCGCTTAAGTTTTTCTTTCTCCTTTTCGTCGAGCTCATCCTTGCTTTTCTTTTCGAGCTCACGATACAGGAGGCTAAACACATCAACGAACTCTCCACGCAAAATTTTGTCACGCGTGGCGGTCGTTAGGTGATCTCCCAAAGGCAACGAAGTGTCGCCAAATGGGAGCGCATGGCATGGAATGCTAGAGTAAGGAACGGGGGGGTAAAACCACCCCCCGCCTGGCCCCCTGGGCCACAACCCTTGCCATTGCGTATATTGCTGCCCGCCCCATGGCAAAACACCTGACATGGGTGCCACCGTCGCAGCCGCAGAGGTAGATGGGGTAGCCTGCTGGGCTGGTGTCTGCGGACCCGATCCGCTTAAACTAGCAGCCCCTAAACCGTGCCCCTGCACCACAGGACTCTGCAGGGCCCAGGCCCAAGGTGACCCCGAATCCCAACGAACGGTGGGTGCCCCAGGTTGCCCTCCGCCCCAAACCCCGCTCCCCATCACTGGAGGGAGGGGTGGCGTCTGCACTGGTCCCCATGGCCAATGTGGTGTCTGGTGCAAAAAACACTTACCAGCATCCAAAGAAGGACCCGGACCATCCGGAGTGCGGGGCAAGCCGTCCCCCGAGCCGCCGCCAATCGACTGCTCCCCCGACGGGCCCTCACCAGGATCCTCCTCTTCATCTAACTGCTGCGCCGGATCAGGTGCTGCCGTTCCGCCCTGCAACGCAGACAAACGGGCCAGCATCTCTGCCTCAAACATGGGTCGCTTTGACCGCTCAGAAGCGCGGCAGCGACCCTGCCAAATCGGGGCCCCTGCAGCAACCCTCTGCTGCTCCAACGCCTCAAGCTGCTGGATAATGGCCAACCTAACCCGCTCCCCTAAAATCTGCCCCGCATCAGGCTCAGGTTGCCCACCCCGGCCCCTGGGCGGGCGAGCCGGTTGTTTGCCCTTAGGCTTCCCCGAACCCTTTTTAGACACCATGTTAGCCAACTAATACGGCTAACTACAAGGCCAGACAAAGATGGGGGCAAACACGGATACCGGACCCCAAAATTAATCTCCGCACTCGCAGCTGCTAAAATAAACGCCCAGGCAATGCCCTTCAGCGCTGCCACTAAATGCAAATATGAAAAACCCCAAAAAGCCAGCCACTCTCGCCCGGCACACTGATGCGCCCTAAAATGGCCGCCCCAAGAAGAAGTCTGCCCAGCCCTAAAATGGCCGCCCAGCAACAAGCAATCTCCCCAGCGCACGAGGCTCCACCAAAATGGCCGCCGCGCGCGCTCCGTGGAGCACGAAGCTCCGGACCCCAGGCCTACAGCCCGCCCAAAATCAGCCGCCGCTCGCGCTAAAATGAAGTAGCCGCCGCACGCGCTGAAGGGGCCAAAGTAGAGGGGGGGGACCGGGCAAAGAGATGTACACCCCTGCGCTATGCACTCGCCCTAAAATGGCCACCGCGCGCGTCTCGTGCAGAGCACGAGGCTCACCAGGGGCCTAGAGCCGCCCCAACCAAACAGCCGCCGCTCGCGCCGCGGGCTTCACCGACAGCGGCCCTATAACGCGCCGTGGCCCGACTACAAGTCACCGCCTCTGAACACTCCCCAGCGAGCCCGTGTAAGCAATCAGCCTCCCCCCCATAGCCAAACCGCGAAGCCCGTCTCCTCTATGCAGGCACGATCCACCGCCGACGGAGCCGCTCTGCTTCCGTGCCGCTCCGACGACCCAACGACGTCTCCCCGCTCTAAGGCCTCAGCCACCACCAGCCAACGACCCAGGCTCTCCCTCAGAGAGCCAGCGAAGACGACGAGCAATCTGGGCGGAGCCAGGGCTTATAAAGCCCTGACCACGCCCACCCCCAATCGGAAGGATCAAGATGCCAAGCTGTTCCTCCCTTCTTCCGCGGGGGCAAATACGGCCCCCAGCTTAAACGTGGCGAAGCCGGCGCAGCTGGGAAGGTGCCGAGCCTTCTCCATCTGGTACCAGCTAAGGAGCTAAGGTGTCTGGGGGCTTTCTCAACTATTTTGGGTGTTGTTTGCCTTTCCGGTCTGAAACATCCCCTAATTGTTCCTTGCCATCATGGGGATCCTTGTCAAGATGACCAAGATGTTTTCTACCCTCTCACTCTCAAGATCCAGCGTGCTGTAGGGGTGAGTGTGTTGGACTAGGAATGGGGAGACCCCAGACTTGAATCCCCATTCTACCCTGGAAGAAGCTTGCTGGAAGACACTCTGTATCACACAGTGGCCAACAAATTTATATATATATAGCTGCCACCACCTCCTGTGGCAGTGAATTCCACATATTAATCACCCTTTGGGTGAAGAAGGACTTCCTTTTATCTGTTCTAACCCGACTGCTCAGCAATTTCATTGAATGCCCACGAGTTCTTGTATTGTGAGAAAGGGAGAAAAGCCCTTGGGAAGGAAGGGAAAGCAGGGGTTAAGAAAAAGATTGAAATGGCAATTAAAGAAATCAATGGGTAAATTGGTAGGAAATGGAACATGCCGTGATGTAAAGAGCAAGATTTGCATGGCGAATTCTACTAAGTGATGCAGCAGAGAGGGGGAGAGAGGGAGGGAGGGAGAGAGAGAGGAAAGGACGTGTGAGATCAGAATTCTGCAGCTTCTGAGATCTGTGAAGGGGCATGACCTAGTAGCCTTTCAGAGGTGTTACAACAAACTCCTCTCCTGGACTCTGTATAGAAAAGCACTGTGATGTGCAGGAGGAAGGGCAGGGCAGGGAGGCTGTGGTGGTATTGATTGTGTGTATGTGTATGTGTGAAGATCTGACTCCACTTAATCACACCATTGGCCTAGGCACAGAAAGGACTTTCCTCTCCTACTCCCTGATAGTTTTGATTGGAGGTGCCAGGGATTGAACTGGGGACCTTCGGCCTGCAAAGCGAGCGCTCTGCCGCTGAGCCAGGGTCCCTCCTGATGCCTGGGGCCTGGCACTAGAGCCACAGGCAGATTTGTTTCCTGGCCAGGAGGCCTTAAGGGGACACATGGAGCCGGAAAGGGGAGGGAATCGGCAGAGAGCAACCAGCCTGGAAAAGGCAGGTAGTCGCCCGGGAGGCTCATAGTTGGTGAATGGCATTAAATATTAATCTGATAAAAATTTCGCGCGATGAAAAATTTATAAACAACAGCCGAGGACTCACTACTTAGGCAAGGGGCTTTGCATCCGTCATCCGGAACCCAGGAAGGCAGGGAGGGGGTTAGTTCTTAGAGAGCAAATGGGTGGAACAACATCTGCCCGCTTTGCCTTTTATCTCCTAACAGACATCAGCTAGAGATTGCGTCTTTCTTTTTAAATGAGAAGTGAAAATTCAAGGAAGGGACCTGGAATCTCTCTAAGAGGGGGGCAAGCATTCAGTCTCTCCCCCCCCCCCCCAATTCCAATCTCGACTGGGACCAACTGCAGGCACCGGAGGATAAACCCAGCAGAAAAGTAGGCTTTTCCTCCACAGCACAACAGGAGTCTGCTTGGACCATTGAACTCTGCTTGAGAATTGTCCCGGAGATGCTCTTTCTTCTAACACTCCCGGATTTTCACAGCATTTTTTCTAGTCGAGTAACCACAGCACTAAAATCAGACCCTGCTAAAAACAGAACTCTGCTGGATCCATCCAGTTCAACCTCCTGCTCATCCCAAGTTCAGCCTTCTGCTTCCCACACTGGATGAACAGGGGCCTCCAAGAAAGACTGTAAGCGGGACACACAGGTCTAAAGACTCCCTTTGTTGGCATGCAAAGGTATGCTCCAGGGCTTTTTTTTGTGTAGCAGGAACTTCTTTGCATATTAGGCCACACCCCCCCTGATGTAGCCAATCCTCATGGAGCTTACAGGGGGCCCTGCAAGAAGAGCCCTGTAAGCTCTTGGAGGATTGGCTACATCAGGGGTGTGGCATAATATGCAAAGGAGTTCCTGCTACAAAAAAGCACCCTGGTATGCTCCCTCTGAACATGGAAGGTGCATTCAGCTAACAGACATGGGTGGTCCTCTCTGCTATGAATTTGGCTAATCCCTTGCTACTTAGGTAAGGGGCTTTGCATCCATCATCTAGAACCTGAGAGGGCATCAGGAGGGACCCTGGCTTAATGGAAGAGCACTCGCTTTGCATGCAGAAGGTTCCGGTTCAATCCCTGGCACCTCCAAGCAAAACAAGCAGGGAGTAGGAGAGGAAAGCCCTTTCTGGGCCTGGGCCTTAGAGAGCTGTGAGTCCTGCTATCTCACTAACAGACATGGATGGACTTCTCTGCCAATTCCTTTTTAAAAGCCATCTATGCTAGCAGTTGGGGGGGAGGGGATGGCACAGCTCAATCTTCTCAGATCTCAGAAGCTTTGTGGGTTTGGTACTTGGAAGGGAGACCACCAAGAAAGACTCTGCAGAGGAAAGCCATGGCCAGCCACCTCTGCTTCTCCTTGAAAGCCCTTTGCTGGGGTCACCATAAGTCAGTTGTGATTTGACAATACACCTGTATATAAACTAGTAATTAACTCGCGTAACTTGCTGCCAGTATGGCTGAACTAGTGGGCTACATCTAGTGGCAGGAAGTTCCACAAGTGAATTCAGAATTATGTGTATGTTGGTGTTTTTCCTGAATCTACTGCACATTGGGAACATGGCCTCCCTCTGAGTTCAGGCAATTGGGGGGAGGAAGAAGTTCTCTTGATTCAGAAAAGGAACCCAAAAGAAGAAGATGACTGCAGGTTTATACCCCACCCTTCTCTCTGAATCAGAGACTCAGAGTGGCTTACAATCTCCCATGTCTTCTCCCCCAACAACTGACACTCTGTGAGGTGGGTGGGACTGAGAGGGCTCTCACAGCAGCTGCCCTTTCAAGGACAACCTTTGCCAGAGCTATGGCTAATCCAAGGCCATTCCACCAGGTGCAAGTGGAGGAGTTGGGAATCAAACCCGGTTCTCCCGGATAAGAGTCCGTGCACTTAACCACTACACCAACGAGGAAGGGAGGGGCCCAAAATCTATTCCCTGGCATGCACCTCTCAAGCGAGCCCCCTTAAGAAAGTCTCTGGCTTCTCCTGCATGGAGAAATGCTTTGTTTTCCACCGCCACTCCCCCCCCCACCACCATGAGTTTTACCCTTGAGCCAAGACAGTTATTTTCTCTTTGACTTTCTCCCAAACTGACAGTGTTGTGGAAACGTTTGGGCAAATGAGCCGACTGGAGTGAAGGTGACACCGTCAGGAAATCTGGGGACAAGTTGGAAACAGGCCCTGAGGAGGGGAAGGTGGGAAGGCGTAGCAAAACCCTCTGAGGAGCGGGGTGTCACTGTGCATCCATCCAGGAACGGGGAGAAAAGCGTGGGAGAAAGAGGTGATCTCGGGACGCTTTGTGGCGGTGGCAGCCTGCGCTTGAACAAGTGCCCATTCCATGATTGCAATAAATTAGGCGGATTAAACAAATGAGATGCGTGTCATTTAATTCCTCTATTTTCTTCCGATGTGCTTTTCATCCTCTCTCCGACACAGGAATTCTGGAGGAATTGAGTTATTTGGGGCTGTGATTGGGAAATGAGGGGAAGGATCTAAGGAGCTGGAAGCCTCTTCTGAACAGCCAGCAACAGGAGGTTGTAGAGGCCTGAAACGTGAGCCTGGACTGTACCACTTCAGGTTGCAGGTAGTGGTGGTGGGGGGGATTTTTGATTCCTCTGTGTAGAAAGAAAACTCCTTGCAAAGAGCTCAGGAGGGAGTAAGCTGGGCTAGAACCCTTCTCCCTAATGTCTCCTGTTCTTTGTGCAGGGAATTGTTAAATAGGATGCATATTTTTTAAAATAGCATGCACACGCACACACATCCCTGCAGCCAGAAGTCTCAGGATTCTGGATTCTGTATCATCTATAGGTTAGGCTTTGTGAAACAGCAGATACGTTTAGTGATTGGGAGCAATCGGATGACCAAAGAGGGCAGGAGGAGGTGGTGCTGTGTCCTAAGTAGCTGCTGGCCACCTCTGCCCTCCAATCCACCCCAGAGACAGCCCATAGGGCCAGCATCAGGCTGGGGTGGGGCCCTGCTTCCTGCACCTGCCCTGGCCCACCCCCTGCACCCAGCAAAAGGCTGCCCTCCCTCTTCCTTCTCCCCATGGAGCCAAAAATGGGACAAGGGTAAGTCCAGGTTCCTGCTTGGGAGCAGATGTAGCAGAGGTCTTTGGGCAGGGAACTGATTGGATGCTGGCAGGGCTTTTTTTGTAGCAGGAGCTCCTTTGCATATTAGGCTACACCCCCTCCCCATGCAGCCAATCCTCCAGGAGCTTACAGGGCTCTTTGTACAGGGCCCACTGTAAGTTCTTGGAGGATTGGCTACATCAGGGGGGTGTAGCCTAATATGCAAAGGAGTTTCTGCTACAAAAAAAAGGATGCTGGAATGACAGGATCCAAGCATGGGCTAACAGAGCCAGTTTTCTTGGAAGACTTCAAGCCTACCCTGAAAGATCTATGTGTTAGACGGAACTCTAGAATTTCTGTGAAGTCTGCAGTACCCCTGGGAGAGCCAGTCTCTCTTTTTGGCTTGGACTGCATCTCATTCTGCATGAAGCTGTCACAGGAGGTTGGAACAAGAGTCCATCTAATTTATTGTTGTCACTTCACTTGGAGTGTTGTGTTCAGTTTGGGGCACCGTAGTTTAAGAAGGATGTTGACAAGCTGGAATGTGTCCAGGGGAGTGCAATGATGATGGTGAGGGGTCTGGAGACCAAGTCCTATGAGGAAGGGTTGAAGGAGCTGAATATGTTTAACTTGGAGAGGAGATGACTGAGAGGTAATACAATCGCCATCTTCAAGTATTGGAAGGGCTGTCATATAGAAGATGGAGTGGAGTTGATTTCTATGGCCCCAGAAGGCCGGACTAGAACCAACAGGTTGAAGTGAAATCAAAAATGTTGCTGGCTAAACATTAGGAAGATCATCCTGAGGGTTACAGTGATTCCTCAGTGAAACAGGCTTCCTTGGGTGGTGATGGGCTCTTCTTCTTTGGAGATTTTTAAGCAGAGGCTAGATGGTCATGTGTTGGACTAATACCTAATATGTATCATTGTGGATTTTTTGCTTTATTTGGACAGTAGTTGCAATGAACAATGGACATAACTTACCTATTGTATTCTTGTTGCCACTGTGGATTATAATGATTTTTGTTATAAATTGTGAGATTTGGTGATATTTCTGTGGATATTTTGTGTGCAGAGAGCTGGTGATACATTTTATGGCTTTTTTTCCTCCGTGGTCCCGATACTACTGTGATTCTGTGAACTTAGGCAGATCACGGGAGGGAGTGAAGGGATGAACCAGTGCTCAACTCTCATGGCCCTTCCTACGTGCCCAGGGTAATATTGATCACCACTTTGGGGTCAGGAGGGAATTGT
Source organism: Heteronotia binoei (assembly GCF_032191835.1). Taxonomy (NCBI): domain Eukaryota; kingdom Metazoa; phylum Chordata; class Lepidosauria; order Squamata; family Gekkonidae; genus Heteronotia; species Heteronotia binoei. The sequence continues at coordinate 27,000,644 of NC_083237.1, forward strand.
TCTCAAGGCCAGATTGGCCCAGAGATCCTGGAGACTTTTTGCCTTCCTCTGGGCATACAGCAGGGGTCACTGGGGAAGTGGGAATGGACGTAGTTGTGAAGTTCCTGCACTGTGCAGGGGAGTGGACTAGATGACCCTTGAGACCTTTTCCAACTCTGTTTCCAGCCCCTTGGCACAGAGTGTTAAAGCTGCAGTACTGCAGTCCTAAACTCTGCTCATGACCTGAGTTCTATCCCTGGCGGAAGCTGGGTTTTCAGGTAGCCGGTTTGAGGTTGACTCAGCCTTTCATCCTTCCAAGGTCGGTAAAATGAGTACCCAGCTTGCTGGGGGGAAAGTGTAGATGACTGGGGAAGACAATGACAAACCACCCCGTAAAAAGACTGCTGTGAAAACGTTGTGAAAGCAACATCACCCCAGAGTCAGAAACGACTGGTGCTTGCACAGGGGACCTTCCCTTCCCTTCCGTACTTTGGCTGGTGGGAGCTCTCCAGGATCCTGCACACTAGAGGTCTTTCCAGCTCCTAATGCTTGAGATCCTATACCTGAATTGCCAGGCATTAAATCTGGGACTTTCTGACTGGAAAATAAATCTTGTCCCACTGAGACATGGGTTCCTTTAATCTCCGAGTAAAACATTCCTCTCTCTGCTCAGAGAGAGAGAGAGAGTGTGTGTGTGTGTGTGTGCTCCTGCTTTGGAAAGAATGCCACAAGAACTAGGCATTGAACAATCATGCCAGTCCCACCTGTGAATGGCCAAAGAGGATGGGGTCAGGAGGACTGAGACAGGTGGATGGACTTGGGGGACAAGGATGGGATGACTTTGAAGAGGAATGTGGGGATGTGTGTTAAAAGAAGAATCTGACCTGGATGGCTGGCCTGATCTCATCAGATCTTGGAAGCTAAGCAGGGCTGGCTCTGGCTAGTAGTTGGATGGGAAACATCCAAGGAATACCAGGGTAAGTAATGGCAAACCACTTATGAACATCTCTTGCCTTGAAAATCCCACGGGGTCGCCATAAGGCAGCTGTGACGTGATGGATCTTTCCACCCCCCAAAGGACAGAAGGGAGAGAGCTTTACTCTTTGAACCCATCTGTTTGCAGCAGTGCTGTGAGAACCGTTCTTCTTCCCAGCCTTTTCTCTTCTTTTGAAGTTTGTCTGTTTCCCCCAGCCCAAAATATTAAAAGTAAACTGATACTCCAATACATGGAGAACTACACCCCAAAAGCAAATTAAATCCACCCCCTTGAGTGCTTTGGAATTACTGTCTCCATTTGCCTTTTCACAGTGGTGAATTTGAAAGCGAACACTGAAAGCAAATGAACGTTCTCAACTTTAAACTCTTCTTTTGGGATCTATATTGGCTTTCTGAGTTAAGAGCTGCTTCCCTTTGTCTTGGGTTATGTGCTTGTCCGTCCCTGTGCATAGACAGCGAGCTGAGCACTTAAAGGACTTCATGGACTACAAGATGGCTTCTGGGCACCATTCAAAGTAGTGGCTTGGATCTATATGATTGGGACTGGGGAGATCCAAAGGACTCCTTGCTCCTTTGCGACTCTGCCCCATTTCCCAAAGCCCACCTCTGGGTGCTTCCACCTTTGGTTGGTGCCTGTGAGGAGAGGCATTTTTGGTGGCAATACCACATGTGGGGCATCAGTGGCTTTTAATAGTAAGCAGGGGTGGAATTCTAGCAGGAGCTCCTTTGCATATTAGGCCACACCCCCTGACGTAGCCAATCCTCCAAGAGCTTACATGGCTCTTTTTTGTAAGCTCTTGGAGGATTGGCTACCTCAGGGGTGTGTGGCCTAATATGCAAAGAAGCTCCTGCTTGAATTCCACCCCTGATAGTAATTATGTGCTGTCAAGTTGCAACAGACTCATGGTGACCTCAGAACCATGGAGTTTTCAGGGCCAGAGATGCTGAGAGGTGGTTTGCCACTGCCTGCCTCCGTGCAGCGACTCTGGACTTCCTTGGTGGTCTCCCATCCAAGTACTAACTGTGGCCAACCCTGCTTAGCTCCCACACTCTGACAAGATGGGGTCAGTCAGGGCTCTTCAGGCTGCTCAGTAGCTTTTTGGTGACAGGCAAAGGCAGATGTGTATTGTGTTTCCTGTGACTTTTAATGGTCTCCGATGTATTTGACTGATCTGCCGTTGATGATTTTCCACACGGGTGTTTGCATTTGTAATACGTTGCTATTTTTAATGCTTACAATATATTTAAAAATGAGCTGCCTCTGAAGCCAAGAGCCCCAAAGGCAGGCTAGAATCACTTAAAGTAAGTAAACGCCGACATCATAGTGTGTGCATTAAATTGCAGTTATCTCTCGCTTAGCTCAGTGACTCCAACATACATCTCTGGCACAAATGAGCCATTCTTTGTGCAAATTCCCTTGCAAATGTTTTCATTCACATTTTAACAGAAAAACCATCATTCTCTTTTTCCTTCCCTGTGCAACATGCTCTTATGCATGACATTTTTGATGCACCCATGCTTGGGGTGGGGTGGGGTCACAGTATGGGGGGCAAAGTGGGGGGGCTGTGCTATGGTGGGATGCTGGCTCAGTGGTAGAGCATCTGCTTGGTAAGCAGAAAGTCCCAGGTTCAATCCCCGGCATCTCCAAATAAAAATGGTCCAGGCAAGTAGGCATGGAAAACCTCAGCTTGAGACCTTGGAGAGCTGCTGCCAGTCTGAGTAGACAATACTGACTTTGATGGGCCGAGGGTCTGATCCAGTATAAGGCAACTTCATATGTTCATATGTCTGGAGGGAGCTGGTGGAAATTGCTTTCTCCTCTTCCACCAATGGAAGGCCCATTCCTCCTGTGGTGGGGAGGGGGATCCTACCCATTGATAGCACCAGTCTTCATATTTAAAAGATGCTGACATTGGAGGCACCACCCTCAGGGGTGTGATGAATGCCCTTGCTTGCTGTAGTCTCACAAACGTGCATGGGTTCGCATCCTCCCTGCTGTGGACACACTGTCCTACAATGGCATCCTGAGAAGAGCTATACACATGAACATATGAAGCTGCCTTATACTGAATCAGACTCTCTGTGCATCAAAGTCAGTATTGTCTACTCAGACTGGCAGCGGCTCTCCAGGGTCTCAAGCTGAGGTTTTTGATGCCTGTTTGCCTGGACCCTTTTTAGTTGGAGATGCCGAGGATTGAACCTGGGACCTTCTGCTTACCAAGCAGATGCTCTACCACTGAGCCACTGTCCCTCCCTGACACTGTCCCTACCTTTCATACAGAGCAATCCCAAGACCACTTTCCTGAAAGTAAGCCCCAGTGAGCAGAATTGAGGATGTTCTGTGTAGACTTGTTTGGGATAGCACTGTTAGTTCGTTGGCATCAGCGCGCCTAACTCTGCTTAGGATGGTGCTGCTAGTGATTTATTTACTTAAAAACATCAATATCTTGTTTCTCTCTAGGCACTTAAGAATTCATTTTTTCAGGGCTTTTTTTGTAGCAGGAACTCTTTTGCATATTAGGCCACACACCTCTGATGTAGTCAATCTTCCAAGAGCTTACAGGGCTCTTATAGTACAGGACCTACTGTAAGCTCCAGGAGGATTGGCTACATCAGGGGTGTGTGGCCTAATATGCAAAGGAGTTCCTGCTACAAAAAAGCTCTGCATTTTTTAAAAAAAACTATTCATCTTTTTTTTAAAGGTAACAGTAGTTCCCTATGCAAGCACCAGTTGTTTCTGACTCTGAGATGACGTTCCATCACCACGTTTTAATAGCAGACTTTTTATGGGGTGGTTTGCCATTGCCTTCCCCAGTCATCTCCACTTTCCCCCAAGCAACCTGAGTACTCATTTTACCGACCTTGGAAGGATGGAAGGCTGAGTCAACCTCAAGCCAGCTACCTGAAAACCAAGCTTCCGCTGGGATTGAATCTTAAAACAACTGGTTAAATAGAAAAGGGCATAACTTATAAAAGTATACCAGATTTTTAAAATGAAAAGAACACAGCAGCGTTGGGGGTCAATGCTAACAGCAGATCACTCAAGCAATGCTTTGGCGGCTGAGCTGAAATGGCTCAGTGACAGGCAGATCTTTTTCACCCCCACTCTTTTAACCTCTATGTTAATGTATGGGTGCGTCATTATAAGTGCCCATTAATGCTAGGAAAAAACAGGACAGCGCCCCCTAGAGCCAGACTGGGAAGTCTCCTTGCCTCGTGTTTCCATCTCAGCTCCGTGCCTGGCAATCTCCCTGACATTTCCTTGGCCTCACGTGTGTGCATGTGTGCAGACACACACTGGCACATGGAGATGGCTGTGTGAGCTGGGCAAGAGTGAGTCACAAGTTGCGCTCAGTGGCAGGAGGTGCCTGCGCAGCATGACAGCTCGGGGGCTCTGTGCTGGCTCCCTGCGTGTCTGCTCCTAAGTGGAGAGAAGCACCAGGGTTGCAATGGGGGTAGGAAGGCGAGAGGAGAGAAGATGGATGGCAGGATCCTTGGGGTGGGGGATGATGCTGGCGAAAACCAAGCGGTCTGTCTTCAGGAGAAGGGATTAGTCTAGTGGGGCAGCAGCAGGGCCTGATTAACAATTAGGCCAAGTAGGCACTGGCCTTTTGAGAAGGGGCTTTTGAGAAGGTGCCTGGAGGCCACGGGCAGCAGGGTAGGAGCTCCGACTCTGAGATAATTTGTGAGGGGCCCCCTGAGATTTTGACTGCCTAGGGGCCTCCATAGGGTTTAATCCGGCACTGGGCAGTGGAGAGAAAAGGACGGAAGGAAGACCAAGATGGCTTTCCCAGCATCTAATGTCATTCCAACCAGGCAAGCCCTCTAGATTCTGCGGGAAAGAGAGAAGCAGAGAGGAGCACAGCAGAGAAATAGCCAAGTGGCAGGAGGGTTTCTCTGTTCCTTGGGCTGCTGGAAGAGCAATTGTTCAGTGATCAATATCAGCTTCAGCACAACACCGTGTGGGATTTCCAGAGTCTCTGGATACCACTAGACCAGGGCTGTGTTGGCTAGTGCTTCCAAGTCACAACCAACTTACTGTGACCGCAGCAAGAGGCATTCAAGACAAGTGAGAAACAGGGGTAGTTTGCCATCACCTCCCTCTGCAAAGTCTTCCTTAGTGGTCTCCCTTTCAAGTACCAGTTTTGTTTTGTTTCCGAGATCTGACGAAGTTGAGCTCTGCTTTATTTAATTACTGGGTTTACTTATTACCATGTTGCCTTCCCTCCCACCATGCTGTGGGGAGGTTGTCTGTACATCGCTTCCCAGCTGTACTTCAGCCATTGAGCTATAAAGAAGGGGGTCTTGGGGCTGACTCTGCCATGGACTGCATAGGTAGTCTTAGGCAAGGCAGCCTTCTGTGAAATATAGAAAGAACACTCTCCAACCTTATGGGGTTGTTGAAAGGAGATGTACACAAAGGACTCTGAACACTCAGAAGTGCACTGTAAAGAAGAACTGTTTTGATTATTTCCCACTACAAAAATAAATAACTAGGCTGCAATTTCCAACTTCCAAATCTATGCCAATAAAGGGATTTGGATTTGAATCTGGAACTTCCAAATAATCCAGTTCCTGCATCAAGCTGCCATAGGTCAGGGAGCAAAAGGCCAAGAGAGTGTGGATAAATGTAATAAATCTATCTGATTTCTCATAAGTTTTCATGCTTTGTTCTGCAGATGTTTTCTGCTATGTGTAACTGGCTTTGCTTTTGCTTGTGGGGGGAGGGGCCAAGGGCCAAGTGGAAGGCTCTGAAGCTCTCTTTCCAGTCACTCTGAGCCTCCTTCAGCCAGTCCTCTGGCTTCAGCTCAGCAGGTGTTGCCAATATGCTTCCAGAATACCTTTGCCCACCATTACGGCTAGAAACTTGGAGGAGGTATAGGCATGGCCAGCACATGGGAGAAGGCCATGTAGGCAGCTGCCTGGGGTGCCACTAGGTGCCCCTTCCCCACATGCCAGCAGGCCACATTCGACTTCCCCGCGCCATGAAAAGGTTGACTGGGGGCGGGCATTTGCATGGTGGGCTCCTCTTGAGGAGTCCACAGTGCAAACAGGGCCATCTGGCCATGCTTGGCTTCCTGTGCTGCAGGAAGGTTGAGTGGGGGTGGGCGTTTGCATGGCAGGCTCCTCAAGAGGAGCCCACTGTGCAAACAGGACCATCCAACCCCGCTTGGCTTTCCTGCACCACGGGAAGGTCAAGCAAAGGCTGGCGTTTGCACAGCAGGCTCCTCAAGAGGAGCCCATTGTGCAAATGGATCCTGCATTTAAGTGGGCACTTGGGGTCCTCTTCCATTGGAAGGTGGAGCCTTGCCTGAGGCAGTAAAAGCCCCAGCGCTGGCCTTGGGTATAGGAAAGTTGACATTCTCTACAGATTGAATCCTGTTGTCAGAATCTTGCTCTTTTCCAGTACTCCTGTGGACACAGAGAGAATAGCATAACCCTGAGGACTGACTGAACATAAGGAAAGCCCTTTTGGATTAGAGCAGTGGCCCATCCAGCCCAACATCCTGTCTCATGCAGTGGTCAACCAGATCCTCTGGAGTACCAACAAGAGGGCACAGAAGTCAAGGCCTTCCCTTGATGTTGCCTCCTAGCACTGATAGTCAGAGGTCTAATTCTTCTAAATGTGGAGGTTCTATTCAGTCACTATGGCTAGTAGCCACTGATAGACCTGTCTTCCAGAATCTGCCTTTTCCTCTTTTAAAACTCTCTATGCCCATGGTCATCACTACATGTCTCATTTTATGACTGAGAGATGCATTAAAAGTTTCTAGAGGACCTGGACTCTTTGTATGAGGCTCCTAGGATGTTATAGGGATATTTTTGGAAGCTTAGCTGGGTTCTCTAAGAGTGCAATCAAATGGTTTACAGTAGGGAGACGAAAAACATGAAGCACCCCAAAAGGGCCATTGAGAGCCCTGGAGGTTGTGGAGAGGGCCCCTACTGGGTCTCCCCCACAGCTTTTGAAGACATTGAATGGAACCCTGGCTTTTTGGCACCCAAAACAATCAACTCAGAGCCTTCAAAATTGGTTGGAGATCCAGACGTGCCCTTTAGGCTAAAGAACCAGTCCACCCCTGCATTTTAAAGCAAAGCGCTAAAAAGGACTAGAGCAATGGGCTGTGGAGACCAGACATATTGAATTCAGGTGCCGCTCGACATTTCTGTCTCTAAAAACTGAAGACCGGAGTGACTTGCCTTGTAGGATATTTGTGATGTCGGCTTTGGAATCCTGAGGCACTTCTGGGCGGTTTGTCCAGAGATTAATGGAGGCTGTCCAAGCTAGAGAAACATCCCATCACTCTGATTTATAGAGACGTCTGCCAAGACACTGGATAATCTGAAACTGGTCTTCCCTGGGGGGAATGGAGGTGGCTCTCTCCTCCTTTGCACCCAGTTGTTTAGTGCAATCACCATTCTAAAGGGATCAGCAACATTTTGGATTGTTTGCAGAGACGTCTGTGTTTGTAGGGGTTGGAGAGTCTACGGTAGAAGCAGTAGGGGCCATTGGCACCCTGGAAGGATTGACAGACAAATGGTTTAAAGCAGGGATGTGGTGGATTGAATCCCCTCCTGGGTCCTCAGGCAGGGGAGAAATGACCAGAGAAGAGAATCCTCCCTGGGCCACTCTGCTTCTGTCCGTGGTGCTGAAATGCTGGACTGCATCCCCTGCTTTGCATGCCTGCCTGCCTTCATGCTTATAGAGAACTCCCTGCGGGGCACTGTTCACTCCCCCCCTCCCACTCCCTCAGCCAAGCTGTTGCTGTTCTGTCCATCAGCATCCAGGGAGATGCTCGGACCAATCAGAGGCAGCGGCTGACAGGGTGGTGGGCAGCCCTGACAGCTGCGTCTTCCTTCCCCTCCAAAGCCTTGACAAAGCAAGACAGCATGCAACAGAAGGGGGAAGGCTATGGAAAGAGACAGGCTTTGTTTTGTGCTCTGTGTGTGCATGCGTGCACATGTGTGCACAAAAGAAAAGGCAGCCAGGGAAGGAGAAGAATGGTGTCCACTCTGTAATGTGTGGCTGCACCGCACCCTCTTGGCGGACAACCCAAGAATCCTTGCTCCAGCTTTTATACAAAGCATATCCTTCCCTGACCACACAGCAGAGAATCCAGCACAGGGCAGGCAATTATTTTTTCCAGCCTGAGAGCCACAGCTGGGCCTGATGCTGGAAACAGAAAGAACTCAGGTATTCAGCTGAGAATTTTCTAAAGCAGGCTGAGAATCAGATATGGCCCTCTGTCCTCCCCCTCCTCCTGCTGTTTACTGTACTACTCAGTCCTTGAACTAGTTAAGGAGGAATGAGCTTGCAACCAGTAAAAAGGTAGTCCCCTGTGCAAGCACCAGTCATTTTTGACTCTGGGGTGGGTTTTCACAGCAGACTTTTAATGGGGTGGTTGGCATTGCCTTCCCAGTCATCTGCACTTTCCCCCCAACAAGCTGGGGACTCATTTTACCGACCTTGAAAGGATGGAAGGCTGAGTCAATCTAAAGAGTGGCTACCTGAACCAGCTTCTGCTGGGATCGAACTCAGGTTGTGAGCAGTACTGCAGCTTTACCACTCTGCACCACTGGGCATCTCCTTGGCTCACAGAAAGCTTTGGGTTCAGTCCTCAGCTTCTCCAGCTAAAGGAACTGGAGAAGCTGTAAATGATGGGAAATGATGCTAACCAGTTGAGAGCCAGTTTGGTGTAGTGGTTAAGTGTGCGGACTCTTATCTGGGAGAACCGGGTTTGATTCCCCACTCCTCTACTTGCACCTGCTAGCATGGCCTTGGGTCAGCCATAGCTCTGGCAGAGGTTGTCCTTGAAAGGGCAGCTGCTGTGAGAGCCCTCTCCAGCCCCACCCACCTCACAGGGTGTCTGTTGTGGGGGAGGAAGCTAAAGGAGATTGTGAGCTGCTCTGAGACTCTTCGGAGTGGAGGGCGGGATATAAATCCAATATCATCATCATCATCATCATCATCATCATCATCATCATCATCATCTACTACAAATGCAGCTTGAAGGCTAGAGGGAAAGATCCTCCAGAATGGATGTGCCCCCCCATCATTTGCCCACCTCTGGGCTCCCATTTTCTGCCCCCTCTCTCAAATCTCATACCAAAAGCACATAAACCTGAACCGGCCACTCACGAGGCTCAGTCAGCCTCTGGGCAGCAGACATCCATTTGCTGCTTTATTCAAGGACTCATTTAACCTAAATACATCACTCCTCACCCCTGGATTAATCCCCCTTGATGTGTTTGCAAATCACAGTCATCCCATCCCCTCTCTCAGCCTCCTCTTTGCTTGGCTGAACAGGCTGAGGGCCGTCCACTTCATTGCACAATGATTATGTGGCCTACTTCTTGCAGAAAGGGTAAACCTGCGCTTTGATTTGGAAGCTAACTTGGGGGAATGCTCACATGCATCTGCGCACACACACACACATGTTCCTCCACATCAAACTGAGCCTGCTTTGTGGAAAGCTCAGCTGCATGGTCAGGCTAGTGTGGTGCAGTGATTAGTGAACCAGAAAAAGATGGGAGAAAGACCTGAGTTCCAATGCACAGTGTGGTTAAAAGTTCCCTGGATGAATAGTTCTGTCTCAGTTGAGCCTACCTTTGAGGGTTGCTGTGAGAACAAAATGGAGGAAGGGAGAACCAAGTACATTGCCCTGAAGGATGAATTGAAAATGAGATAGGCAGAGCTCTTCTCCCTCATGGCTTGGGCTTTCTTCTTTCAAAGATTTTTATTATGTTTTATGGGATACAGAAATTAAAAACAGAAAGGGAAAGGTTAAGAAAAAGAATAGCATAAAGCATACACACACACACACACACACTTAACCCCTTCTTCAGTCTCAAAGCAACCATACATAACACTAACAATACATTCAGTTATTATGACGACAATGCAGTCTTCTAATACAGTAATTCTAAACAAATATTTTCCCTTGACTATTATCAAAGTTGTATTCTGCTATTGCTGTTTTTTCCCCAAATTCAACATAAATTAACCATTTAAATTGAAGCAAATTTTCTAAATAAGCTGAAATACAGTCAATCATACATGCTTTGGGCTTTCTTCATGTGCAAGGACCTTGTTAGGCTAGCATCCATGTGAGCTCTCTTCCAAAGTCCAGGTACAGTGAGGGCTCTGATCAGATGGAGATCACGTCTGGGGTCTGTCCCCTAAAATCCAGACTGCAGGTTAATGGGACTTTGATTTGAGCCCCAAAATACCATAACAAATCAGTCCATTGGTCTGTCAAGGTTTTATCTCTTGTTTATTTGGACTGGTTGTGGCTCTTCAGAGTCTCAAGTCACAGTCTTTGGCAACATCTCTTAATAGGACCTTCCAGATGGAGATGCTGAGGATTGAATCTGGTGCCTTCTGCATGCAAAGCTGACACTTTGCTGCATTTTGCCTTTTGTGGGGAGGGGTCATGGCACAGTGATAGCACATCTCCTTGGCTCACAGAAAGCCCTGGGTTCAGTCCTCAGCTTCTCCAGCTAAAGGAACTTGGCTTGTAAATGAAGGGGAAGGTATCTGTCAGAAGCGTGGAGACCCACTGCCAGGACAAATAGACAATACTGACCATGATGAGCCAACGGAGCTTCATGTACATGTTCATGTGTGTGCACCATGAATACAAAGAAAGAAGAATGTCTGTCTGGTGTAGCAGTGAGGGGTGCTGGATATGTGTTTGGGAGATGCAGTACTGAATTCCTCCTCTGTTACAAACCTTTGGGGTCTGTCACTATCCTTCAGCCTTGCCTGCTTCACATTATAATTTCTTTGGTGTAGTGGTTAAGTGGGTGGACTCTTATCTGGGAGAACCAGGTTTGATTTCCGACTCCTCCATTTGCAGGTGCTGGAATGGCCTTGGGTCAGCCATAGCTCTTGCAGAGTTTTCCTGCGAGGGCAGCTGCTGTAAGAGCTCTCTCAGCCCCACCTACCTCACAGGGTGTCTGTTGTGGGGGGAGGGAAGGTAAAGGAGATTGTAAGCCACTCTGAGACTCAGGGTATGGGATGGGTATAAATCATCATCATCTTAATCTTCTTCACAGTAATCACAAAGACTTGGGTGGGTTAAGAACATAAGAGCGATCCTGCTGGTTCAAATCAGTGGTCCATCTAAACCAGCATCCTGCCTCACACAGTGGTTACTCTGGAGGGCCAATGACAGGGCATAGAGGCTGTGGCCTTCCCTGATGTTGCCTCCTGGTATGGGTACTCTGAACATGGAGGTTCTCTTTAGTCACCATGGCTAGTAGCCACTGATGGACCTATTTTCTATGAATTTGTCCAATCCCCTTTTGAAGCCGTGCATGTTTGTGGCCATCACAACCTCCCCTGCTAGGGAGTTAGTACAGCTGCAGTTAGTTATACCAAAGTGCAGATGAAGTTACACCCTTCTAAACTCACTGACTTTGGTGGACTTAGAAGCATGTAACTCTGTTTAGGATTGCATTGTTAGGCTTCGCTGCAATGAAGATGAAAAGAGACAGGACTTCATGGCCAAGGTGAGTTTGAAAGGCAGGGGGCAGCACGAGCAATCAGCAGGCCCTCCCCAAACAAAGATTCCCTCTGCCCCATCCTGCCTCAGACATTGCATGGAAACACATCACAGGACTGACTGTTGCCATGGCCTAAGAATAGCTTGTGGGGAAAGCAGTATCAAAAGAGAGGAAACACATTCTTCACTTGGCAATAAACTTTGAACAGCCAAATGCAAGGAAAGGAAAGGAAAGGAAAGGAAAGGAAAGGAAAGGAAAGGAAAGGAAAGGAAAGGAAAGGAAAGGAAAGGAAAGGAAAGGAAAGGAAAGGAAAGGAAAGGAAAGGAAAGGAAAGGAAAGGAAAGGTCCCCTGTGCAAGCACCAGTCGTTTCCGATTCTGGGGTGACGCTGCTTTCACAACGTTTTCACAGGGTGGTTTGCCATTGCCATTGCCTTCCCCGGTCATTACACTTTCCCAAACAATGTGCTAATTATGTTCAGCCAGATAGTGCAAAGTAGATCTCCATTTGCACCCATGGCTCTTCAGGGACAGGGATGCCTTGGAAAAGACCAATCCCAGCTGCCTTACAGCTCTGCCTCTTACCCGCTAGAGCAGGGGTGGCCAATGGTAGATCTCCAGATGTTTTTTGCCTACAGCTCCCATCAGCCCTAGCCATTGGCCATGCTGGCTGGGGCTGATGGGAGTTGTAGGCAAAAAAACATCTAGAGAGATACCATTGGCCACCCCTGTGCTAGAGTGCATCCAACCTACCAGCAGCAAAGTCCCATCCCTACTTCTTAGGTGGCCGAAGTCCCATTAAGGTAGAGAAGCTGGACCCAGTTTGACTCTATCCCCGAGAGACCCCCTAAAGTTAACTTCCAGCTTTGCTAATAGGACAAGCACCATCTTTCCTCTTTCCTTTTCCTATCAAGGACTTGGCTGGGCCAATTAAACCCCAGAGGCAGATCCAAACTGTTGTTGGCTTGTGTGCTTTCAGTGTACTGTGATACAGTGAGATCTCCCTGCTGAAAATGCGGTCTCACAGGATGCAACCCTAAATACAGAGAGAATCATAGAGCTGGAATTTATAGAATTAATCATAGATGGTTAGGGCTTGGTAGCTTGGAGAAATGATAATGGAGATTTCCAAAATCATGCATGGGATAGAGAGAGGTTTACAAAATTATGCACATGATAGACAGGTAGAGAAAGAAGTGCTTCCCCCCCTTTCTCATAATACAAGAACTCATGGGAACTCCATGAAATTAATGAGCAGTAGGCTTAGAACAGTTTAAAAAGAAGTACTTCTTTAGCCAAACAGTAATTAATGCGTGGAATTCTCTGCAGCAGGAAGTGGGGGTGGCTACAAGCATAGACAGCTTCAAGAGGGAATTGGATAAGCATATGGAGCAGTGGTTCATTAGTGGCCATTAGCCACAAGGTATAGATGGAACACTATATCTGGGGCAGTGATGCTCAGTATTTTTGGAGCCTGAGAGCCAACAGTGTGAGGGCTTCTGGAGTTCTGGCCCCACTGGTGGACCTCCTGATGACACCTGGGTTGGACTGGATGGGCCACTGGTCTGATCCAACATGGCTTCTCTTATCTTCTTAAGTCCTAGTGAGGAAGTTCCAATGACATCAGTAGGACCTTTTAGTGTACGCTCTAAGGATTGCAGTTTCTCCACTCTATTTCAAGACTGTGTCAAACCACAGAACAGAGTTTTCCCATTGGTTCCTCTCAGGGCTTTTTTTTTTTTTTTTTTTGAGCAGGAATGCACAGGAATGCAGTTTGGGTTGGGTCAGAATGAGTTCCTGCTGGGCTTTTCCTACAAAAAAAAAAGCCCTGGTTCCCCTTCCTTTTTGTTTCTGGGGTTGTTTGTTTTGCTTAACAGCCAGCCTGATGAAGAGCTTGCCCTCTTCATTTTGTGGTGTTTTCATTGGTCCTAATGAAGGCACTCTGCTTATTTCTTGGCAACTGCTTGACTGGAGAGCCAGTTTGGTGTAGTGGTTAAGTGTGTGGATTCTTATCTGGGAGAACCGGGTTTGATTCCCCACTCCTCCACTTGCACCTGCTGGAATGGCCTTGAGTCAGCCATAGCTCTGGCAGAGGTTGTCCTTGAAAGGGCAGCTGCTGGGAGAGCCCTCTCCAGCCCCGCTCACCTCACAGGGTGTCTGTTGTGGGGGAGGAAGGTAAAGGAGATTGTGAGCCACTCTGAGACTCTTCAGAGTGGAGGGCGGGATATAAATTCAATATCTTCTTCTTCTAATTCACTTGAGCAACCAGCACAAATGAGGGAAATTAAGTGCAGTCTATGTAGGTTTGCCAACCTCCAGGTGGTGGCTGGAGATCTCCTTGGATTGCAACAGAGATCAGGTCCCCTGGTGAAAATAGCCACTAAAAAGGTGGACTCTGTGGCATTCTACCCCATGGAAGCCCCTCCCCTCCCCAAACCCCACCTCCCTCAGGCACCGCCCCTCAGATCTCCAGTGATTTCCCAACGTAGTGCTGGCAACCCTAATATGAGGGTGGATGGCAAAGGGAAGTTGGGTAACCTGGTCCCCAAAACTACACAAACCTCCAAGAAGAATAAATGGGCTTGGAAACCAGTCGCTTTTCACATTCCAGCTGCAGGACAAGTTTCTTCTGTACTTTAATGATACGACAACTCGGAATGCATGCCAAGATAATCAAGATCGGTTCCCTGGCGAAAATGGCTGCTTTGGTGTGTGTGTGTGGGGGACTCTATGGCATTATAGGATGCTGAAGTCCTTCTCCTCCCTAAACCCCACCCTTCCCAGACTCCACTCTCAAATCTCCAAGTATTTCCCAACTCAGAGCTGGCAAGCCCAGCTAGTGTCCCCTCCCTCCCACTCCGATTAGGGTTGTCGCTCTCAACCGTGATTCTCTGTTTGGGTTACACAAGCCCCAGGTGGGGGCAGGGGATCTCCTGATTTGGTGGCCCTCCCCCTGCTTCAGGGTCATCAGAAAATGGGGCGGGAGGAAAATGTCTGCTGGGCACTCTACTATACTGTATGGAGACCATTTCCCATAGGATATAATAGTGAATTGATCCTTGGGTATCTGAGGCTCTGGGGGACTGTTTTTTTAGGTAGAGGCACCAAATTTTCAGCATAGCAACCAGTGCCTCTCCTCAAAACACCCCCGAAGTTTCAAAAAGATTGGACCATGAGGTCCAATTCAATGGGTCCCAAAAGAAGGTACCTCTGTCTATTATTTCCAAATGGAGGGGAGGCATTTAAAAGGTGTTCACGGTCCCTTTTAATGTGATGGCCAGAACCCCCTTTGGAGTTCAATCATGCTTGTCACACCCTTGCTCCTGGCTCCACCCCCAAAGTCCCCAGATATTTCTTGAGTCAGACCTGGCAACCCTAGCTCAGATGTACTGACTTAATCAGCCATATTGTCATTCCATACATTTAGCTCTACAGTCGCAGGTTGTGGGGTTGCTTCTGAAAGCCCTCCCCTCCCTTGAAGCCACAGGCTACAATCCTACAGATCAGTGAAAGAGGAGGAGGAGGCACTTGGCTCCTGCTGCCCCCCTCCCTGGCTCCTCCTAGGCTGGGGGAGTTTTGTCCCTGTCACCCTCCTCTTGGAGGCCCTGCTATAAGCCTTGCTTGGGGGGGGGGCATAACATGTTTAGGGAAGGAGTTCCATCCTAGTGAATTTTGCCATTAAATTGGAATGCTTTTTGAAAATTATTGATTACAGTTTTAATGGATTAGAACCACTTGCACTCATAGCTCTAATTGGAAAGAGGCAACCAATTTATCTTTCTCTCTCAACCTGCAGGCTGAACAATGAATGAGGCCCGGAGGTCAGCCATGGTGGCTCCGGAGGTGACACAGCCCCAGCAGGAGTCGTCCCTCAATGCCACTGAGATGCCCAGCAAAGAGAACGTCTTTTCAGACATGAAGGACAAATTCATGAACAAACTGGGCAAGCTGCCAAGTAGGTAGAGCCGGGCTTTCTCCGGTCCAGACGCTGGGTGGGGGCCCAATCCAATATTGAGCAGGAGCACACAGTTGGCTTCAGTCATTGGGTTGCTTAAGTTAGCATTTCGTGGCACGTGTTCCTTGTTTTCATGCAGAGAGGACTATGGGTCTTCCAAAATCCCCTTCAAGCACAAACAATGCACTACTGAAATCTCACCTCGCTTGCTTAAAAAAAAACTTTCCAGTCCTCTTATCTTTGAAACTCTGCTCGAATACAGGAACCTTATTCAACCCAAATGGTGCATTAGGAATAGAGTCATCTGCAGCCAAGTCATTCAACACAACCTGGTGTTTGGAGGGCAGGTGTCTCCCCCTTAGCAAATAAATAGGCATTGCAAGGGGCAGGGCTTTTTTTAAAAAAAGCAGGAATGCACAGGAATGCATTTCCGGCTGACTTAGCACCAGGGGTGTGGTCTAATATGCAAATGAGATCCTGCTGAGCTTTTAAAAGAAAAAAGGCCAGCAGGAGCTCATTTGCATATTAGGCCACACCCTGTGTGAAACAATGGTGATGCCAGGCGTGTGGCCTAATATGCAAACAAATCCCTGCTGGGCTTATTCTACAAAAAAGCCCTGTGTGAAACAATGGTGATGTCAGGGGTGTGGCCTAATATGCAAACAAGTTCCTCCTGGCAAGAGAGAGGGGACAGAATACATAAATTAAAATGCCAGGAGTTTGAAAAATGACATTCTTGAAATGTCAAGTGTTTGCCCAGAGAATGTGGAAGTGGGGCAAAAATGAATACTGCATGTGTTTTTGGGCAGCCCGAGGCAAAAGTCTCTGCCTCAGCAGCCCAGCTCCTGCCCAGAGCGTTAAACAAGTGTTGTTCCACCCCAGACTCAGCTGCCTCTCCTCTCCCCTCCCCTAACTGTTGTGCTCTGCTTCAGTCCCGCCCTGGGCTTTGGCCTCCATCCTCATCGTGGCTGCTCTCCTCCTCCTCTGCTGCTGCTTCTGCGCCTGTAAGAAATGCTGCGGCAAAAAGAAGAAAGGGAAGAAAGGCAAAGACAAAGTGAAGGCCCAGATCAACATGAAGGAGGTGAAGGAGCTGGGCAAGAGCTACATCGATAAGGTGAGACACTGGTGGTTCTCACAACAGATCCAGTGCAAACATTTCCCTTGGAAGGAAGACCCTACAAGAAGCCCCACAGGAAGAGTCTCCTGTAGTGGCCACCAGTTGTGCAGTGCTCAGGAGTTTCCTGTAGTGGTCATCTGTACCTTTCTGTAGTTTCTGGGATGCCCAGAAGGAGAGCAGGCAAGCCAAAGCCTCCCCCTTGCTGTCCCTCCTCCAAGAAATGAGTATCCAGAAGTACACTGCCTCTGAATACTGAGAGTCCACCCTGGCTCATAGTCACTGATAGACCAAGGTTGCTTCAACCCTGAAGTCCTCATTGTAGGGAAGACCCTACAAGAAGCCCCACAGGAAGAGTCTCCTGTAGTGGCCACCAGTCGTGCAGTACTCAGGAGTTTCCTGTAGTGGTCATCTGCACCTTTCTGTAGTTTCTGGGATGCCCAGAAGGAGGGTGGGCAGTCCAAAGCCTCCCCTTTGCTGTCCCCCATCCAAGAAATGAGTATCCAGAAGTACACTGGATACTGAGAGTCCACCCTGGCTCATAGCCACTGATAGACCAAGGTTGCTTCAATCCTGAAATCCCCATTGCCAGGCAGAAGCAATGCATTTCTCCAGGAAGGTCATGTAATGACGTCTGTAAGCTCTCCCTGCGTCCTGTAGCAGCCTATTCCTTAAGTTAATTCTGTAAAATCAGTTACAAAAGAAAGAGAAATCTGCTCTGTAAACAGCAGAACCTTGTGGCATAGATGGGCTCTGGAATTTGCCAGCAGTCTCTGTCTTAAATGCTCAAGACAGGGGTGTGAAGTGGTTAGAGCAGCACCCCCAGGAAGTGAGATGATCCAGGTTTAAATCCCCGCTCAGCCCTGAAGCTGACTTGGCCCCCTTGGGCCGATTAGTCTCTCAGCCTAGCCTGCTACACAGTATTCTTGCAAGGATAGAAAGAGGAGAAACTGGGGGCACCCCCCAGGGATGAGAGAACACGTAACACCTCCTGCATAAAGGGGGACAGGCTCCTCCCATTCAGCAGCCCTGACTTGTGCCAGAATCAAGTCACCCTTGTGCTGAAAAACAGAGTCGACAAGGAATGTCTAGGAGAATGCCAGTCCTGACGTTTTTTCCAGCCTTGGCAATCTTGTTCGCTTGTGGGGCTGGACGGGATGAGCCGTAATTAGCCGAAGCAGCTAGGTGTCTAATCGGCCCAGAGCAGCTGGCTTCTGACCTTGGGATCTTGACCTTGGGGAAGGATGGGTGGAACCTCAGGAGACAGTAAAGGGTGAGAGGGGAAGGACAAGCAGGCAGGAGCTCAACCACGTAAATGTGTCTGGAGAAGGGAGCTCTGTCTCACAGAAAGAAGCTCATCCTGAAAGAAGCATTGATAGAGTCAGGTGGGGGCAGCTGTGTTGGTCTGAAGCAGCAGAACAAAGTTTGAGCCCAGTAGCATCTTTAAGACCAACACAGTTTAATGCTGGGTATAAGCTTTCATGTGCATGCACATAATTGCATGCACAGGAAAACTTATATCCAGAATTAAACTTTATTGGTCTTAAAGGTGCTACTGGACTCAAATTTTGTTCTGGAATAAGCATTGTTTTTTAAGGTGAATCTGGACTCCTATTTTTTTTTAAGCCACAGTACATCTGCGCAGCTACCCTTCAGGAAGGAGCTAGGGCAGGCATGGCCGTTTGCCAAGTGTGGGTGGACAAAGCAGACACCTGCGCCGGACTGTGAATTGACAGGGAAAGATTAAGGACAAACTCGCATGCATATATTTTTTGTGCATCCTCCTTGAATGAAGGGTGTGCAAAACTTTCTGTTGCCGTAACTACCCAAAATTCGCAAAATGCTCAGTGCTGGCGCTGCTGCAGAAAGCAGAACAGCTGGAGGGGTTGGCGTTCCAGGCAGCTTGGCCATTCTGTCAAGCCAAGTGACTTTCCCATTAGCTTTTGGCATGTCCTTGCCATTGGTAGGGGGAAACGAACAGTCAGTTATGTTTAGGATCTGGCAACTGAGTTACATCCTCCTGCCAGATTCTGCTTTGTTGGTCGGAAGCTCAGGGGGTGTACAAGATAACAAAAACATTCCAGCTATGGTTTTGGAGAGACCAGCTATTTCTGTGAATGGAGGACTATCTCTGGGTGTGCTTCTCTGCCCCATAATACCTACTCTAGCTGTACAGTTTCAAAGACTCCAGCGAAAGGGGGGCATACATCTGAGCTTCAAGTGATATGTTGAGAAAGACAGGAGATATGTACCTTGTCTGTCTTTGGTCTTCATGTTTCCCTATTGGCTCTTCTGAATACTTTCTGCCTTCCTTTAAAGGTCCAGCCTGAGATAGAAGATTTGGACCCATCTCTGCTGCAAGAGCCCAAGGAAGAAAAGCCTCAGGAGAAACTGGGGAAACTTCAGTACTCGCTTGACTATGACTTCCAAAGCACCCAGGTGAACTGACCAGAGGTTCACTCACCATCCCAAATTGGAGCAGATGAGCCTGACTACTGCTCTTCTAGCATAGTGGAGATAGATAGATGTATGCAGTGAGGCTGCACTCTTCATTTTTTGGGCAGGCAGACAAGTTTGCAAACTGAATTGAGGTCAAGAGCAAACTGTTACCACCAGAAGATGATTGTGCAGCATACTGATTGGCCAGCCTGTGTGACAATTATAAAGCTGCCTACCCCTCCTCTCCCTTCCTCCTCTGGCCCTTTAAAGTAGTGTTTGGCCAGGCCCTGGGGCAGAATGCTGCTTGGTGAGCCCATATGGCCCTCATGACCTACCTGCCCTGTCCTCCCCTCCCCTCCCCTCCCCCCCAGGCCATGCAAAGTGGTGATTGGCTGGTCTCTGTAGCAATCACAAAGCCACAGTTCCCCCCAAAATATGCCAAATAACATTTAACTGGATAACTTACATTGGGTACAAAAAAAATGTTTAAAAGTAAGCCAAAAGTCTGCTTAGAGCATTGAAGAAGGGCAAAAAAAATAATTAGTGACAAATTGCAAGTAATATTGTTCTCTCTCTCTCACTCGGTGTATATTGTTTTTAGGTAAAACATTTCTATGCTGCCTTTCCATTCAAATATGGTTCCCAAGGCAGTGACTATCGTCTTAGGCAGCGTTATTCCCATCCAAGCCCACTGAAGTCAATGCCCCTTGGAAACAGGTGGCTTTGTTTAGGAAGGCACTGTAAAACATTTAAAACATTAAAACCTCATTTTAAAAAATGTATGTCTTAAATGTGCTCAATATTTAACACACACTCTCTCTAGTTGACCTTTCTTACCAAGATAGTATGTGTGTGTGTGTGTGTGTGTGTGTCTGTCTCTGTGAGAAAGGCCAACTATAAATAACATAAATAAACAATAAAATATTTTGGACTATGAAATTGCCTCATCTGGGTCAGTCATGTCTACTTGGAGGCTGATGCAGAGGACGGTCATTTCTTGTATCTTCTAAGGGAAGAATTGTACAATTTATTACTTCCATAAATATTTTACCCTTTTTCTTTTAAAAAAATGTTATCACAGGGGCTGTGATTTCCCCAGCTGGGCTAAAAGCAGCTTGGGAGGGGGATGTTTGGTGGCCCCATAATACCCTGGCAGGTAAATAGCCCTGTGTTCACTCCGGTGATCTCTCCTGGCTGGGATCTCCTTTCAAATCACAGCTCTTTGCAGTCCGTTCATTAAAATCTACTGGGGTGGGGGAAAAAATTTCTGCTTTTCAAACTGGAGATGCCAGAGGGAGTTCCCAACACAAGGCAGGTGCTCCACCTTGAAGAATGGGCCTTCCACCCTTGAATGTTGTTCATGGTTTTCCCTTTTACCCTTTTCTCAGCTGGTGGTGGGCATCTTACAAGCTGCTGACCTCCCAGCATTGGACATTGGGGGCACCTCGGACCCTTACGTCAAAGTCTTCCTGCTACCAGAGAAGAAGAAGAAATTTGAAACCAAAGTTCATCGCAAAACCCTCAACCCCACATTCAATGAGTCATTCACTTTTAAGGTAATGTCCCATCAGTCTCTTCTTCCATTGCTGCCTACTTTCATTGTCACCAGTTTGGTGTAGTGGTTAAATGCACGAACTCTTATCTGGGAGTACTGGGTTTCCCCACTGGGATTTCCCACTCCTCCACATGCAGCTGCTGGAGTGACCTTGGGTCAGCCATAAGTTCTCTCAGAGCTGCTCAAGAGCAGTTCTGGGAGAGCTCTCTCATCCCTACGTGCCTCACAGGGTGCTTGTTGAGGGGAGGGGAGGGGAAGGGAAGGGAAGGGAAAGGAGATTGTAAGCCATTCTGAGACTCCTTTGGGTAGTGAAGAGCAGGGTATAAATCCAGTCTCCTCCTCTTCTTCCTGGAGGTTACCCATTTTCTTCCACCCTCACTTCTTAGTGCTGACCTCTCCCCACCCTCTCAGGATGACCCTTGTGTCCCGCACCTGCACTGTTGCCTGACAGTTGATTTAACCCACTGTGTGTTTCACTTAGGTTCCTTATTCAGAACTGGGGGGCAAGACTCTCGTCATGGCCGTCTATGACTTTGACCGCTTCTCCAAACATGATGCCATCGGTGAGATCCGCATCCCTATGAACACCGTGGATTTGGCACACGTGATTGAGGAATGGCGGGACTTGCAGTCGGCAGAGAAAGAAGAGGTAGGTGACCAGTACAGAACCCTCTTTCATGAGGTGGAGGCAGATGAGATGCTGGACTATCTAGGGAAGGGCTGGTGCTTTCTAACCATTCACATGTTATGAAGTCCACAGGGCCAGCCAATAGTGCATGGGCCCAGTTTGGGTCAGGCCTGTGGAATATGAGGAGAGGAGAGCTTTAGCCTCCCTGCCCCATTGCAATTTCCTGACTAGAAACATCATGTGGAGCCGCTGTTCAAAGCCAGTTTGGTGCAATAGCTAAGAGCGTGGACTCTAATCTGGGAGAAATGGATTCAATCCCCACTCCTCCTCATGCAACTAGCTGGGTTAGTCGCAGTTCTCTCAGCGCTGTTCTCTCAAGAGCAGTTTCTGTCAGAGCTCTCTTAGCTTCACCTGCCTCACAGAGTGTCTGTTGTGGGGTGGGGAAGGGAAAGGAGATTGTAAGCCTCTCTGAGACTCCGAGTGAAGGGTGGGGGATAAATTCAATATCTTCTTTGCCCTATCAGAGAATCATAATGTGTGCTAATGGCTACTGCCCTGACCTGGATGGCCCCAGCTAGTCTGATCTTGTTAGATATCATAAGCTAAAACAGGGCCAGTCCTGGTTAGTGATGGATGGGAGAATGCCAAGGTGGGTGTGCAGAGGAAAGTCAATGGCAAACCAACTCTGTTAGTCTCTTGCCTGTCGGGTTTCCATAAATCAGAAACCCTATAGTTTCCATCAGCATTTTGAGGAGAGGTAACACAGAAGTTTACATTGGTGGGGTAGAGCCAGTCAAGAGGATCTTGATCCTGAAACTCACACCTTGCTGAGAGGAGGGGTGCTTGTTCCATAGGCAGAACTCATGCAGTCAGCCCAGTGTCCCATGCTACTGAATTGTTTAACTGTTATCCCAAATGCATGAGAACCACTTTTAGAACAATGGGGCTCTCAGGGCTAAGGTGACATACAAAAGACCCCAGTTCTCATAGTAAGTTACACTGCCTGAGAAGGACCTCATCAGTGCAGTGACTGCCACGTCATCATGTGCATTGAGCAGGGGTTGGACTAGATGGCCAGTATGGCCCTCCTTCCAACTCTATGATTCTATGGCAATCGTTGCTAGGGTTGCCAGGTTCAATTCAAGAAATACCTGGGGACTTTGGGAGTGGAGCCAGGAGACTTTGGGGGTGGAGCCAGGAGAGCCTGGGGGTGGAGCCAGGAGCAAGGTTGTGACAAGCATAATGGAACTCCAATGGGAGTTCTGGCCATCACATTTAAAGGGACTGCACACCTTTTAAATGCCTTCCCTTCATTGTAGATAATGAAGGATAGGGGCACCTTCTTTTGGGGGACATAGTATTGGACTCAATCTTTTTGAAACTGTGGTGGTGGTGTTTGAGGAGAGGCACCGGATGCTGTGCTGCAAATTTGATGCCTCTGCCTCAAAAAACAGCCCCCCCCAAGAGTCCCAGATACCCAAAGATCAATTCTCCATTATACTCTATGGGAATCAGTCTCCATAGGGAACAATGGAGTGCCCAGCAGACATTTCCCTCCCCCGCCTTGCTTTCTGATGACCCTGAAGTCCCAGCTCTGCATTGGCCCTCCTTTTCTTCCCACAGCACGAGAAGCTGGGAGATGTTTGCTTTTCACTGCGGTATGTTCCCACGGCCGGGAAACTGACGGTCATCGTGCTGGAAGCCAAAAATCTCAAAAAGATGGATGTGGGTGGGCTGTCAGGTAAGAGCACCTCTTTGTGTTATAGATGGGAAAAGTAAGCCAAAAGCTGCAGGAATTTGCCTTATATGCAGGGCTTTTTTTTGTAGCAGGAATTCCTTTGCATATTAGGCCACACCCCCTGATGTAGCCAATCCTCCAAGAGCTTACAGGGCTCTTTGTACAGGGCTTATTGTAAGCTCCTGGAGGATTGGCTACATCAGTGTGTGGCCTAATATGCAAAGGAGTTCCAGACTGGCAGGGCCTCAAGCTGAGGTCTTTCACAGCATCTGCCATCTGGTCCTTTTAACTGGACATGCTAGGGACTGATCCTGTACCCATCAGCACGTGAAGCAGATGCTCTGCTTCCAAGACACGATCTCTCCCTAAAACCGGACAATTTGATCTTACATGGTCTCCTCTGTTATCCCTTCCTCTATTAATTGCTAAGTTCATGTTTCTCAGGGCTACGGGCAGGTGTTGCATGGAGTGAAGAAATCAGAGTATTTAAGAACACATCCCCAAGCTGCATTTGGCAGTGGTACAATCACAGAGGGCTGTTCCACCTATTTGGGGGTGGGGGGAATTAGGCCAGTTCAAGGCGTTTCGATGCCCCAAGTTTCGCCCATTGCCTTCTTCTGCTGGCTGAGTCTGAAATGAGACCCTGCAGCAACACCAAGGCCAGTGTGGCTTGGATCTGGCTAATGTTGAAAGCCAGGAGGCAATATCCACTTCCTCTACCATAGATGACTGAGAGTGAGCTGAGGCTGCCTGGCATCTAGCTGTCCTCCTCATGATGCTGCCCCAAACAGTTGGTTGGGTGACTTGGCCAGACGTCTGGTCCTGGGGGGGTGGCGGGGAAAGGATGATAACAGGGCAAGGAAGTAGGAGAGAATGGACCATTGGGGTAGGGCAGGAGACTGGGAGAGAAGAGACTTCAGACCATCCACGGGCAACAGATGGGCAAAAAGTCATGGGCCTTGCCCCCTCCCTCCAAAGCCGATTCTACAGGTTAGATGTCTGTTCACTCTCCAATCACCATGGCCTTAAAAGAGAACAAATAGACAATAGCTTTAATTTTGACCGACTGGGGTTCAAAATGTACAATGCAAGTGTTCAGGTTACACAGAACCCTGCTTTATGCCAATCACTTATATCTGAAAAAGCGTGTATTGCACACGAAAGCTTACACCAGGAATAAAACTTTCTACCCAGGTCAGTCTTAAAGGTGCCACTGGACTCAGACTTTGTTGCTTCAGACTAACACGGCTACTTGCCTGAATTGGTTTTTCTCATTTATTTTCTCAAACATGGCTTGAAAAATTACGAGTCCCCAGTGAGGAATTTGAAGATGTAGAGCAACTGTAACTCATTCTCCGGTATGATGCATTATCCGTTATTCTAATCTCCCTCTTTCGCTCTCGCCAGACCCCTATGTTAAAATCCATCTCATGCAGGGAGGGAAACGTATCAAGAAGAAGAAAACAACTATAAAGAAAAATACCTTGAATCCCTATTACAACGAGTCCTTCAGTTTCGAGGTGCCTTTCGAACAAATCCAGGTAAGGCAGTCCTCTCCCCTTTCCCAAATCCCCCTAATAAATCAACAAGTTACCCAAATTTGCTTATTTTAATTATCTCCAGAAATTTTTTACTTTGTTGAAAAGCAACACTTTGTACATGGGACCCAAAGATGGGTTTTCTGAAGTGTTAGTTCACACGTTAGTTTTTATGTTCAAGTCACAAAACACATTAAGTTGACCAGCTTGCTACTGCACATCGTGTTGAGCAGGGGGGGGTTCGGTAGAAAAAGCCCAACAGGAACTCATTTGCATATTAGACCACACCCCCCCGATGTCACCGTTGTTTCACACAGGTGCTCATTTGCATTAGGCCACACCCTTGATACCAAACCAGCCGGAACTGCATTCCTGTGCATTCCTGCTCAAAAAAAGCCCTGGTGTTGAGCTATTGTCTTTAATTGGACCAAATACAAATAGCTGATTGTCTAGTTATTATTGCATGGCGCTGAGCTATTGTACTTCCTTTCACTTAGCTGTAAAACTTCTTTCACATAAAGCCAGCCTCCCTCCCTCCCTCCCTCCCTCCCTCCCTCCTTCCTTCCTTCCTTCCTTCCTTCCTTCCTTCCTTCCTTCCTTCCTTCCTTCCTTCCTTCCTTCCTTCCTTCCTTCCTTCCTTCCTTCCTTCCTTCCTTCCTTCCTTCCTTCGTCTTTGCAGAAATCTGGTGCCACATTCAAAACATGTGCAATTACCAATATGAAATTTATACTTCTAAAAAATGAAAGTACAGGTCACTGTATCCATAATTAAAAACTTGTGAACAGAAAAAAAATGTCAGCTTGTCAAAACTCTATAGAGTTTGCTAGTCCTGGGTTATGTGCCTGTTCTCCCTTGAGAATAAACATCCCTTATAACTGCAGACTCTCAAAACAATACAGGCTTTGAGTGCTAGGCACTGGCATTTAGCCTTCAATGCAGAGATGCCAACCTTCTGCTGGTGGCTGGAATTACAACCACTCTCCCAGTGACACACAGATCAGTTCCCCTGGAGAAAATGGCTGCTTCAGAAGGCGGAATCAATGGCATTGTGTCCAGCTGAAGTCCCTACCCTTTCTAGGGTTGCCAAGTCCAATTCAAGAAATATCTGGGGACTTTGGGGGTGGAGTCAGGAGACTTTGGGGGTGGAGCCAAGATCAAGGCTGTGACAAACATAATTGAACTCCAAAGGGAGTTCTGGCCATCACATTTAAAGGGACAGCACACCTTTTCAATGCCTTCCTTCCATAGGAAATGATGAAGGATAGGGGCACCTTCTTTTGGGGCTCATAGAATTGGACCTCCTGGTCCAATCTTTTTGAAACTTGGGGGGTACTTTGGGGAGAGGCACTAGATGCTATACTGAAAATTTGGTGCCTCTACCCCTAAAACAGCCCCTCCAGAGTCCCAGATACCCGCGGATCAATTCTCCATGATTTTCTATGGAAATAAATATCCACAGGAAATAACAGAGTTCCCAGCAGACATTTCTCTCCCCTCCCCCTGCTTTCTGACGATCTTGAAGCGGGGGGAGGGTCTCCAAACCAGGGGATCCCCTGCCCCCACCTGGGGATTGGCAATCCTAACCCTTTCTAACCCCTCCCGCTCCCCCAACTCCACTCTCCAGATCTCCAGGAATTTCCCAACACAGAGCTATTAACTCTACTACTTATATATGATTCTAAAGGGCTGAAGCAGATGTTTGGCGATAGCTGGATTTCAGAACCCGATTGACTGCAAAGCAGTGAGGAGGAGAGGGTGGAATGTGATGTGGCAAATGACAGGCAGGATGCAGTGCTTAGTCCTTTCCCTGTCTGTTCTTTTCTCCTGTGATTCGCTGTCCCTATGACATGACAGGTATGCATCTGGACATGGCTTTTTTTGTAGCTGGAACTCCTTTGCATATTAGGCCACACTTGTTGATGTAGCCAATCCTCTTGAAGTTTACAGTAGACCCTGTACTAAAAGCCCTGTAAGCTCTTGGAGGATTGGCTACATCAGGGGTGTGTGGCCTAATATGCAAAGGAGTTCCTGCTACTAAAAAAGCCCTGTATCTGGACTCCACCACTGAAAGAAAAAGAATTATCAGGAGGATGTTGGAGGGCAAAATCAGTAGACAGAGGACTGTCACACATCCCCCACAACAAAACCCTGCACTCCAATTATTGCTTTACCAATGATCTCTGCCCGTAGGGTTTGGAGTTCAAATGAATTCATCCTATGGTCTCTTCTTTCTTATAGAAAGTTCAGGTCGTTCTGACAGTCCTCGATTATGACAAACTGGGCAAGAATGAAGCTATCGGGAAGGTTTTTGTGGGATGCAATGCGACGGGGGCCGAGTTGCGCCATTGGTCGGACATGCTGGCCAATCCGCGGAGACCCATTGCCCAGTGGCACACACTGCAACCTGAAGAAGAGGTGGATGCGGTGGTGGGCATAAAGACCTCTTGATGCCCCTTTCCTCTTGCCCAAATCCTGCGGCAACAGTTCCTTCTCCCGTCCAGAGCGAATGGGAGTGTGTGGGTGAGGCGCCCCTGAAAATACGTGTGTGTGTTGGGGAAGCCTGTGAGCCTGTCTTCTCTCAGAGCCATTTCCTGTTTAAAAAACAAAACAAAAACATCTCCAAGAGAAAAAAATCCGCTGTTTTTATCCACTGTATGAAAAAAAGGAAGGAAGTTTATGCAGTAGTTTAACACGGGTGGGTGAGAGATTTACTATAGGTTTAATATGAGGCTTACAGTGCAACTTGTGTAGGTTTAGTTGTTTGAGTTTCAGATGTCAATGCACTGCATTTTGAAACTGAGTACTGATTGCAAACTTTTTTACTTTTAAACAAATGATGTAAATTGGATATGATATTGCCAAGCTAGTTTTTAAAAACAGTCCTTGAAGAAACCTATTGTACATCTTTAAAACAAAACCTTTTACATTTGCTAAAGGTTCTTGTAGAAGACCACAGTTTAACATACGTTTTGGATACAGTGCCATGTTTGAAAACTAGACCTAATATGTAAATCTATTGTAAATAACAGCTACCAGTTTGTTTACAATAAGTTTAGAAAGGGGTTACAACAAAGTGTTCTTTGATGACATTAACTATACAACTTTGTTGGACATTGTGTTATACTACTGCTTTAGAAAGTTAGGGGAAACAGGTCAGAAATCTTCTAGAACACAGTTTTAAAGTAGATTTTCTGGAACTTGATGGCTTTACATTACAACTAAAATATTTTTAGTTTTTTGGTCGTAATAGATTTGGATCAGAATAACATTACAAAGTATATTGTGCGTGGGCCTCATATATAAAACTTTGGTAAATGGGTTTAGCA